>NC_133787.1:31732921-31966867 GCF_003597395.2 Chelonoidis abingdonii
TTGCTTACTAGCACATATATACCTGCTCCTGGAAATTTCCACTACATTCATCTGACGAAGTGGGTATTCACCCACGAAAGCTCATGATCCAAAACGTCTGTTAGTCTATAAGATGCCACAGGACTCTCTGCTGCTTTTACAGATTCAGACTAACACGGCTATTCCTCTGCTACTTGGGTCCTATGATGGTGTCCCCTGAATAGATATGTGGACAGAGCTGGCAACAGGCTTTGTTGCAAGGATTGGTTCCTGGGTTAGTGTTTTTGTTGTGTGGTCTGTGGTTGTTGGTGAGTATTTGATTCAGCTTGGGGGGCTCTGTCTGATGTCACCCCCTCCCATCATTTATATTTTATCCTGTATTCTATGCTATGGTTTTATGCCAGACATGCCCTAAGGAATCAAATTACCTATAAGTCCTCACTGCTAGGAAACCTTCTTGATACTCACTCTATACTTTCCTTTGCTCATTTTTAGTCCATTATTCCCAGCTGGACCATCCTGAATTATTTGTCATCTTCTTTAGTGTTTAAAAAGAAAGAGAAGCCTTGAACCAAACCCAGGAGTGAAATCCTGACCCCACTAAGGTCAATGGCAAAATTTCCCCTGACTTCATAGGGACCATGATTTCAGCAAGGATCTGAACACCCACAAACTCAAGATTGTCAGCATCCAGATAAGAATTTTGCTAGTCAGTCCCATCTCTGGTGCATACCTTTCAGAAAACCTTTCAGTAGATGGTTATGCCCCCCTTAATTGGATGGGTACAATAGAGGACCCAAGTCCAATTTGTAACCAGTTACTGGAAAGGCACTTCAGGGAAATACCTTGATTAAATGGACCCAGGCACTTTGTAGAATTCTAATAGTGATCTGCCTGATAAGTCAAACAGCAACCTATTATGCTTTCATGGGCATCGGGGGACTGAGATGGAGAACATCCCAAAGTAGCTAACAGTATCTTCTCCAATGGAGATGATGCACTCAATTTCCTAACACAGCTGGTGAGTGGAGAGAGCGCACTGCCACAGTGCAAAAGCACAGCTCAACCAGCTGTCAATGAAGGTTGCTTTAAAGCAATCTGATTATGCATCAGGCCTTCCGAGGTGCCACACGGTGGATGAAGAACTACGAAAGAGGGCACAAAAACAAGGAAAAATAATGCTCTAGAATGTTCAATTTTTTAAAACAAAAATCCTGTGGCTGCTTTAGGGAAGATTTTCAATGCATAATATGAACAAGGGAGCTCTGGAAGTATTCTCCTTCTAGAACACAAACAGGAAGAGAGAAGGTGGCAAGAAAACAGGATGTTAAAGAGACAAGAAGGGTAAATCTAATCTGAGACTGTGGCTCCCAGCAGTTTCCTTTAGCTGGCTTGAGAGCTCAAGCAATTCATCAGAATCTTTTTTGGTTTTTAATCGCACAAGAAGGAAGACAACTGCAAATCAGCCAATTCTAAATTGTCTGGGTGGCTCCAATCAATAGTGCACCATTCCCAAGGATTAATATTGTAACCAATCTATACTCCTCCAGTTTTATTTAAAGAAGGAAATGCATAAGCAGAGATCAGTGTACAAATTACCCCTCATAAGTAACTGAACCAGTGTCCAGACTGATGGAGTATGACATTATCTAATTAAAATATACTCATGCTACCACTGTTATATAATTGCAACAAATCTTATACAAAGTGTAACACATGGCCAGAAAGGGTTAAGCAGCTTGCAGGCTAAATAACCCAGAGCCAACCTTTAAAGTCATGTTAGAAAGGTATGTGAATGGTAATTAGCGTCATTCAATGCTAGCTAGGCTAGAACTTTGAAGTGCAAACCTGTGTTGTTAGAGAGCTAGAGGTGATACTAACTGTGTGTATCTAAGGCCCCATCTACACGACGTGTGAAATTTGATTTTAGATACGCAATTTCAGCTACGGGAATAGCGTAGCTGAAATCGAATATCTAAAATCGAGTTACTCACCCGTCTTCACCGCGCCGAATCGATGTGCGCGGCTCGCAAAGTCGAATCCGGAACTCCGTTTGTTTTGGTGGAGTTCCGGAATCGATGTAAGCGCGCTCTGGGTTCGATATATCCCCGTCTAGACGAGACGCGATATATCGAACCCAGAGCTTTCGATTTTAACGCGCCGAAATGGCGCGTCGTATAGACGTGGCCTTAGATGCTAGCCATGTAAAACAGACGGTTCCTGTCTGTCACTATAACTATTAATTCAGAGAGCAAAAGGGAATATTATTATTTAGATTAATCTTGGGTGAAATAATGTCATTGTCTATATGTCTCCTTGAAGTTTGTGATAGACTGCCTAATGGATAAATTGCCCTATGTTAATTTGTGTAACTAATTACTAGTGGTGTTTAGGAAATAGAAGGTTACATCAAAAGCCTATTATTTACCCAGGACTGTATGGTCAAGTGGATGCTAGAACACTGTATAAATGACCCTTGGGTCCTGATCCTGTCATCACAGATCTGCTGAAGCTTCAGTAGGGGAAGTTTGAGTTGCAAGATTGAGATCCCAATCCTAAACTGGAACACCCTGAATATGATATTGGACATTGGACTATAACCTATGAACTAAATTCTAAAAGAACTCTTTGCAACTACAAAGCTCACCATTTGAATCTGCACCTCAAGAAATGAACTCATGTCTGTATGTATATTGACCTTTTAGCTATACTCGCTCTTTTCTTTTTTTTAATAAATTTTAGTTTAGTTAATAAGAATTGGCTGTAGCGTGTATTTGGGTAAGATCTGGAATATTCATTAACTGAGAGATAATGTGTCCGATCTTTTGGGATGGGTAGAACTCTTTTATATGATTAAGATTTTCATTAATCCTCATCATATCTGACTTGGGTGTCTAGGTGGAGGCCTGAGGCTGGGTTACTTTAAGAGAACTATGTTCTTGACTTCTGAATAACCAGTGAGGTAAAAAAGATGCTGTTTTATGCTGGCTTGGCAAATCTAAGTATTGGAATATCCACCCCCATTTGGAGGATTGTCTGCCCCATTCTTTGCAGTTCACCCAAACTGAGAGTGACCTCAGCTGGCTCCATGGGATTCTGGTCACATGGAGGCTCTCATCAGGAGCATGATACATGAGGCTCTCTTGTTGGACAAATCAGAAACACGTCTCCCTGGCTTTGAGAATGATAAAGACTGGAAATCCAAGCAAAAAAGCAGAAACGAGGAGCTTCCCCCATGCTTTCCCACACTCAGCAGAGCAATGACGAGGAGAGAACCATCCGTTTATTTTCCTTTGGGTAACAGTACAATCTTAATCCGGTCTCATCCAGCAAAATGGTCCCACCTACACAGTCCAAAATAAAAAAAACAGGCCAAATTCTTCGCCAGTGTAAATTGATGCAAATGTCAATTCACCCCAAGCAGACAACTTGGTTCGAACAAGTGCAAAATACTAACATTGCTCTTAATTATAATCCCCCCCTTGCCCCGCCACCCCTTTTTGTGTTGCTGTTGGTGCCTTTCCACCTAAGTCTTGGCTCCTATCTTGGTTCAAGCCTCTATATCCAACATTTACAAATGTCTGTGGCCCAGAAGCACTTCTGTGTTTTACTGAACCTATGGTGCTATACCTCTCAAATGTTTCAGGATTGAACCCCATAACTTTGCTTGCCCTTTCCTCTGTTGTTTCTCGTTTAAAAAGCTGGGGATTGAAACACATCAAATTCTCTCTTTGTTCAGATGCATTTCAAATGAGTAGCTTGCTGAGACTCAGCTTGCTAAGAATTTTTTCCCCCTTTCTGGAGCCCCCCGATCTGCACTCCCCTTCACCTCAGAGTTCCAGCTAAAATTGCAGAGGTTTCAACATTGCAACATAATCTACTCCAATGTTTGCAACCTAAATGCATGTGATTGCAGACTTGCAACTTCAGACTCACTCCATAAGACAATGCGCAGTAAATCTATGCGCTAACATGGAAAGGTGACAAAGAGTCCTGTGGCACCTTATAGACCGACAGAAGTATTGGAGCATAAGCTTTCGTGGGTGAATACCCACTTTGTCAGATGCATGACCTTTATGATCCTGCTCCACATCCACAGGCGTTTGCCATTTGAGCAAAAGGCGCTCCAGAGCTGTAAGGACTGAAACACTAGTACCAGAGCAGGCATCTAGGATGCTGGAGAGAGCAAGGCAGAATAAAGTGTTTCATATACTTGCTTGTTGGCTTGTAATAGATTCAACCTTCCAAACAGAATTCTCACTAATGAATCTTTGAGAAAATTTCATTCCCTCTGGAAATATCTTTTTAAAATGTCAAAAGAGAATAAACAGCAAGTAGCAAACAATATCACTCATCAGCATGACATTGGTATGGAGAATACCAATAATGCAAAGAAACCTGGGCCCCAGAAGCCATTGGGCCAGATCCTCAACTGGTGTAAATCCACCTGGCTCTAGTGACTTTGATGGAGTTGAACTAATTTACACTAGTTGGGAATCTGACCCCTATAGTCCGATATACAGTCTAAAGAACCTAGCACTGTATCAGAAAATCACACTAGTTGACGATCCCCTTTTAGCTCTTCAATTTCTGTAAGCAAATAGGTGTCCACCACTTGTTTGAACAACTAAACCAAAATAATTACAAATGCATGTTATACTACAACTGCATATTAACAAAGGGTTGGGGCCAATTAATCATTACACCATCAATATCTAATTTGCATAGAACTATTTTCTTTAAAGACTCCACGTTTGGGGTGACAGGGTTAGCTCATTGATTATGTAAATTCAGCATTAAGCTTAACAGAAGCGGTCAAAAGAAATAAAAAGCCTTGTCTGTTTCCAGGCACGTCAACATCCTGCAGCTCTTAGGCAAGACCATCTAAATAAATACATGTAATATATAAATAAAGGCATGACGGGCAAATACATTTCAAAGGGCTGGGATCCATTTCCAGCTTGGGAACATAATTCTGTCAAATTCATTTTTTATAAAATTCTACAGTGTCATGTCCCAAACATCACTAATAAAAGAGGGGCTCAAAAATAAGTATTACTCCTTGTTCCATCATCTAAAGATCCCTTGTCCTCAAATATTCATACCATAGGAATATTTCCCTCTTAAGGCAAACATAACTCCCACAAATGTTATTGGGAATAATACACATCCATGAAGGGAACAATGAATTTTCTTTATGACTATGGGTATTAATTCTCCTGTAGGTTTTCTCTGGATGAACATTAGTTTCTTAAGTTAGTAGTTTTATTCTTAAACTATTCTGACGTGAAGAATGTTTGCACTCATTTCTGTTATCAAGATAACTCTAGAATTGCGATACCTTTTCACTGGAAAGTAGCACAATTAAATAAACTGGGCTGTGTATATAACAAAGTGTGCAGATCTAATCACTTCCAATTGGCTGTTTGCACTGAGAGACAAATGTCTATTTTCCTGCCACATACATCCCACACATTCTGCTGCTGATGAGGATGTTAACACAGCACAGCTCTGTTCTGCTAGTTAACTGCTGCGACACAGCCAGCAGAGGGCGCACAAAACCACTGTGCTTATGCGATCCTACTAAAAAAGAGAGATGATGGTTTTGCTGATTCTAATTTCTCGAGGGGATCAAGAGTGATCATGGTTTACCTTCAGCATGCACTAGGCTCATATTTCTATCCTGGCTTGAGAGTAGGTGATGTTGTGTATTAACTTTTAGGAATATCTTTTCCCATCAATGCACACTGAAAAGACATCAGAAGATGTTTCAGATACCAGGAACTCCACCAGCAAAATACGTAATAATGTCGTGGACTTTCCATGGTACGTTCTGTGCAAGGCATCTCAGTGCACAATGTCATACCCTGCATGCACTATATAATTCTATAATGTCAACCTCTGCCGAGAGGGCCTTTCAACACCAAAATGGGGGCAGGAGAAGAGGAGTGAGTTTAAAGAGCAAGCAGCACTCTCTGCTCGAAAAAGCAAACTATGCTGATTCAAAAAGAAAAAAATGTTTTTCAAAAATGCCTGTGGGTAAATTTGAGCTGCCCACAGCTCCCCAGTGGCAGCTCGAACTTGCTGTCGAGCCATTTATGCGGATTTCAGTCAAATTCTAATTTTAGTGTTCATTAAACATGGGTAATTCCCAAGCCAATCCCCGCATCACCTCGTATACATAATACCTCTGCAATATAGGTCATCCCGGCTTAGAAAACATACACCAGCATCAAAGTGCAACCATTTCATTATAAGTATTAAGTTTATAAATAACTATAAACTTTATCAATCTTTTCAAGATGCAGTATAATTGCAAATATTTAAATAATGTTAGAATAGATCTATCCGGCTCAACTTGTATTTAGCTCAGATAATCCAATTTCTTCCCCAGACCTGAAAAGCTCAGAGTAGCTTGAAAGCTTGTACCTTCCACTGTCAGATGTTCATCCAATATAACATATTACCTCACCTATCTTGATACATAGATAGGTATTTACACAACTATGGGTATGCAGGTATCTACTTGTGGTCTCAATTCTCAGCTGAGCCGGAGCTCTGTTTGGCACAGCTGGGAGAAGGAGGAAGGAAAGGTGTCTGGAGTGCCAGAGTTTCTGGGTGCTCAACATTTCAGAGAGAGATTTTCAGACATGCTGAGCCCTCACTCCTCTTATTGAAATCAAGTGGAGTTGAGGTTCCTCAGCACTTTGTAGGGATTAGGCCTTGAGTTTGTAAAGTAGCTGAAACCAGGCAATTTGGGGGTGCTGTCCAGCAGATACTTTATACAGCTCTCTTGGCAGACAGATGCCTGTGTAATTCTAATCTGCCTTGTGTTAGAAGATAAGAAGAGCCTGGCCTTCCATGAATGGCTTTCTGCAGAAAGTAAAGGATTTACTGGCAGTATAAATGGCAGACTAAGTGTGTGGCATACCTGCTTTACCAGATATGAAGTATTACTGAATTCACCTGACCTATCATACTGAGTTGGGATTAGACAATTCATTATATTCTGCCAGATAATTATAGAGTTTGGTATGGTTTGTTAAAGGAAGGAATATGTTTTTCTGCTCTTTGTTCTGAGACCAATGGGTGGAAAGAGAGGGGGAGACTTTAGGCTGGAAAAGGCACTTACATGTCCCTGTGGTCTGGCAGCTGCAAACTGCTCCAAATGTTCACATTTCAGTACCTAATGTTAAGCATTGGAATCCACAGACAGGCACTTAGGTGTTGATTTTCAAAGCACAAAGGGCAGTTAAATCCATTTTCTTTAGCTGGCAACTTTATCTTTGATCATTTGGCCCCTGGTTTATGTCCGGGGTGGAGGCTACAGCTAAAAGTTGCCTCGATGCAAGAATGGATGGAGAAGTTTTTGCTGCAGTACTGGCTCACTAGCCACTCGTCTAGAGAGGTCATTAATGATAAGTACAGTGAGGTAAAATGTGGTTTGTCATAATTCCATTAACTTCTTTATACTTACCACATACTATATAGCTTACATGCTTATATGATTCCAACCTACATTGTCTATCACATGCTGATGGCAATTTCCAATATCCTGGGTTCTGAACGTAGATCTGCCACAAATATCCTCTACATGACCTATTACAATAATGTCTCTGATCCTTGGCTTTGCCATGCATAAAACAGGAACGTCAGTGGTGGTGGAGACCGCCTTGTGCAAAGTCCTAGTTCGTGCGGCCTGCATCATTCCTGGAACTTTGCAGTGGTTGCTTAAATCAAATTTTGAAAAGCAAATTCCATAAACATAAATGACTCAAAGAGTCTTTGGACCATAGGGCTTTTGTCTGTAGCAATTTCAACTATCAAATGTTCTACTATTCAAGTTGAACTGACCCAAAACAAACTTTTTATTTTGAACAATTAAATATTTCCTTTTCCCAACAGAAAATATAAAAAAATATGGCAGAATCAAAATTTGCCTTCAGGAAATTTCCCATTTGTGGAAACATCATTTTCCATAAAAAACATTTTGACAGAAAGTTCCTGAGCAGCTCCAGTGAGATTTTTTTGCTTTATCCTACCCTAGACACTCCAGAATGTATGAACTCACTTGTTTATACAAATTCATATATCCTTTTATTTTTGTATTACCTAAATGGGTATATTCTTTATCAATCTGAAGTTGGTATGAAATGCTACCATTCTGGCTGGCAATGTTTTAAACTCACTTTGCACTGGCGTAATAGTGATGAACAATGCTGATTCAAGCCCACTGTATTTATATTCCTAGAGTAAAATCTTCGCCCCACTGAAGTCAATGGAGTTTTGTCAATGATTTCAATGGGGCCAGGATTTCATCCTTAGTAACCAACACCACTTTATTAATCCCACTTTGTCAATTTGACTTACCTTTGCCAATTAGAATCCAGTATTCTCCTTCATCTCAACAGCAGCAGACTCAAGAAACCTTAAAAAAAATTGCCTTTTACCTTGTAAAATTCAGACATGGTCATGAGCTTTGAAAAAATGAGCAAACAAGGGAAGAGCTAGGTAACTAAGTAAAAAGCCAAAAAAAAAAAAAAGAATGAAAACAGACACCCCTACACACACACGCAACACACAACAATAAAACCCACTTAAACAGTGGAAGAAATCACATCTTTGCTGTGCTAATTCCAAAAGTTTCTGAATATTGATAGTAGCTGTTTCCCAGCTCCTGTGACCTTGATAAGCATTGTTCCCTTTGGGCATGCCAATACTTGTAGAACTGGGAGTGCAATAGGAAATGGATATGGATAGAATAAAAGTGATTCTGTTGTCCTTTGCATACTCTCTCAGGGAGATGTTGAATGTATTTGAATGTGATCCATCAAGACATTGATCCCTTGGGGAAGTGGAGATGTGTAAAGAAACTTCAAGTGCTTGCAAACCAGATCTACTTCTAGGAGACTGTACCAATCAGTATACTAAGAAGATACATACATTATCAATAGTTTTATGGCACAGGAAAAGTTACAACAGAGGTGAGTGGAAATCAGATGTGTCCTGGGGCCTTAAAGGTTATATATTTTGTCGAAACAGAATTTCTCCTTGAGATGCAACATGCAAACTATTCTTAGTGGTGGTCTTTTAGCAATCCTGCATTAAAATCCTATGCAAGAAAATGTGAAAGCAATCTAGAACAATACTTTTAACAGACCATTTTACAAAAACTGTACAGACAGTATTTTTTAAAGCTGCCAAACTTCATAATTAAAACAAAAATGAATGATTAACCATAAGAATGTTCTACTTATGTTTAAGACCCAAAGAATTAAATCAAATTCCCTAAAAGCCACTGCTAAATGAAGGAAATGAACAGGCTGGCCCTAGCAGTGAAGTCTGTCACCAGTACAGGCTTTATCCAGCTTAAGCCATTTCATTCTTTGATCAGAAAGGAGAATGAGTGGCTTGAGTGCGTTTATTATAGAAGGTTGGCGAGTGCCTCGGCTCGGATGGCTGCAGGTTCTGAGCTCCTCTGAGAAGTAATCCTGACTCCTTCCCACCTCCCACTATGAGGCCTCATCTTGCAGACACTTGCAACACAGTGTCATGCCTACTATCAGGAGTAGCGCTGAAGTGGAAGGAATCACTCACAGCAATAAGCACTACACACTTCGGGCTAGCTTGGGGGTTTACTCTCCACTTACTTGCTATCTTGTTCCTGGAGCAGACCAGGGAATGAATTGTGACAGAGTTTCTTCCTTGGTTTCCCCCACTCCTTGTTCCAGGGCTCAGGGTCCATAGCAGGATCACGTTACACCCCCACCATGCTGTCTCAGATGTGCTAGCTAGCCAGAGCACAGGGAGTCAGGCCTAATCCCAACCCACCTTTGTGGGTAGAGAAATAGTCCAGGAGAGGCTGCCTTAACCCCAGCACTGTGAATTGCAGAGTGAGTATTCCGCACTTGGGAGTCAGGGAGTGCCTTCAGTTTTCCTAATCTGCTACTTGGCATATAGGGCGATCCGTGATCTTGCCCATAAAGACCAATCCCACTCCCACCCAGGTCAAATAGGATACACTTACTCACACAGAATAGTACCTTACACCAGAAGATACGGAAGTCAGTGGGACTACTTGTGAAGCAAGGTATTACTTAGTGTAAGGGTGTGACAATCTAACCAAGTAGGATTAATGGCATAACCCCATTCTCTCAGGGTGCTAGGTTAGGATTCATCTGCTCATGTAATAAGTGTTTGCAGGATCACAGTATAGTTCACAACTGATTTTTTTCCCCAAAATCGGTTTTATTTAAATCAAAACAAAACATCCTGCTTGATTGCTTTATGTATTTATTTTTAGTAGCTTTATGCTGTGCTTGTTATTTATAATGGAACAGGAATTCAGTGATGGAGTTTTGGATTTAATTCAGATCTCAATTTAATTGGTTAATTCATCAGTTATCTTTGAAATGAACCTGGAAAAATCCAGCACTGCATTCTGATAAATAAATAGAGCCCCTGACCACAAAAAATGTGATGCTGCTCTTGGATTATCAGCTGGGATCTCAGAGAGCTTTTGGCCCACAGAGCCACAGGTTTTCAAAATATATGGCTACTAATATTTCATCACAGCTGGCAGGACTCCAGAAAATGGTCTGGACTGTACAGTGCATTGATCAACATACTGTATAGACTGAGCAGATGGCGGTTCAGGAGTTCACAATTCTCAGGTTTCCATCTAAGGCAGAACCTGAATAATGTCTCAGCAGTCCCAGCAGGCCGTGACTAGGATAGAATGCTGTCTTCTACTTGCACTAGTGGAGAGGAGCTAGCAGCTGTGGAGCTGGGCAGCAGTGTGTGGAAGGAGGATGCCCTCTTCTCTGTGGCATTCTCTCTCTCTCTCTCTCTTTCTCTCAAGCCCACAGAAGCGCCTGTAAAATCATCACAGGGGGTTGTAACTCCTCAGCTCGGGACCCAGAAGGTCTGCGATAGGATAGAGTGGAACCCAAGGAACAAAAACACTATATATGATATGCTCCCATCTAAGCATAAAGAGTTTCTGAGGGGAAATCTGCCTTTGGGCAGCATTAACTCTCCCACTGAACCTTCAGATAGGGCAGAGATGTGTGAGGACAGCCATGGGTAACATTGTTCCTGAGCTCTGCTGAAGAAGTGGGCAAGAAGAACCAGCCTCTCTCTGATACCACCCCTATGGCTACAGCCTGAATAACCCCTGGGCCCTAGAACTCCATATGGTTTCCAGGCCAGCCTTCTTTCCCAGAATGCAAAGTTAGAAATCCTTCCCCATGGGGGAGTGAACAGAATGGAAAGTCTGTAAGGTTCCACAAGCCTTTTCCCCTCAAGGGATAAGGGATGAATGAGGAAGAAGCAGCTGAGCTGGCCATTGGTGAAGTGAGACTGACTAGTTTTCTCTATGGTTACAGTCAGGGGCAGCTCTATGTATTTTGCAGCCCCACGCACAGTAGTCAGGCAGCTTTCAGTGGTGCGCCTGCGGGAGGTCCCCGGTCCCGCAGATTTGGCAGCATGCCTGCGGGAGGTCTGCTGGTCCCGCGCCTTCGGCATACCCACCACCAAATTGCCACCAAAACCATGAGACCGGCAGGCCTCCTGCAAGTGCACCACCGAAAGCTGCCTGCCTGCTGCCCTCACAGCGACTGGCAGCCGCCCCCTGGGGCTTGCTGCCCCAGGCACGCGCTTTGTGTGCTGGTGCCTGGAGCTGCCCCTGGTTACCGTTAGTCAATTTTGACTGTTCTATGAAAACACATGAAGATACCAAGTCTAGACTCAGGAAACTGTGAACCACTAAGCTACAGTACTTATCTATGAATTTCCCACTGGAGAAACTGAGACACTGAACTGAAGTCAGGTCCCTTTAATCAAGCTGGACATTGAAGGGTTACTCCTGAAAACCCTTACTGCTACGTTTGATCCAATGAAGTCAATGGGGCTTCTCACATAAGTAGGGTCCAGTGACACAAGTAAGGATGTGTGAAATCAGCCTCAAGGAATATCCACCCCAGGCTTCATTGTTGCTATTATAAGCCATGGCAATATTTGAAGAAGAATGAAATCAGAGACCTTCTGAGATGCTAAACATGGAACTGCCCATTCTCATGGATACCTTGTTCTTCTTATACTGCTGGGCTTGGCCTAACAGTTAAAGTTGGTTTCAGTAACCAACAAAAAAGCAGGAGTTTATTCTCCGTGTTTCATCTGTAGTGAAAATTAACCCTGTCTTAACCAATACACAATTTCATATGCTTCTTGGGTTAACTTTTCAGGAACACAGAGGAAAACCAGGGAAACCAGCAAACATACAAATCCTGGGAGTTATTAGAGCAAGGACTCTGGTAATGTGCTAATACACTCCAATGGATTCAAGAGTGGCTTATGCTTTGGGGTGCCTTCATTTATGGATGCCACACCTGAGACATCTTAGCGAGAGCTCTGGTTTTCAGAGAGTGAGTGTTCAGCACTTTCTGCAAATCAGGCCTTGTTTAGGCGGCTCCAGGTTGGGCGCCCAAAGTCAGTCCTGAAAATTGTGGCATATGGGCCTGCCCCTGCCGGCCTTCAATATTCTCATTGAAAACAATGCCTGAGTGAGGGATGCAGATCAATGCCAACATGGATGATGCATAGATGGGGGGGCTTGATCCTGGTCCCACTGAAGTCAGTTGCAAAACTCCCATAGGCTTCAGTGGCAGTAGGACTGGTAAGGGAATAATTCATTGTTAAAAAGAACTGCTGCCTCCACCAGGACTTTCCCATCTTCCCTTAAATCAGCTGACATGAAACTCAGGCTTTTTTGTTTTCTCCACTAAAAAAAAGCAGGTGGGAGGGGGGAACAGATGTTTCCAGAAATTAAATGGCAAGTTGTGTTATATTTAGGGGGTTAGATGACATGAAGTATCACATTTGGAAGTGCTCACTTGATCAAAGAGCCCTAAAAGGATTCTGCAGCATTGAGAACTATATATCAAATAGGATTATGACAGAATTAAGGGACTGAGCCATTTATAATTTAGGGCAGTCTTCCTCTTTGAAGCCTGCCTTCGTAACTGATCCATTTTTCTATAAACCAGAACCACAGCATTGCATTAAAAAATCTGTATCTATTCCAAAACTATAGCTTTATACAAAATAGTTGAGGGGGGGAGTAACATTTGTATCTGATACTAGAATTTTCACCTGAAAAAGAAAATAGTTATGACACCTAAATAGAAAGAACATTTTTATATCACTTTTACCTTGTCCAACAAATTCTCTTCTGCAGCATGTAAAGCACCCATTGTAAAAACATAAATCACACAATAAATGTAAAAACTATTGTTTTTGTGTTAAACAAATGATCAAAAAGATGCAAAGGAATCAGTAGCATTTATTTCACTTCCTGTGATAATTCCATGGTACCAAGGGGAAATCTAAAGGTACATTGACAAATCAATCCAGCTATCCCTAACTCACATGAGTAATCCTTACTCATGGGAATAGTCTCTGAGTGAAATTGTGGCCTTGTTTAAATCAGTGGCAAAACTCCCACTGACTTCAAAAGTGCCAGTTTTTCATTCACCCCTTTACTTCAACAGGACTAGTGAAGTCATGATTCTTTATCTGAGAGAGGTGTTTATGGGATCCAGACCTTGTACTGTACATGTGCATATGCACAGAAGCAGGCCTTATTTTCCACTGCTTTGTTGCATGTGTCATCAATTACACCTCTGCAAATACAAAGGGGAGAAAGACTACTAACTAGTCAGAAGGTGCCAGTTCACAGCTGCTTTGCCCAAGTGTAAATGACAGAACAAGCTGCAACACAAATCAAAATGTGAGTCCATCGCAGCACTACCAGAAAAATATATAAAAACTCTTTTAAAAATAATAATTCCAAAGCTTCCAAGATTTCTGAAATACATATATATATATATAAGCCTGCCAACCCAAGTCAAAAAGATGGCCCTAGCATGGGCTTTGGTTTAAAAAAAAAAAGATCAGCAAGCTAATATTTGGAGTGAAAATGAACTAAAACGTGAAGAACCATTTCTCATTTCATCACCATGCAGCTTGCAAAAATTCCAAACCAATGAATCCACAAACTCTACAGACAAATCCACAAAGACTTGAAGACAGGATATTATATCACTCTTCCCTCCAATCCCACCCTCTTATTGGACACTAAATATAAATGTTTGATACATCTACTTATGAAAGATTTGAAAATAATCGAAGACCTTAAATATCCTGGGGGAAAGCATACCGTGGTAAAGAGCTAAAGTACTTTCTGACCACAACTAGCCTGATAGGCGGCAAACTAAATGTACAAAAGAATTTAAATTCAAAATTAAGGGTCTGTTTGGCATTAAGGCAACCCTATATTTATTAATTTATTTGAAGCATTCAGCTAATAGAAGAAAAAGAAGGAAGAATTCCAAACTTCAAAACCATATACTCAGTAAAAGCTTTCTTAGATTTCAAGTCACTTTTTATTTAATGTAATGAATGAGGACTCTGTCGATCTATCCATCCACTGGCACACTGCTCCCAGCCCCTATCTTTGTAATGGGCTAGATCCAAACGCAACCAACTTTGGTATTTTTGAAATTCCAAATCTGTGTACAAGGGTTGTGAGTTGAGCCTATGTCTCAACTTGAGGCATTTATACTGCACCGTGTTCATTGCAATATCTAGATGTGTGTGCTCACTTTTGTCTATATATAAAATAGAAAGAATTAATTATTATTATTATTACAGAGTGTGCACACACAGAAATTCACACCTACTTGAAACTTGACAGAACTGCTAATATTGAAGATGGCTCATAATTTACTCTATTAGCAGTGAGATATTTAATGGATATGTTTATCTGATACCCCTTTAGCTGAACTGCTTTTGGAGCAAGAGGCTTTCTACTATTTTTGTGAAGTTCCAAGAGGTCAGAAGAACTTTTTAGCAGACTAGGTTTGTAAGTGGACACACATATATCATAAGTATATATCCATATGTAGGATCTTTAACTGTAAATTGTCCTTGCAATGTAGTGATGCTGTGTGCAGGATTAATCCACAGATTAACAACCAAATACCGTTTTAAATCCAGCAAAATACAGTTTATTTTCCATATTAAAATGTAGTTCACCCTCTTCAAAATTTACTCTGGGCTTAATCCGGCACCATTAAAGTTGATGGGAGTTTCACCACTAACTTCAGTGGGAGCAGGAGCAGGCCCTGAAATGTCTAGTGTGCAACCACACTGAAGTCACATGCCTTTCAGTGGGTGAGAATTTGCCATGCTTTGGTCAGCCTATGTTTACAATGAAATAGCTCCGCTTTTTTATTGGAAAACAATATGCACATGCATAGTGATATCAGAACAGATCAGCTTATTCAGTATGATGGGCTGAATGGCATCATGATGCAAAATCAGAAGGTGATTCTGAGCCTATATTTATGTTTTCCGTCACTCAAACTGTTCAATTTTGTTACCTTTCTGGATAAGCAGGTACTTTTGGATCCCAAACCAAAGTCATCCCAGAAGTCAGTAGAGTCCACTGACATCAGCAGAGCTACACAAGGGACGAATCTGTCCCCCGGTCTAGTTGGGGTAAGCAAACATCATTTGGCCTTCCATTGATTTCTTTGATTAATTCTCCCTCAAGCCCTGTTCTGAGGGTTTAAGTAGAAGTCCATTATGCACAGGCCTTGTCTTGGCCTTTTGAACAGGGGTACATTTTTTCCTGTGTGCACAGTAATAAGCAAAATTATGAAAACAGTCCATTTTTAGCCACACTTCAGACACAATTACCATAGACTCCATCACAGCTTAGTCTAGCAGATCCAATCTAAATCAAAATCAGCCCAAACCTTGCATTGCATTTTGTCGACGTCATAACCATTCCAAAATATTTTCATAGGCTTCAGTTCCAACAGTATTTACAATCATAAAATAATAGTTTTTGTCAAGCCAGTTCATCCCAAATAGCGAAAGGCCGATCAGTGTGTTGCTGAAATCATTCTGCAGGATTTAGTTAACTAATACTGTAACTTAGTTGTTTGTTTTAAACCAAGTTGAACTTTAGACATTTTAAAAAAGGACTTTGGAAACAGCACAAACCAGAGAGCCTGGCAAAACCAAGGGGTGGCTTCAGTTTTGCAAAACCTTCCCACTCAAAGCTTTGTTTAGTAAAACAAAATCCAAATGCAGGGGTGAGTGACAGCCAGCATCCGTTTTATCCGAATCCCCAAAATTCAGGAGGAAGGTGAAGAACAGATACATGGTTCCAATGCTAGCCCACAATTACACATTCTAGGCCAGGGGTCTGGTTGGACATCTGTGAGAGCACAACTCTTTGTCCCATGTGCACTCCTGTGCAGAGGGCAACCGGAATCCTTGGGTGAAATCAAAGCCCCATTGAAATCAATGGCAGTTTTGCCTTTGATTTCCATAGAGCCAGGTATTCACCCATAGCAGTTCCACCTTCTTGGGTGAAATGAGTCAGCACATAAGAACAGCCATACTGGGTCAGACCAATGCTCCATCTAGCCCAGTCTTCTGACAGTGGTCAATGCCAGATGCTTCAGAAGGAATGAAGAGAACAGGTAATCAAGTGACAAGGTAATTATCAAGCACATGTCCTACACACCACTTATATTTAACATAAGTGGTATCTTGAAGGTTTAAGTAGCGTCCAGTCCTTGTGTTAACCCTTTGTACAATGCAAAGTGCAGGGAAACAGGGTTATTATCCAAATTACAGCAGCACCAAGAGGCTCCAGTTAATATCAAGGTCCCATTGTGCTAGATGCTGCACACAGACATAGTAAGAAACAGTCTTTGCCCCAATCTGAATAGACAAGACAGATAAAGGAAGTGTCATTATCCCCAAAGTACAGTTGGGGACCGAAGCACAGAGAGATTAAGTGACTGCACCAAAGTCACACAGGACGTCTTGAGCAGAGCCAGGAACTGAATCCCAATCTCCTACATCTATATCCAGTGCCTTAACCACCAAACCATCCTTCTTCTCTAGCAGCAGCCTGGTGCAGATGAGTGGCTGCAACACGGTGCCCCCTGGTGGCTTTGGGCAGCCCCTCAACTCAGTTTCCCTTCTTGTATCACCAAAAAACTCCACGCAGGGTTTTTCCAGTCCAGTCATAACAGCCCTCCTTACGGTCTGATTTATTAACGAAGTTCCAAACACAAGCCTTCCCTCCAAGCCTTCAGCTAGGTACAGTCCAAATGCTCTTGTCTGGTCACAGGCCTTCCTGCCTTAGCAGGCTACTCCCAGCCCTTCTTAGCTGGAGCAATTCCCCTGGTCTCCGAGTCTTCCCTGCAGGAGCCTCTCCCTCACTCTCTGGAGTCTCACTACAGCATCCTGAGCTTCCCCCCTTATTCCCTTTCCTTCAGGGAAAATTGTCTGATTCTCCTGAGATGGAGCTCACTATGTAGCTAGGTTTGGCTTGCCCTTAGGCTCTCCAGTCCAAGAGCAAACCACCTTATTACACCTG
Organism: Chelonoidis abingdonii; assembly: GCF_003597395.2. Classification (NCBI taxonomy): domain Eukaryota; kingdom Metazoa; phylum Chordata; order Testudines; family Testudinidae; genus Chelonoidis; species Chelonoidis abingdonii. Next base: position 31,750,365 of record NC_133787.1, read on the forward strand.
GCTAGAAGTGTCACACATCCCCAAAGGTCATGCCTGGTCTCACAAAGCCATGGCTTTGTTCTCTTATGCCTGTACAAGCTGTCTGATTATTCTAACCTGAGACTGGATATATATAACTCATCCCAAAGAGAAGGGGTAAGAACCGCTTTAGTGTGTGCCCCATACCAAGATGTCCTTTAAACCTTCTGCTTGCCTCAACACTCGGCAGGCAGAATGCTCTCTGCCACTTCAGCTGGCAAAATGCATCTTTGCCCAATATGGCTTGAGTTTTAAAAGATTTAAGGCTTTAAAAAACTTGTGCTTAATAAGGTATGCCATCAAGAAGACTTATTGTTTTACATTTCTTGAGCAATCATATTTTTACAGCAAATCTACTAAAAATTACAGTGACATGGATAAATGCTGCCTTGACAACATTCATGATGCCTGGAGCTGCCAATATTGCAAGTGACTCAGACCTACTAATTTCAAGCAAAGAGGAATCAAAAACACAATGGACAATAGCATTCTAAAAGATGGTGTTTGGCTTTAAAACCAAAACAATATTCTAAAATCAACTTTGCATAGTTTGAATACAATATTCTCTGAAGTAGGCTTTGATTGTATCATCTGGGTGCTAAAACAAATCACTGAAAGATACAAATAATGAAGCTTTTTTTCTCCTTTGCATAAATGTATCTGGGAGAAAAAAAAATTAAAAATAAGTTAATGTTGCAATCAGTGTGGAACACTTTCCACTCTAAAATCTCAAAGCCACAGAATCCGTGGCTGGTATAAATTGTCATTGCTCTACAGAAACCATAGCAGCTACTTCAATTTACAACAGTTGAAGATCTGCCCCAAGGAAAGTTACAAACACTACACAACTAACCATATCAGTGTACAAGCCAGTGAAATATAGTTATGAAAGGAGGCTGACAATATAAACAACACAGGACACTACAGCTTCCCGTTATTGTTAACTGATTTTCCCTGCCTTCTTGATTTTCAGAACATTGAATGGGATATAAATCCCTAGTCCAGGAGACTGACAGAGATCTACCACCACATAACTGTCTTTAGGTTGAATGAATTCTTCCCATCTTATGGGATTTAAACAAAATTGGGTTGCACTGTATGGGGATCTGATTACAGTTGATCTCTGGGCTGATGTTGACTAGAAAATAACTAACAGGATGGTAAACATGACTTTGTAAACAGGACAGTCAAGAGAAGTCATGCTTAACATCATGTCAGCTGACTGTGTGCAAATTCTACTGGAACCACTGGGTTAACTACATTCCCCTAACATGCCAGAGCATGACTTGCCCCATCCACACTGATTGTTTAACACTGATCTTACCACGACTCCTGAAGATTGCATCCTACCATGAGCTTATTTTCTAGCAAATTCTTTGAGGATGAGTGAACCAAAGTGAACACTTTTTTCATCCCTTTGTGATCTACAGCTCCATTCCTTTCCTGTCTGGTGAACACCACCATAGCAGAAAGCTGAAGGATAAATACCTCAACTGTTATTGTGCAACCCAAATTTGATTAATATTTGAGCTTCTTACATGTCCACACCATTGTGCAGGCAGTCAGCCTGAACCAACCCAATGAGTATTGGGGTGGGCATTTTTGTGACCAAGAGGAAAGCTACACCCTAACAAGGATTTTACTCTAAGAACAACACAGGCTGCCTAAGAAATGCATTACATGTTTTTTTTAAAACAAAGTAACTCATTATGAACGAAAGGCAAAAAACTACAGATTAATTACCCAGCCTGCTCCTCCACTGCTTCTTAGCAAGATTATGACAGTGACTCTTGTAGAAAGGGGACACTGCAGTATAATTGTCTTAAAAGCTCTCTATAGCTTAGGGAGATTTACCCTGTAAATGCAGTAAATCTGTATCAAACAGACACGCATAGGATACCACACAGAGCTCAGGTAGTGTTTATTGTCTGGCTGCCTTCTCTCAGATGCTGTCAGCATGGAACAGTGCTAAAAAGGACAGATCACATGATTATATTTATTGTATGAATTGTATTTTGAAAGCAAAGCCAGTTTGACTGATTATGTATCTGATTTAACCTTAACATTCAGAGTTCGCATATTTCAGGGCTGTCTTCTATTCAAGTCTGGGAAGGTAAGAATTGCATAAAAATGCTTAACATACTTTCATAGCAGGCAATTTTTCTTAAGATTTATAGCACCTTTATAGTTTGTTTATGGATTGATTCATAAAGGAATGGAAATTAACACACACACACCAGTTCCCCATAGTCAGGTTAGTATTTTGCAATGTCATCAAGTAAGTCGAAAGGATAAACTGCGAGGAAGGGTTAGATAGACAATATAATGTGCCGCCTTTTCATATTAACTGTATTCGTGACAATTCAGGAATGACTACTACATCCCAGAGTTGTTTTTCAATACTCAGCTTTTGACTGCGGTGATTGGTAAGGAAGAGCCTACCATGTTTTCCCCCGAGCCAACCTTCCTAGCTGCATTCCTGGCATTTCCTTTGTGACTAATGCAAGCCTTTTTGTTTTGCTTTACTATGTCGTTGCTATTACAAACTGTTCATAATTGCCATGATCTCCCTGAAATCAGTTGTTTCTAGAATTAATGACTGATTTCACACAGCATTAACCATCCCAAGCAACAGTTCATTAACAACTGGTACCAGCCAGTATGAAAGGGCTCAGACTTAATTCAATCAACTTCGCATACAGTACTAGGCAAGGGCTTTTCCTAGGGAAAGTGACAAGTCTCATCAATAGTCTTTGATAGATCCATTTTAAAACTAGAGCAGGATATACAATTCTTCAAAGGGTCTTTGGGCCAAATTGTCATTGTCTTATTTGCCTGAGAAAGGCCTTTGAAGTCAGTGGGACTAAGGGTATGTCTATACTACAATTTTAAATTGACCTATGTTAGGTCGATTTACAGACACTGCAGTAATTACTCTGGTGGCTGATGTCCACACTACCCTCCTTCTGTCGGTGGTGCACATCCTCACCAGGAGTGCTTTCACTGACTAAAGAGGGACAATGTTGGGGGCTGAGAGACAGGGTTCTCGGCTCCCCACCATGAGCCCAGTGGGCCCCCAGGGATTCTTGCTTCCCCACTCCCAGCTGGAAGTGGGAGGGAAGTTTCTAGAGTTTCTGGCCTCTGAAAGGGAGATTTGCACCTGGAGCCTGATCGGCTTCCATGCTTCTGGCTGAGAACGGAGACTCCAGAGGGCAGCAGGACTCCCAGCAGGGAGTCTGAGGGGCAGACAAGCTGGGAGCTTGGGTGGCAGCCCAGCTTGGAGTGGAGACCCAGCAGCAGCCTGGCTGGGGAGCCAGCTTTCTTGTTAATTTCACGGCTCAAACTCACAAGACAGCCAACAGCCAATGTAAGGAACACAGTGTCTGTGTAGACACTGCATCGCCCTACCTACACCGACATAAGCCCTACACCTCTCGTGGAGGTGGAGTTATTATATCTGTGTAGCAAGGCACTTACATTGGAGGGAGCAAGGCTGTAGTGTAGATACTAACATAGTTAGGTTGACATAAGCTACCTTAGGTTGACCTAACTCTGTAGTGTAGACCAAGCCTAATTCATGTGAGTGAGAGGGTCCCAGGCTGACACTCTAGGGAAAGCCTGTAATTTGGGTTACTCACATTGCAGGTCACAGCTGCTACACAGTATCTTTGGCCCTTCCTGTAGAGGAGGGCAGGGAATAAGCAGTCTGGGGTGAGAAACAGATGGAGCCATGACTCCAGCCACTAGCCAGCGCAGATGATCTTGCATAGAAAACGGAACAATCTATACCAGGTGTTGGATGGCATAGCCCACTTCTCCCCTGGAGTAAAGGGAAACCAGAGACTGAACTGTGGCTCTGAATCCTCACTCAGTTTCTCGTTTGCACCCAGGGGCAGTTCCAGGCACCAGCATGCCAAGCGTGTGCTTGGGGCAGCAAGCCAAGGTGGGTGCTCTGCTGGTTGCTGCGAGGGCAGCAGGCAGGCTGTCTTTGGCGGCGTGCCTGCAGAGGGTCCGCTGGTCCCGCGGCTTTGGCGAGCCTCCCGCAGGCTGCCGCCGAAGGCAGGCTGCCTGCTATGCTTGTGGCGGCAAAATACCTAGAGCCGCCCCATCTGCACCTAGGCAAGTGCAACAATGCACAGACCCTTACTCAAGGGCCACAAGCTAGTCTGTAACATTTATGATTGTAAGTTAAGATGGGCTTGAGCCAAAACTCTGGATCTAAACACCCCTGAACTTTGGGGCATTCTGAATCCTAATCCAGAGCAGAGTTCTGCAAATGAACCTCGATAACAGGTTGAGTTCCCACATCTGAACTGTGTAAATCAAATATCTGGATCCAGATTTGAATTCCACAGCTTGAGCCCTCTGTAAGTTGCAGTGAGGATGATTTTCTATTGCTATGGCGTATTGCAGCACATCAGCTGTAATAAAGGCTAAGTACATCATGTGATTTACATCATTTTGCAGTGAGACAGCTGTGGGCTAAGGGCAAAGCCTTTCCTTGGGTAGGGTATATGTCTCCGTTTTTATTTTAAGGAAGAGTTACTTGGTTTTGGAAAGTCAATGCACTGATTAAAAATACAATGTAACTAACCCTGCCTGCCAGGTAGGGCAACTGAGAAAAGTATGCCAAATGTGTATTTCAACAGAGTGTGGTCCAGATTAATCAGTTAAGTAATGGTAGATGATTTATACCATGTAACCTCTACTACTGACTTGGGAAGTGCAGAGAAACTGCATGTCCACACTAGCCTTTCAGTTATTGGCTTGAGTGTAGAAGGTCCAAGAGACAGAAAGCAACTAGTGAAAAATGGACTGAAGAGCATCTATTGAGTCAATGACAGAGTTCAATGGTACCCATGGACTGGCAGCAATTTAGCAGTTTCAATATCCAAATATACTAAGGCAATCACACAGCTGATAGATTAATTTTCCTCTCTCCACCTATCAGCATTTATATTTTTACAACAGACATACGAAGGCTAATATGAAACAGGAGCTGAGCAGCAGAAATGGAAGAAGGAGGAACAAACAAACACTAATTACGAGGATTTTGTTTTTAAAAGAAGTGGAAAAGAAATGCACATTTAGAGCCTTATCCAAAACCCTCTGAAGTCAAAGGAAAAACTCCCATTGACCTCACTGGGGTTTGGATCAGGCTCTTAGGATGCTGTTGAATGCCCAAGGAAATGCTTCAAACCATCTATGACACAATCTCTTGTTGCGAGGAAAGTATTGAGGATCATTTTTATGGACCTCTATGTTATTCTGCCTGCAAATCAAATGTCATCTTCCAAAGTCCTAAGGAGCCTCTCTCAGGCTGTATTGAGTTACTACAGATGGCTCAGTTACCCAGAATAATATCACAGTGACAAACTTGTTCACCATGAAGTTCAATATAATCTTCCAAGAGCAAGACTCCACATTGATTAGTCTTTAAGACCCTTGACATCATATGCTGTCCAAACGTAAGCCCTTCCAGTTCCAAGGGAAACCACTTATTAAGTATGTGGTGTTGCTGGAAAGTACACTACCAAATGCCTTTCTTAGTAAGGGGTTGGCTTGTGAATCCACAGACCTGAAAACTAGTTTAATCTGTATCACTCTCTCAGCATAAACAACTCCATTTCGTACCTCGCATTCTCCGTAGCCAGAGCTCAAGTTTAAATGGTTTTGATTCTGCATTTATATGTACAGTAAAGAAAGGAAAATGCCTTTAAAGTCTAGCAGGGTTTTTTTGGTTTTTGTCTTTTTTTTGGCACCAGCTGCCATGCACATGAAAACAATACTTTCACCCCCACCAAGCTTCCTCCATACCCCCCAGAATGAAACACAATAATTGATCTTAATGAAAGGAAACAAATGACTGAAGGATTTCTGGTTTAAAATCAAAATGCACAGAACTGATTTCATCCCAAAGGATCTATTGAAGGAAAAAATGCTATAATCGGTTTATCAGGATTGTCATGTTTGTGTGTCAGAGGGGATGTTTACTTGGTGTGTGGGAGGCTGAGTTAGAGGAAAAGTTGACAGATTCTTACCAATTCCCAACTATACGAATACCACAATGAGGCAATCATTTCCACTTCTTGTTAAAGGTCTGAACTAGGAGGTTCAGCTTGCTGGTAGTGCCCAGCAACTCACAGGATTGGGCCTGTGTGATTCCAGGTAGCAACCAATGAGTCAAGTGTCATTCAAACACACAAACCGGTGTTCTGTGGGGTACCTTTGAAGCTCCTCTTGCCAATACAGTGGCCACTCAGGATTTACATTGAAGACTGTGGACTTCTTAAAGTCCTTTAAAAAAATCCCAGATTCAAACAATAACACCACCTCTTAGAAAGTAGCTGTAAAAAGAAACAAAAGGAAGGTAAATGGGAGAGTTGTCCCATAAAGAGGGCAGAATACAGTTCGTTTGGGCAGCTTAATTGTGAATTGCCACATTTTCAGAAGTTTAGGTTTCATCTAAATTGAACCATAACAACTTTTAATTTCCTGAGTCTTAACATTTTCTTTCTTCTCTCTAACTCTAGTGTTCCTGAAAGGTAATATACACCCAAAACCCAGAGAAGGGCCTTAAACTTCCCATTCACAGACTGTGTGGGATTAGGACTTGATTGTGTGGAATTAGAAAACATGTGCAAAGGGAGACTTTTTACTAATTTCAACCATTTATATAACCCCTGTTGCCTGGTGAACCCAGAAGTATAATATCTTAAAGCTTTATCCAACTCATCAAGACTATACACCTCGCTTAGCGATTAGAAAGCTCATTGAAGTTTCATACTCCTTTCTCTGCAAATAGAGGGCAGATGACCTCATTAAGAATGCAAATGACCTCTAGATGAATGTGCTGCACTGTGCTGCAGCATGCTGAAAAGGATGACGCAGACACAGTTAGATTTCTGTTCCCGTCCCAATCTTTAAACGTTGGTTACCGTTGCTCTAAATATTTATAGTGGAGGCAAGAAGTGTGGCTTTAATAGAATGGAGAGGAGGAGGCAGTGAGAAACTCTTTCTTTCCAATTTTCATTTCACTTTAATCCCTTGTTGCCAGGAGTGAAGAATTTTGATACAATATGTGATCACTAACAGCAGGGACTGTGGATTTACCAGTGCTCTGGGCCCCAAAGCACAGGGTTAGATGTTAGAAGCACAGAATGGAGCTGTCCTTAGTGAATCTGAATTAAGTTTTCTCTCTCTCAGCAAAGCCAGAAAAACACTTCCTACCATCAAAAGCAGCAAATTGAGAAGCACCATGTTGTATTTCTGGGCAAGACAGTGAATAACCAATGTTGCCATCATTGCTGGGTCTGCAGCACCATTTCTGAACAGGATCATCCACAACTGGGTGCAATATACACTCTAGCTTCATTACACAGGTACTTCCGTACAATGGTCTCAGCATGCATTGCAAATATATTACCATCTGGACTTACCCGGAGGGCACCAATAGTCTTATAAATTATATTAATAAATAAGAATGGGCCAAACCCTGCTCACACAAACAATCCCATTAACTTCAATGGAATTACTTGTGTGAGCAAGGATAGCAAGCGTTGGCCAAGAAACACTAACAATAAACAAAAAGTATTATTATAATTATGCCTTGTGCTTCCATAACACCTTTTATCAAATGATCTCAAACCTCTTCAGAGACACCAGTGAAAAAGTTATTATTAATTAATGCATTTCTAAATTGAGAGCCAGATCTTGGCACCCTTCTGCATGCTTTGATTGGTTATGGCAGCACAAAAGAAATGGAAAACCAATTGAACCAGACAGTTGGGGATTCTTCCAGCACAGGGAATCTTCTGGTAAGACAGGCAAGTGTTATTAGCCTCATTTTACAGTTTGATAAACTGAGGCACAGAAAGTTAAATGACTGCCCAAATTAACCCACACACATATCTGAAACCAAAGCCCAGAAGTTCTGACATTTTATCCCTTTGTTCTGGCCACTATTCACCTCACAAGACCATTTTAGAACTCGAGTGGGCTTAACTCCAAAAAAAACTGTGTTACATTATGATGAGGCTATAGCAGTGTGAACAATAAACAAGAATTCTGTTGGTTTAAAGCTAGTTGACAAAATAGAAGTTAGGGTGAAGATGTCATCTCTTCTCTACTGAGTCAGTGGATATTGACAGGTCTAAAAACTCAAGTGGCCATTAGAGATTTCTTCACGAGAGATGGGCCCAAACTGCTGAGTTCAGAAACACTGGAGATCTACATTCAAAATTCCCTAAAGCCCTCTGCATGGATTTTCACATCTGGCAATTTGGTCAGGCCCATCATAGGATGAGGTGCCAGTCATGAAGGGCTTGGTCCAAAGTCCTTTGAAGTCAGTAGAAATGTTCCCATTCTGTGGGCTTTGAAGCAGACACTGAGTTTGTCTGCAACTGTATCTGAATTTCTGTAATGTTCGGATTTGGCGTATAGGATCAGTACCATGTCTAGTCATATCTTTCTGTTTCCGAAGGCGTGAAGGCATCATCTCATGCTTGTGTTTGTGGTACTCTTGTGCAATCACAAATACAAGACCAAACAGTGTGTGGCTGTGAAGGATGGCAAGGGAGCATAAAACTCCTTACACCTCTGCGCCAGGTACCCATATTACAGGTAGCAATGCCAGAGAGAAAGTCCCTGATCCAAAGCAAAATTATGTCAACTGGAGTCTTTCCATTGGAGTCTTCAGGAGCACTGGATCAGGCCCTACATGCAGAATTTATACAAGAAAATCTCCAATGTGCAAAACACCAAAGTTGCTCCACACCTTGGCTATCTTGATACATGCAGCTGCATGCATTCAGCTTGGAAAAGCTGGGACATCAAGTTGGAAAAATTTGCTGTTGTGTCCTTCAGTGTCCGACAAACAACTGAGCCTGGCACCTTAAAAGGCAGGAAGCAATCCCAGTGACTTCCAGGTGTCAGGTTTAACAGCACTGTAAAGGCTGATGATGAATGATGTACAGAGTATGTTCCTGGAAATGCCTAATCACATTAGTAATTCCCGCTCTTGCAAGTAACTCCTTTGAGTAGCATATGGGTTTCCAGGATCGGGTCCATGGTTAGCATTTGCAGTAGTTGTGAGTGTCTTTAATTCCTCAGGGTGTGGGGGTATTACACTTTTGTAAATGCTGCATGTTATAGTTCTAGAGCATTTAGCAAAGGAAAATCACATAGCAAATGCTAATCCTTGCTCAAAGAAACTAGGGCTTTGCACTGGAGATTTCCATGGAGTTCAGGGAGACACTAGAAATCCTCCCTCTTCCCCCCACTCACAGGGGGCAGTAGTTGAGCCACAGAGCTGCAGAGGCATCCAAGGTCCTGCACTCCCTGGTAGGGGGGGGCTGTGTTCCCCTCTAACTTGGCTCTGCAGAAACCCAAACAGAAGCAAAAATGGCAGTGTTGTGCTGAACCTGGATAGCTAGGTATTTCAGTTGCTGTCTTTCCTTGGCTCTTCTGATGCTTGACTCTAGAGCCCACAGTAACCCAAGAGCTGCCAGTCTCATGGCTCTTTTGCCATTCAAGAACTGAAATCCCACGAGAAGTCCAGACCTCTGTGTTCTTCTAGGTGACAATGTAGTATTATGCCTAATTATCAGCTAACATCCTTTTTCAGGATTCAGTTCAAAATTACCCACCCAGTTTATATTATACAAATAATTATTCACCCTCTCCTTATGATCGCTACAACCTCATGGACCATGTCTCCACTTGTTCCCTTTCCTTATCTAGCACAGCAATCTTTAAATCCTTTCATATGAACCTAGCTAGTGCTGGTGTGAGATTTTTCTTGAAGCAGCCTTTCTGGTGCTCTCTATCTTATTGACTGTCCTCCATCTCAGTCCTTGCCCAAACTTCCCTCTGCAATATTTATCATTTGAACTTTATGAGGGTGTTAACTCTACAGAAATAAAATTCATTCTCTGCAGAGGATCCACAGAAGGATTATGCACCACTTCATCTTAAGTGGGCTTTAAGTAATATGCAGGTCTTGTGCGTGCCTGCTGTACCATGTGAATTTCACCCTAGAGTATTTGGTGCTACAGTCTGCAAAATAGATGAATAACAGAGTGCTGGTCTGAAAGAGCCAGTGTGCCCAACACATGTATCACAGGGTTACAGCCCTTTAAAATGGGCGTTGCTGGGAACTGTAGCACACAAACAAAAAATGGAATGATACAGAAAGGCTTTAGAGACACCTTTCTGTTTCTGAATTGAAGATGTCTTAAATACAAGATATTGTTGTGAATGCATCACTATAAATGCCCTAGATTCTCCATCGTACCAAAATATATCCTTTGAGATCATTCATGTCCAATCACTTCCTGCACTCACCCTTGCTGGAGTCTCACATGTAAACAGAGAGATTTTTAATTTAAAACTCAACTCCTAACATCCAGGCTATGGCCTGAAACATCATTAATAAGTGATGATTGACTTTATCAGCCTGTAACCATCTTTGCTTCACTTGTGATGTTTAACTAGCGGCACAGTCAATTTTCTAGCAATAATGACGGCTACAGGGTATGTTGCTGCTTCCTTTCACAGCCACTGCTATCTCACAGATAAATACACATCCCTTTTACAAAAATAAGCAACTTTCTTTTCAATATAATTTTAATAAAATGCATATTTTAAAGTGATGTCATTATGGTTTTTAGCATAGGAAGAGTTGGCTAATCCCTCCCGCACCCAAGATTCCTTACTTATTTAGACAGCTCAGCCGGTTTGGTGCTATAACAATTTATTTGAATGGCATACACCAGGACAAAAAAGGAACATCTTTAGTAATACTGCTGCATCAGTTATCTAGTGCTTGTAAACCTGCCTTTACGACCTCTTGACAACAAGGGAAATCAGACATTTCCACGGTCGTGGAAGAACTTATACAATTGTGTTTTATGTAGAACTCCATTTCAGGCCCCAAGGAACTGCTTTTTCATTTTACTGTTGCCCTTTTCGCTTCACCCTGACCTGCAGGTGTATTCTCCAGCTGCTCAGCCTTTATCTTCGTGTACAGAGGGCAGAAGCTTGCTCCTCCATACTCCATTCGGAAGGGGTATTCCTGCAGAATGAGTACTCTACTGCTGCTACAGCTTGACAGCAAAATCTCCCTGAAACATTATTACTGAACACTCATCGCATGTTAAAATGTATTAAATTAGGTACTACGTGCAGAGAAGAGAGAACTAATAAAGGTCAATAATTAAATTTAAATAAAACTCGTGGCCTTTAGCTTACCAACTCTGTCTTCAGAGGATGCAAAACCTGCAAAGGAAAGACAAATTGTTAGGCTTTTTTAAAACATCTAAATGTGAAAACTATGTAAAGCTGCCAGGGCAATCCCATATCACATGCTACTTATGGTGTGTCAAAGATCAAATTCAGCCTAGACAACTTAGTGACAATAGAAACACATCAAACAAGTGGCCTAGTGAATTTCCATACATAAAATGTTTTAAAAGCAAAAGATTTTAAAACAGGGCTTGGAAAATCTACTTCCCAGCCATGAGTAACTTTTTGTGGCAAGTTACCTGTCTGTCTATCCATCCCTCCTTCCTGCATTTATACATGTGGCCACGGGGAAGAGGGTGTTGTCCAAGTCAGCAGAAAAAGCTTTTTCATTTAAAAAAAGTATTAAGTTTGTATCTGTGTGACATTTATCAGACATCTACTAGTTAGAGGTCGGTAAACATAATGGAATTCCCCCAAATCAGTGCAAGATCAGCACCCAGTATGAATCCTAGCATCTTCCTCCATCCCAGTAGAGAGCTGAGTGTTACAATTACAGGCAAGTCTTTGCCACTGATTCTTCCTGCTGCTGGTATATCACATAGAGCTCCCATAGCTGTTCCGGGCACTGCACTAGCCTGATCCAAAGCCCAGTGAAAATCAATTGGAGCCTTTTCACTGATTTCAATGGGCTTTGGATCAGGTCTGCAAACAGGAGCCCCTGTAAAATTCAGCCCATCATAGACTGATTCCGCATTCAATGGCTGAATCTCCATAGGCCTCTGCTCTGTTCACACCTGCACTCGTCTAAGTCTGATTCTTCCAGTCCCGACTCATGTACAACAGAGCAGGCACCGCAATCAGTTTGTAAATGTATGGGGGAAGCATCATGACCCAACAACATAAGACATTCTTTTTAAACAGATAGGATTCTAAATACCAATAGATTGTTAAAAGGGCACTTACCAAGGTTTATTAAGTACATAGAATATAAATCCATTTGGCACGTAATTAATTCAAAATTACTTGAGCACTAAATGTGTAATTAAATCTGCATGGAATGTTTAGGCCTTTAGTTGGCATTTACAAAGAAAGCTACAAGAAGTTTATTAGCTAGCAATTTATTGCTAAAATACTGGCAATTCATGAGTATGTTGATTGAAATCTAACTTGCTATCGCTATATTGTTATAGGCCAATTAACGGCCTAAACAACCATTTCAAGTAAATTAAGAAACAATAGAAGTTTTATGTATTAATAAGAATGTTATTAGCCAGAGCAGCTAGGCTTCGCTCTCTATTCAATCTCATCAAGTGCTCTTTTCCCCAGATGTAGAGCACTCAATGTACAAGAAGTACCTTTTCAAATTTGCTTAAAATATTTAACTGACATGTTTTTAAAACCTGAGGTGGTACTAGGGACCTGTCAGCAAAACTGTAGGACTGTTGTTGGATTAATATTGCACTGCACACTGTGTGCTGCTTTTAGTAAAATACATTTTTCCAGAGACTCTCTCCTATCAAAAGCATAATATCAGCAGTGCTCTGCATGGACATGGAGACATGATGTACCAAAACTGAATCTTGGCATTGCTGTTTTCTTTGTATGAAAAAATCTGCCCTCCATCCCCACAAACCCTCAGATTCATTCTCTTCCTGGTCATAGAAAAGGCAGTTACCTGCTCCACCCCTGCGAGGTCACATTATCTTTTCCAGTATCACACACACTCACAGGCTTGTAACTTATTCTGGTCCTAATCTATTGGTGCTAAAGTACTCTTCGCTGTGGTCTCCTCCAATATACACAAGTTAACAAATAATGGCCTCATGCTCTGTCCAAATATAAGCATACAGAGATATGCTCTGAAGCCTGGCAATGGCAGTGCAATGAACACCACATGACTTTCTTGCTTTTTGTTTCTTTAAGAATCATACCAATGCAATACAACAGTGCCCATACTGAAACTTCAGATTCTAAATCTCCTCAACTTTGCAGACTTTTGGATCCAGGTTTAAACTCTTGGCTTGAGACTATCTTTACAGTGAACTAAACACTGAATCTGAGCACCCACAAACTTTGGGGAAACATATACTCAAGTGAGAATTTGGATACATGTCCCACAGTTTGGCCTTATCTCATACACATGCGACTGGCAGGGTCTCCACTTCCATGACTCTTCTTTCATCTCTGTGAAGCATAATCTTCTACATATTCTCAACAGGCAACACTTTCCAACATCTGCTGAACATACTTTGCTCCTATTCATGGCCTCCATCCTGTCATTCCTAATAACCAGCCCATTGTTGTTACTCACTTTGGTTACCAACTTGGGCCATATATGCCACTACTTTTATGGTATCTGGTCAACAAACCTAACTATCTGTTGCCTGGCCTCACATGGCCACTGGCCACTCAGAGTTCCTCCCAGATCTCATGTATATAGACCATCTTGAACAGAGATCATTCAGATGATCCAGAGCAAGTTGTCTTGCACCAAATCTAGACAGGATGATCTTTTCTACCTCTAACATTGTGACATTGTGTTTCTCATTCTTTTGCACATATTTAACACCGTGTGCATTACTGTGCTATAAAGAACAATTGAATTTTGCAATAATAGCAGAGGATTAGAAGGAACCATGGAAGGACACAGAGAGAGAGAGAGAAGAAGAGCGAGGATATAGGGTTAATCTTTTGATGCTCAGAGTCAGGATTTGCTTAGAAGGATACAAATAAGGAAATGTGAAAATGGCATTTGGTGAGAAAAGGGGGAAAATAATTTAAACTAATAAAGCGATTAAGTTAAAAAGGGAAACAAGCAGAAGAATGAAAGACACTAAATACGAACCGGGCTTTTCTTTGTTACTCTTTTTTTGGGCCTCAGAGCACTGACTCTCACACATTGCTGCTTATCACAACAATACAAATAGGTCGAATCTCTTCACTCAGCCCATCATTCTAGTGCATTTTTATGCCCATTTTTATGCCCATTTTTCCTCTTTTCCCTCCATCATTGATTACATCCACCCACTTCCAGTCAGCTCACTGGTTCGGTATGCAACAACTCTTCTGAGGTCACCTTTAGCCTGGCACCTGGATCAGACAGAAGGTACAGAAGTGGATGGAGAGCATTGTAGCTTGCATGCTGACCCAGAGACCAGCTGCATCATCTCTGCAATGCCCCTACCATCCTGTGACAAAAAATGCTACCAAAACAAAAAAAGTGCGTAAGAAATAGTTGTTTTGCTGGCTCACATTATACTAAACCCAAACGGTCTGTCTTTAAACACCAGCATACAAGTCATTCAAAGGCCAGTAACAGACTGTTCCACTTGGTAAATTACACTTCAGAATGAGTTACAGTATCTCTTTTTGACTGCTTTCTGTGAAAACAGGTCAGGCTCTGATCAGACCACCAATAATCTGCAAAGGGATATGCTACTAAATAGTATTTAAAACTTACAGTGGGTACAGCTAGACATGGAGGCTTTGTCCAAATACAGCAGTCAAACAGGAACGACTTACTATAAATATGCATTTTCCAAAAAGCAAATCTAAGAATAAAACCCAAGAAACATACCGCAAATAGAAATTAAAAGAACTTATAAATATAGATACTTTTATTAATGTTTCCTTCTGTGCCTAGAAGTTCTCTCTCTTTTCTTTCTTTCTTCCTCTTAGTGTTGTATCTTCATCTCAAATCGGGGAGTTAAGGACATATACAGTCTATTTAACCTGGAGGGTGTAACAACCTTTAGCCTTTTATTTGTGAAGAGCCTGATTCAAATGTATCTTAGGTCACAGGGGAAATAACTTTGTAGGGGTCTATTCTTAGTTCACAGAAGCTGTTTAATGACATTAGAAAACACCACACGATGTAACACAATGGAGCCCAGTTTAAAATCCTTGCTCAGGAGATGCTCAATACTGCAATACAACAGGACATTGCAGATCAGTACTGGAGTGCATTGTTAGAACACAGCACTTGCCCACACTACAACTGGTTTGCAATTCTGAGTTTAAACCTGCTTTCACTGAAGGCCCGGGGAATTTTCAATTGACTATTATGAGGGCATCATTAGCCCATCTGATAGCGTTCAGTCTATTTGTTTAATAGTCTCATATTTTTAAACAATAAAATAAATGTAATCAGGCCAAGCTAAACAAAAAAACCTGATATATTAGGATAGAGCCATTTTTTTTTTTAAATTTCATTCACATCTAGGGCTCTACAAAGGTGCTCAAAATGAAACAAAAAGAAATCACAATGCTTTCCTATACGGTAGCAAATTGAAAGTTCCTTTTAAATACCATCTTGCCTGCTTATGTTCAGTCTTTTCTGTAACATAATGCAGATATATTGGATGATGAGAGAGATGTTTAGTTTGGGGCTGCTACTGATTTTTTTTTTTTAAATCAGATCCGTGCCAAACATTGACAAGCTGCATGCCTGAACGACTAATCTCTTCTGAGCTTTTGTTTTACATATTAATGCTGCTACTTTACATGTTATTTTCATTGGATCCTGACCTGGTCTGCTCAGCTTCCACCTGTTCCTAAGCCACGGGACAGTTGGATATAAATTTCATTTGTCACTGGCTCCGACTGACTGAGCAGTGAAAAAAAAGTTGACAGGTTTGTTCCATGTAGGCATGTAACCAGAATAGATACAGAAGTGGGGCTTACATAAGAACATATATTAATGAACAACAATACCAGAGTAAGATTTACTATGGCGTACCATCAAGCCCTGAGTTATGATGAAGACTGTGTCAGTTGAGTTATTTTCAATGTTCTTTTGTTTAGGGTTGATTAGGAGTGTGACCTGCAGAGAACAGCTGATAAACACAGGGACAGTGGCTGTGTGGAATCTTCATCACCACTTCTCCTTAAAATATACAGGATTGAAATGGCTCTGATCACTCTGTAGTCAGGTCATCAAAGGAATCCAAAATCTAAAGGAAAGCCAGCCTTTGTTTTTCATAGAGATGGCCAAGATCTAACAGGAAAAGCTTCTTTAAAAAAAAAAATAGTACATTTGAAGAAAAAAAAATGAAAAAATATGTGACTCAATAATTATAACTCTTAGCATTTATACAGAGTTTTTGTCTTTACAAAGCAAACATTAACCAATTACCCAAAGCTAAAACACAAACTTTAGGGTCATATCCCTATGCAGTGTAAATCTGAACTAACTCCAGAGACTCAAGTGGGGTTACTGTGGATTTATAGCTGCATACCTGATAGTGGAGTTTGGCCAGTTGATTCAGTGCAACAAATGCACAAAACTTTCAAGTGGGGGCTGGTGGTGTTATGTACATGCAGTGTATCATTAGAGTTTGCCACATATGTTTCTTCTTGGGGTCACCATATACCAAGACAATTTTTCCACTGCTGTTGTATTACTGCATTTAGCAGTGAGTAATGCTTTTAGAATTTGTTCATTTCCACAAAAAGGCTTTTTAAATAAACACCGATGGTTTCACCATATCCATTGCATCATCCCTGGCCCCTTCAGCAGACCTTTGGAGCAGCATGCATTTTCTTTTAAGCTCAGAGTTTAGTAGGTCCAGGGGAAAGGAAAAAAAAGACTCTCAGAAAAACAGCTTACTGAACTTCCAAGTTATCTGGTTCAAAAACAAACATGCTTCTATCGCTTTAAATCTGCTTCCTCATAACCACAAACATGTATGTTTTTCATAAAGCTCTGGAAATTGTACTGGACCCAAGGGAAGGAACCAAGTGGAAACCCTGATACCTTGAGACTAGAACTCTACTAGTCCTGAGGTACCATGTGCTGTTTGTAACAATTATAATAATACACCTGTACTACCATTGTCAATGTGGAGTAGCCACATGGGGTCTCATTAGTATTGTGTTAGGACTGCATGGGGAAATGGATAATGGCCCATAATGAAAAATGCCAAATTTTCTATATAATAAAAATGAACTTGATTAATGAAAATCACTTTCAGAGAAAGAGTTACAGCGTTGTTAGAAATAAAAAATGATGTATTAATCCGGCACTCTTACAGATGGTCCCAACCTCCTGACAACTGCTATTCATTTGAGATGCTATTAGCATGCATAATTATGCTAATTAAGTTGTAATTAAGCACCAATTCTTCAGAGGGCTTTTTTTGTCTATCATTTAATACAACTCAGCTTCAAAGAGTGCTTAAAGCTTTACACAGTGCTTCATGCAAAAGGGGTTCCCAAGTTTCTTAGTAAAGATTAGATTTAGCAGCTGAGGCATGGAATAGGGCCTGTAATCTTTGTTTTGGTTAAAAGGAAACCAGTAAATACAAGCAGGATCTGCCAATTGTTGATAAAATAATTAATACTTTCCACTAAAATAGCACAGTTCATACTGGGACAATTACTGAAAGGAGAAAAATGGTATAATTATCAATGGAGCCAATGCCAGTGGCCTATTAAACCAGCCACCCCTTAATTTGAAAAGAATTTACTGAGAAGTAGATTCTAGTAAACAATAATAATCGGTCAGATTCTGTTACTCTTAATCATGCTGAATAGCACCTAACTCCAGGAGTCAGCCCATTCACTTCTATCAAACTGCTCATGGAGAAGGGGCCACAAAGGTTTTTGAACGGATATAGTAAAACCACTGCCAATGCCTATAGGGTGACCAGACAGCAACCATGAAAAATTGGGACAGAGGGTGTGGGGTAATAGGAGACTATATAAGAAAAAGACCCCAAAATCGGGACTGTCCCTATAAAATTGGGACATTTGGTCACCCTAAATACCTATGTGAACATCCCTATTTCAGTTTAACTTAAACCTGTTCCCAACTGATTTAAAGGAAAGCCATTTTAACACTACATATAGGGGTTTGCACTGGTTTCACTGTTCAGTTTAAATTCACAGTTTAGGTTATACTAATGCAACTTTCCTGTCTGGACAAGGTCTCAGTGCTGGGAAGGATGTCAGAATCAGACATAACACTAATAATCCTCATTTGACATTTCCTTTCTCACCTTTTTGACTAGAACATTCACTAAAACTAAAGGAAATCTCTCATAAAAACAAGCAGAAGCCAAACAAAACCTTGGTTTGCAACTACTGGCATTTCATTTCACTCCCAGGCTCTTTTGGAGCTATGCTGAAGTGCCCTCTGAAAGCTGTATTATTAGAATTTCCCTCTTCCCTTCTTTTGGGGAAAATTCTGCAGTTCCTATTTGGGCAAAACACTACAGTCACACTAAGCCAAGGGGAGATTATATTTCTAACCAATTCAGCTGATTGCTTTTCTTGTGAGCAAAGCTAAAATGGCAAACAGCTTTTTTTAAAACAAGAAGCTAAGAGCCTGATAAAAAATTAAACTCTGTACTGTACACGCAGTTGACACTACAGATATCCGAACCTGGCCAGTTTCCTGGGACCTGAACATTTGGCTCAAATCCCCCTGTAAGCAGCCTAGAGAACCTAAGAATTTTGCTTTATTTGAGAACTTTTTACTGTCACCCCCAAACCAAATATAAAATACATTGCCAATAAAATAGATCAACAAGGTGTGATTTTCAGGTTAAACATTAAGTGATTATATATATATATAAAATCAAAAACATGTACAGCACAATCAAAAGTCTGCACACTTATTTCAGATAACCCTTCTGGGCCATTTCCTTAACAGCAACCAGTTGTGTTTATCTGGAGATATATTGCTGACAACTTGGCTGCCTTTTAAAAAAATTTAGTTATTTGTTCTATCATCTGCTGCCATTTCCGATTGGACTTTAGCTTTTCTGTTAATTCAGTTCTCAAACGCTAGAGCATTCATTTGGCTCAGATTTCGATGAAATCTGCAAAAGCAGAAAAACCTGTTTGCCTTCTGCCAGGAAGCTTTTAACCTTCAAGGTTTTGAGGAATAAACTGGCAAATTGGAGGCAGAGTTTTAGCTTTTCCCTTGCAATAAAAATGAAAGTTAAGAGTCAGCTGGAGTGTTTTAAACACTATTGAAAACCCCACTGTAGCTAGGTGGGTTGGCCTCCCTCTGACACAGACAAGGAGGAACCACTCCAAGACACTATACCTGCACAGACAGATGCCCAGGAAGAGCTAAAAATCCCTTGAAAAGTATGGCCCATGCAATTACGTAGCTTTTATAGCAGTACTACAAAGCATAGTCAGGTCAGTTTGCATATACAGTGGTTACAACTACGGAAGCAATGATGGAAAATACATGTCTCTTGCAATCATGTGCATTTTGCCTGTGAATTTGCACGTGCAGGGATCTGAAAATCTGCCCATGTGTGCTTTAACTTCATCCTAAAATTAATACAGAAAAAAAAATGTGAACACTGAACTGCCCAACCCCATTCATTCAATTGTCTGCTAATGAAAACCCCTGGTTAAACAAAAATCAGTCATGAAACATATTCCTGAGAGCAGAGTGCAGCATGCATTGCTCTCATGTTCATCCACAACCCATTTCCCCGGATTTGCATCAAGTACTTGCCATGAGTTCAGCTGCTTGCATGTCAGTGCAATCTAAACAGGTGCAGGGGATGCAAGGATTTCCCATACTCCAATGTTTCTTTTTACAAAGCTGATCTTTTCACACAGCACCATCAGCAATATAGCTTGTGAAGAATTTAGTAGCAAAGGTCACAATCCTGCAAAGTACTGGGTGCCTCCTGAGAGATGCTAAGTGCCCTTGACTACTACTGAAGTCAGTAGGAGTCCATGGAGCCCAGAAGTCTGCAGGATCAGGCATCGTCAAATCTGTGTGATGATCCCAAAATGTGCCCAGCTGATTTTCACCCTTCAGGACTCTTACTGATAGTGGGTAGAATTTTCAAAAGTGCCTAAATGACTTAAAAGCATAAGTCCAAAATAGCTCAAAGTTGATGACCTTCAGGGCATTCTGCAATAGACATCTGCTGATAGGGTTTTTGGAGAGGGCTGAGAGTATTGCTTCCCGCAACGATGAAGGGTGCTGCTGAGTTTCTATAGGTACCTGCATAACTGAGGTCCTGCTAAATGATGACTTGAATGCTGCTGGGATTTCACTGGATATATGGAATTTTTAAGGATTTGTTAGGACCATCTAGGGCCTTGGACATTGTTTTAAATCTAAACTAATTCATTCCCACTGAAAGCCAAAGGGATTTGTGCTCTGAGGTCACTGAGTCACTTTTGAAAATCCCTCCCTGACAAGGTATCTCATCTAATCTGATCTAACCAGCACACCATCGCCACAGCGCTTTTTGATTCTAATACATCTCCTAGAACTGAAAGGCAATTAAGCAACCTGAGGATGAGAAATGAAAATAACCCCCCTGCCCTTTGCTCCCATCTAGGCTACTGTCATGTGTTTGGTCTTTTCAACTTGGTTATTATGTCACTTCACTCTTTCCCCTGAGGCTCTCTTTCTTATATGTGTTCTTAATCATTGTTTCCATTGTTGATATTATGACCTCATGTGTGGGAGGGTTGGGGAGGGAGGGGAAATTGCTTTATGGAAATAAGTATGCTATCAAAAGTTTACTAGATTTTTTTGTAAATACCCTCTTTCTCATTCCAGAGCAATGTCATGGACTCTGAGTTAGGCCAAGGGCCTACCACCATTACGTGGCTCACTATGGGATCTCAGCAACCATGGCTACTGTATTTGCTGGAGTTAGAGAGGTGGGGGTTCACTCACTTGATAATCCCATTCATTTAGGGTGAAATTCACCACACTACACGCAGAGCCCAAGTAAACGGGCAGTGAGCCAGATCCTTGGCTGGTGTAAATCAGTGTAACAGAACTGAATTCAGTGAAGCTATGTTGATTTACATCAGCAGAGGATCTGACCCTTTGTAGATAGAAAGAAGAGGACAATATGCAAGGTGCATTGAGCACTATGGCCCTGACCCTGCAAAGAGAGCACTTAAGCACATGCTTAATTTAAAGCACATATCTGGCCCCAATAAATTAAAGCATGTGCTTAACTGCTTTGCCAGATTGGGGCCAAAGCACTCAGCTCCTTGCAGGATCAAACTCTAATGAAGAGATGAAGTGGAATACAAATCTAGTTCTCAAACTGAAGGCAGCTAAGAGGCTGCCACTGAGCTACTAGTGGAGGGGCTGGAATAACAGCAGTGCTGCCCCTCTGTGTTCCCCGTGCCAGGATTGCTGGCCAGTGATTCTGAGTAAGCAAGGATGCAGTGACACCTTTCCTGGCCCACTCCCAGCCTCTATCAAATACTCATCTACACAGTGGTATATTTGGAGCTGGCATGGAGCTCCCATGCACAGAGGCTAATCAGTGCTCTTTGTCTCCCTGCTTCCCTGGGAGGCACTGTGTGTATGTGTGTAGCCATAAAAGTCCAAGAGAAAGGTCACCAATGTGCCACACTGATTTAAGTGTGCCCCTGCACAGTGTGGAGACTGTGGTGGGGTGGAAAGGGCCATGCCTGGGGCATGGTGGAACAGTGCAGAGTTTACACATATCCTCCCCCTGGTTTAGGGTCCATTAAGGACTGCACCAGTGGTGCAGCTTAGAGCAGCCTGGTGGCTGCTCCAAGTTACACTGGTACCAGCTCTAAGAATCAGGGAGCCATAACACCTTCTGATACCACCCCATCACCTTCATGGCACCCTGGAGAGCTCTGGTGCCAGTGAGAATCTAGCCCTTATTTTCTAGGTGATGTGACCGAAGTAAATAAGATACCATTGTTTCATGTTCCACAAGACGATTCTGATTTTCCTGATTCTTGATACTTTAAATACGAGCAATTAATACTTTTTGTTGGAAAAACTTGACTTAGTCGCCTACATCTCATTTTCAAAAGTGACTTAGGCATTTAGCTCCACATTTATCAAAGTTATTTAATTGTCTAAAGATGCAGATGGGGACCTGGTATGCATTTTAGGGGCCTGAATGCCTTTGTTAGGAGCTTAAGGCCAACTGACTTTCAATGAGACGTAATCTAAGTAACTTAGGTGATTTTGAAATGTTTGTCCTCAGGGCCTAAGTCAGTTTTGAAAATGGGAATTAGGTGTTTTTGAAAATGTTGTAATTTATTATTCCCCTCCCACATACACATTTGATTACATGACCTTCTATAGGAGTCAGTCAGTTCCTTAAATGGCTCCTTACTGAACCTTCACAGTTGACCTAGAAAACATATAAATGTTGTATGAGGTCCTTTCCACCTTGCAGTAGGTCTTTTTCATCTCTAACCTCTATGATTGTGTAAATGTACTATAGGGAACAACCTTTCATTGGCAGGGAGATATTATTTAATAGGTTTTTTCCATCTCAAACCACTGTTGATTCTAAATTACCTAGTTGTAAGGCATGTAAGCCATCTAAAGCCTTATGTCACCTATGGAAGAATGATTTGCAATGTGAATGAAATCTCTTTGAATGGAATATAATATGAAAGAGACTGTCTGAATCCTTTAACTCAGAATATTCAGACCTCATTTTGTGTGTTACATCAAGTCAGTTGGAAACTTTCAAAACTGCATATAACTGGTTTGGAGCTAAAAAATGTGTGTTGCTCTTTCAATACCAATTTTGTTAAAGAAGTCATATTTTTTGAATGTTGACATAAAAAAGAAAAACAAATCTATTTACTTGCTGAGCATTTTGTCTCCCAGCTCCGACTAGGAACTCTAGACATTTGCTTTAAAAAAATTTTTTTTTTGCATAAGTATAAGCCCCTTTCCCCAGATTTTCATACAGATGGAAATTCAGGGACAATATTAATATGTGTAATTCAAACCTGATAGACAAAGTGAATGACTTTGGACAAATTTCTGTTGGTGAAAGAGACAAACTTTTGAGCTACACAGAGCTCCTCTTCAGGTCATGTTGAGCTTGAAAGTCTGTCTCTCTCATCAACAGAAGTTGGTCCAGCAAAAGATATTACCTCACCCCCCTTGTCTCTCTAATATTCTGGAACCAACACAGCTACAACAACACTGATTCAAGTCTTGACAGAAATACAGATGGATTCTTATTACTAGTCTGTTCTTTTGATTTTATTCATTGTGTCTTACCCCACTATATACTTCCCCTAACAAGAAGAGAGAATCCCCTCCTGACTGCTCCTAATAAAAATGAAATATGACTCAACTGAACTTGTTTGAAGAACACACAGAAAACTATCTAGAAAACTAATTTCACATGCAAAAAGGAAACAATGGGAAATAATCCCCCACATTGCGGTGAACATGAGAAGGGTCACAGTATGTTCTACAAAAAAACCCAAAAAAACAGGAGAACTTGTGGCACCTTAGAGACTAACAAATTTATATGAGCATAAGCTTTCATAGGCTACAGCCCACTTCATCGGATGCTGAAATAAATGTGTTAGTCTCTAAGGTGCCACAAGTACTCCTGTTCTTTTTGCAGATACAGACTAACACGACTGCTACTCTGAAACCTGTCAGTATGTTCTACATATGCTTTGACTGTTACAAATTAGGCCTGAATAGAAGTTGTTGTTATGATTAAGGATTTAGACAAACCATCATTGTTAGGCTACCAGAAGTAAACAAGGCAGTGTGGGTGAGACGCAGTTATTGCCAGGGAATGTTCATAAGTACGCCTCCCACCAGTGGTCCCCAAGCAGCAATCACCCTGCAGAATCCAGCAGAAATTCAGGATGAAAGTAAAGTGACCATATTTTTAAAATCAAAAACTCTTGTGATGAAATTTGTATAAAAGACAAAAGTGGCCTCTGGAAAAAAACAAACAGATGCTGATGTTGCCAGTGCCATATTCTGATTCACTAGCAAAACACGTGCATTTCTCAAGGTAGAGGACTTTTTCCAGTAGTTTTGTGTCTGACTGAGAGGATCATGAAACACTGAACAAGTGACATTAACATTCACTTTGAGCAAAACAGGAGCTTTCATACGTAGTGTCCCTGTTCATTCAGCTTTTAATTTCAAAACGGTTCATCATGCTAAACATTCATCCACTAGACTGTTTGCTTCTGGTAAACACAGAACAAATATTACTCAGTAGAACAATATGTCTTGAAGAAACATGAAAACCTACAAATGTTTTGATCAGTGAAATGATATTTCAAGTTTCCTGAAAGACATTCTCAGGACACTGGGATATCACACGAGAAACTGGGACTGTCCCAATAAAATGAGAGATTGTTTTTTGATAACAGAAATGTAGAAGCCAAACAATGAGCTGCTTTTATAATATGGTACAAATCTCAGAACATAGAAATGACACACAGAACAGTATTAAGTCCTCTTGCCTGCCCCTTTACATGAAGGTTTGCTCCCTAGAATATATTTTCTAGTGGAGCAGCTGATCTACCTTGAAGAGCCCAAAAACTGTGGTACTTCCACCATATTGAGATGTACCTGTCTAATAGAACTGGAAGGGACCTTGAAAGGTCATTGAGTCCAGTCCCCTGCCTTCACTAGCAGGGCCAAGTACTGTCCCTAGCAGCATTTTTTTTTCCTCCCCAGATCCCTAAGTAGCCCCCTCAAGGATTGAACTCACAACCTGGGTTTAGCCAGCCAATGCTCAAACCACTGAGCTATCCCTCCCCCCATATGCTTATGGGGTTAGTGTTTTCTGTCAGCAAGGCCTTACTACTTCAATAGTCACAGGTTCCCTGAGCAGTCCTCAAACAAGCTATGTGTTTTGTTTAGAGGTGGTTGGACTAGATGTATCCAGTACCTGATGGTACCAAATGAATTATCTTCAGCAGAACTATAGAATTCCCAGTGTCACTTAGTGAGTTTGGCAGTCAGGGCAGTATTGTTCCAGGGGAACCATATTCAGAGGTGTCGCACTGGGAGCAGTTACATTAGTTAGTAACTAATAACTAACAGACTCAGTAATAACGGTTTCTATATTCCTGGTTGCCAGCGTTCAGCTGTGTGATCCTGGAACAAGCACTTAACCTCCCTAGCCTATCCATCTGTCAAATGGTCTAGTTATACTTAGCGTGGATAACCTTAAAACACCCAAACACTTGTATTACCACAATATTAACATATACAGTAACAAATTGTGATCCTTTCCTATACCCAATATAAATAATATTCTGGTGAGGTGTTTATATCCTGGTGTGGTTCCTTTTTAAAGTGCCTCCCTTATAAGGGCATTGTGTTGCTTAAATAATTAAGATATAAAGTATCTTAAGATCCTCAAAGAAATGGTCCTACATAAATGCAAAGTATTAAATATTTTGTGTTCTTCCCTAGAAGAGCATCCAAACCTGATAGCACTTTGTTGTTCTTAAGGGTCAGCGGAAAGAAGGAATGCCAGCCCTACCAAGCCTCCAAAACCAAGAGAGTTTCCCAGCTGCTTTATATTCTGCTTTCCTTTGATTAGGCAGATTTTCACACCATAAGTAGGATAAAAAAAATCAAGCATTAAATAATGCTATGAAATCTTGACAACAGAAAAGAGTCGATCAAATGAGCCAAGCAGAAATCCCTTAACTGGTAATATGAGCAATGAAAGACCTACCCCTCTAGCCTGACCTAAAATTAACAGATCTGTCAAGTTTAAGAGCCAGCTTTCCTTGGAAAATAAAAGTACCCCTTTCTTAGCCACCCCTTAAAGGAAATTCATGTGGCCAGAATAAAGTTTGCACAGGGTGTTAGTGACAGTTAATGTATAAGCCAACAATGTTTACTCAATATTATATAGGTTTTGCAACACACCATGGGAGTAACTTAGCTTGATATATTAGTTCTATGCTGAAAAAGTGAGACTGTTACTGTGATCTGTAAAGCACAGCAGGTATTTCCCTTATGGAAAAAAGATAAGGTTTTGGTCAGAGCAATAAAATGCAGTCCAACGTGCAGTGCTGCACACGAGACACAATCAAGGCTGCTTTTGGATACACATGTACAAAACTTCCACTGACCTCAGAAGCAGCTGCATGTATGAACCTTTATTTCCTTATGCCACTCCCATCTTTCATGCCTATTCCAAAGCAGTTCCATATGCAGGAAGTGCCCTCCCAAAATCCATGTACCATAACTTGACCCTCTACTCATGCAAACCCCTCCCACAGACTCTTTGCTTCCCAAATGAAAAAATTACCAGACTATGACAGGACAAAGAAGTACAATCAAATCATTTCAAATGACTGCCATGCTCTGGGTCTTGTCTTACACTCTCATCTCTACAGCACAAGCTCTGTAAGGGCAGAAACTGTGGTGATATTTGGGTCGTGCTCAGCCTCAAACACACCATCAATAAACAATAGGCTAACCCCTCAGGTGAAGTTAAGGAGTGCTTAGTGCACCTAAGGACTGAGGTCACAAAGAGGGCAAGAGGGGACAAAGTTGATCTTTTGTCGAAGGGCCACTCTGTGTGGGTCCAGGCCCTCAGAGACTATTAGAGCAACTTAGTGGCTGTTCTATTTTTTTCCAGCTGCTGACTGCAGGGATGCCCTGTTGATTGGTCCCTTTCTTTCGGCTATACCGTCTATGTTAGCAGTCACAGGTTGGCATGGGGATGGTGGGGCATAGAAACCTCTAGGCTACCCAAAGATTTCTCTGCGGAGGGGAATCTTTAGTGGCCAGAACTCAAAGTAAAACTCAGAGGGTGTGAGCTCATGTGGAATGAAAACAAAGAAAATGGCCACTTGAGACCATGTGAGTTGAAACTGTTGAGCATTGCACAGCTTCACTGCTATCCCATTTTGTGCATCTACTGTCCTTACAAATGGAGGACTAGCCTCCAAAAAGGCTCTTTTCTACCACCAGAGCAGCACCAAGGAGCCATAGAATTGTCTTAGGCTATGTCTACATTACACACTACTTGTGGTAGCGCGGTCAGTTGCCTAGCCTTCCCCTGCTGCTAGAGTGGGGAAAGGCTCCAGCAGCAGGGAGTTGCCAGAGTGTTTCCCTTTGGCAGGGGGAAGGTTCTAGAAGCAGGAAGCTGCCCGAACCTTTTCCAGCAGTGAGGAAAGGCTCCAGAGGCTGGGAGGCAGCGGGACAATACCTGGCTAAAAATAGCAGTGTAGACGGAGAGGAATGGCTTGGGTGGGTAGAGAGCCATGTAGGATATGTACTCAGGCTCATATCCACAACCTTCAGGCATATCCGAATTCTACTTGCCTAAGCTGTGCCCCACTGTCTACACAGTTCCTTAAACCTATGCTGATGGGCTACCCAGAGTACATACTGTACACACCACCGAAAGAAGCCTGCAGTGTAGACATAGCCTTAGAAAGGTATCTGGGGATTCCCTGGTATGGGGCTAGCTCTCCTCCACCATCTCTCCTGTCACCTCCAGCACAAGGGATGTGAGAGGCCTGGGAGGAAGCACAGTCACAGCACACTGTACCAGCAATTACCCCGCCAGTGCAATGACCTGTAGGGACCCGTTACAGGCCAGAGTGGATTACAGCACCCCGGAGGTTCCTCTAATTTAGACTTGAGCTTAAACCTGCCCATGTGAGCCCTGAAAGATCATGAGAGCATAAAAGTGGTTTAAAGCCCTTTTTGCCCAACTCACCTGCACGGAGCAAGGGTTCTGGCCCAGATAGTAGTTTGGGTTGGAGTTTCTCCAGCCTAAAAACACAGAAGTAACAAAAGCATAAAAAACTATTCAAGGAGCATGGAAAATGCAGTAATTCATCTACAGGATGGGAAGTTGCGATCTGTGTTCTCTACCCTGCTCTGACACAGCCTGCATGAACAACCTCCAGAAAGTCACTTTGCTACTCTGTGCCTTAGTATAGCCTCCTGTAAAACAGGGACAACAGTGCTCTCCTAAGTCTCAAAGCATCAATGTGAGGCTGAATCCATTAATGTTTGCCAAGTGCTTTGAGACCCTTGGTGGAAGATGCTATCTAAGGGCAAAGTATTATTACTATTTAAAATTTAAAATAATACTGTGCCACTTGGTTTATTATAGTGTCCTGAAATCTTCCACTCACATGCACCCTTTACTGTCAGTCAATAGTATCAGAGGGGTAGCCGTGTTAGTCTGGCTCTGTAAAAAGCGACAAAGAATCCTGTGGCACCTTATAGACTAACAGACGTATTGGAGCATGAGCTTTCGTGGGTGAATATCCACTTCGTCAGATGCATGTAGTGGAAATTTCCAGAGACAGGTATAAATATGCAGTCAAGAATCAGTCTACAGATAACGAGGTTAGTCCAATAAGGGAGGATGAGGCCCTCTTCTAGCAGTTGAGGTGTGAACACCAAGGGAGGAGAAACTGCTTTTCTAGTTGGCTAGCCATTCACAGTCTTTGTTTAATCCTGAG
Organism: Chelonoidis abingdonii; assembly: GCF_003597395.2. Classification (NCBI taxonomy): domain Eukaryota; kingdom Metazoa; phylum Chordata; order Testudines; family Testudinidae; genus Chelonoidis; species Chelonoidis abingdonii. The sequence goes on from NC_133787.1 coordinate 31,778,853, forward strand.
CTGATGGTGTCAAATTTGCAAATGAACTGAAGTTCAGCAGTTTCTCTTTGAAGTCTGGTCCTGAAGTTTTTTTGCTGCAGGATGGCTACCTTTAAATCTGCTATTGTGTGTTCAGGGAGGTTGAAGTGTTCTCCTACTGGTTTTTGTATATTGCTATTCCTAATAGCAATCAGTGTATAGTCACAAATAGAACAAGGGCAGCTAGTCATTCATTTAAAATCCAGACTCGGGACTGATCAGTCATTTATTAATCCTGAAAGCATTGGTGTAGCCAGAAGAAAGAAATCATTACAAACAAACTAATGTGTGTCATGTGGTTATGATCACTGCACAATAACAACAGCAACAGCAACAACAAAACTCTATTTGAAAGGACGTACACGTCACCGCAGCCTCCGAAGAAGTACGTTACATTGTATGCTGTGGACTGACATCTTTTCAAATGGCTGATCTCTCTCCAATACTGTGATAAGTAAGAACACAATAGAAACCATTTACCTGCCAGCTTGGATATCTTTAATTGTTACCATGCATCAGATGGCACAAATCCTTACTGGAACACAGTGTTGGTGGGTTCCATATCTGACAGATAATGGATGTTGTATTGCTTTCAGAACTGAAGTACTGTATACATTGTACTATAGGATTGGTTTCTTCTTGAGAAAAATGTGTGCACTACAGGTATTCCACCTATCATCCAAATATGTAATTTTCTTTACAATGGCCCTGCTATCGCCAACAAAAAGATGCAATGCTTTGATTGCACACTTTATTGGAAGCTATCATTAGCATGGTTATCAGTGCCCCAGTTTGACTACAGAGCTCAAAATGTAGATTTGCTGAACAGATAAGTGTTAACGGATTCTTCCACATTTCTATTGTCTGAACTTGGGAAATGCTCTGCAGATAGTCTCACATATATACTGATTTTGTTTAAGGTTTACACGGTTGACAAGGCAACATGCCAATTAGTTTGAATAGATCTTTGCTCCTTTTGCCTGCAGCATATCATCCTGCAGATCACCTTTTTAATTCATATTTTCTTCCATATAATTTAAATTCTATCAAACTTCACCCTCCATGAATGTTCCCTTTCTGCTTCTTGGTTTGTTTCAGAATAAAGGTTTCAGCTTAATGTGCTGGGCAATAGGCTTTGCAATGTCAATATTAGAGCTAGAGGAAAATGGGAAGAAAGGGGAATTACCATGAAAACAATCAGTGAAAAAATTTTACTTTGTCAAAAGACACAACCTGAAAATATTTTGGCTGAAAACCAAAAATACTCTGCTTTTCATTTTCCTCAAACAATTGTCATTTTTCAGAGGAAGACAGACATTTTCCACATTTTTCATTTAGTCAAAAATCCAATCTTCCATTTAAACAAAAGTTTCAACAAAAAACTTGTGGCCAGCTGAGGCCAATATACTCATACTGGCAGCACTTACACTCAGACTGATGATTGGGGGTTTGGGTCTCATACAGGGACTTGGGCTCTTGCTGACTTTTGACACTATATTTTAGTTCCAGGAATGGAAGAAGCTTTAGAACTGTTAGAAGTGCTCTCTTATACAGGAGTCAGTATTATTAATTAATAATGTCCTTATTATCTACATCTGTTGATGGCCAAGGTGGCAATTAAAGATTCCAGAGCATATTTTGGAAAGAGCAGAGGACAGGACAGAATCCTTGGCTCCTACTGAAGTCAATTATATTTGAGGGGGCTCAGCACTTCTAGAAGGAACAGGTCCTAGCACATATGTTCTAATGTCTAAGGCCAGGAACTGAGCTATTTGCTGAGTGCATAACATTTTCTCTCTCTGTCTGCACAACAGTTGCACTATGGGAGTCTTATCTCATTGCTCTGTAAAGCACTTTGGCTTCCTCTGAGTATGAAAGGTACTGTACAAAACTATATTCTGTCCTGTAAGAGTCATTACAGTGACAGTCCTTGGAAGGCTTGTCTGAGGCCTGGTCTACACTACGCGTTTAAACCAAGTTTAGCAGCGTTAAACTGAATTAAACCTGCACCCATCCACACAATGCGCTATAGTGGTATAAAGGGCTCTTAAAACCGATTTCTGTACTCCTCCCCTACAAGGAGAGTAGCGCTGAAATCGGTATTGCCATGTTGGATTAGGGTTAGTGTGGCCGCAATTCGACAGTATTGGCCTCTGGGCGGTATCCCACAGTGCACCATTGTACGGCTGAGAAAGCATCTGAACTCGATGCACTGGCCAGGTAGACAGGAAAACCCCGTGAACTTTTGAAATTTCATCTTCCTGTTTGGCCCAGCGTTGAGCTGGGTTGGCGACGTAGTCCCAAATCCAAAAGAGATCTAGCATGGACCATATGGAGATACTGGATCTGAGCTGGTATGGGGAGACAAATCTGTTCTATCAAGCTCCGTTACAGAAGACGAAATGCCAAAGCATTTGAAAAAATCTCCAGGCTATGTATACAGAGTCCACAGCAAGGACTCAGCAAATGCTGCGTGACAAGTGTACAAGAAAGCCAAAGAATCAAACGGACACTCATGGAGGGGGGGGATGGGACTGAGGACTCAGCTATCCACATTCCCCGCAGTCTCCGAAAAGCATGTTGCATTCTTGCTGAGCTCCCAATGCCTGAAGCTCAAAACATTGCCCCGGTAGTTCAGGGAATGCATCAATTTACCCCCCTTTGCCCCCCATAAAAAAAGGGAAAAAATCGTTTCTTGCTTTTTCATCAAATGTCACCATATGTCAACTGCATGCTGCTGGTAGAGACGCAGTGGCTGTGCGCTGAACAGCTGCATCCCCTCCCTTTCCTTTCCTGATGGCAGACGGTACAAAAGGCTTGGAAACCCATCCTTTAGCAGCCCATGAGTGCTCCTGGCTGGCCTCAATGAGTCGTCCGGGGGCGCCTGGGCAAAAATGGAATGACTCCCTATTATCCCGCAACGGTAACAGAAGGATTGAAAACCGTCTTCATTATAGAACTAGAGGCTGAGCACCTCCCCCCTGCCTTCATTGTCTAATGAAGCTTCTGTATCTGCCTGGACTATCATAGCAGCGGGAGGTGCCTCCCCCCTCATTTATCTCACTAAAAGTCAGTGTTTCTTATTCCTGCATTCTTTTATCTCATCACACAAATGGGGGAATAACTGCCATGTAGCCAGGAGGGGTGTGGGAGAAGGAAGCAAGAGCGGGTATTTGCAGGGGCACCCTACAATGGCATGGCAGCTCATCATTCCTGCAGGATATCTGGGGGCTCTGACCCGAGCAGCTGTGCTCTCTGGATTCTCTAGTACATTTGCCCCATATTCTAGGCAGGATGACTCTATTTTTAGACAAAACATAAAAAGGAATGACCTGGGAGCATCCCAGTTTTGTCCATGCGCCTCCGGCCGAACTCAGTGAGGCCAGCCAGGAGCACCCATGACAGCAAACAGGACGTAAAAGGATTGATAACCGTCATCACCAATTTCCAATTGCACTGGTGATATAGGGCTGGTAACCGTCTTTGCTACCTTGCAAACGGCGAATGAATGCTGCTGTGCTAGCACTGCAGACCGCGCGTCAGTCAGCAGCATCCAATACATCATGGTGACAGTGACAAAAGGCTAAACGGGATCCATGGTTGCCATGCTATGCCGTCTGCCAGGGCAATCCAGGGAAAAAGGGCACAAAATGATTGTCTGCCGTTGCTTTCACGGAGGAAGGACTGAGTGACGACATTTACCCAGAATCACCTGCGACACTGTTTTTACCCTATCATGCACTGGGATCTCAACCCAGAATTCCAATGGGTGGAGGAGACTGCGGGAACTATAGGATAGCTACCTCTGGAACGCTCTGGAAATTGACGCTAGCCTCTGTACATGGATGCACACCACCGAATTAATGTGCTTAGTGTGGCCACGTGCACTTGACTTTATACAATCTGTTTTAAAAAACCGGTTTCTGTAACATCGGAATAATCCTGTAGTGTAGACATACCCTGATTCATAGATGCCATGTAGTTTGTTAACTGTGAGAGTCAAGTCCTGGCAGCACCATGCTGAAAACATGTGGCATGGGACTTTAACATCATATGAAACAGTTTCTTAACTGCTAGCGTCCTGCACTATAGTTTAGAATGCCATTCCATCCATGGCTTTAGATTAAGCAGCTCTCTCTGCCTTTAAATTATCAGCACTATTTTTTAATTTCTTTCTTAAGTATGTATGTAATTAATCATCTTAAACCATCAGCACTGTTCAGAGCGGGCATTAACAATGGCTAATGAAATACAACTACTACCTATACCAATAACCTCCTCTGATTAGTTAGTATCATCAGTGGAGAAGGTTTCAGACCTAATGTTTGCATTAACTAGTGGCTCCTTGGGAAAAATAAGCCCTTGCCCTACCTAATGGGACTTCAAATTCTGAGCAAACAAATTCAGAGTCCAAAGAGGAGGCAAGGAGTGGACCGTGGTAAACAGATCATTAGACAGAGACTGAAGGCAATAACCTCAAACTACATTGAGAGACATATTCTGCACTCACAGGGTTCACATTGACAGCCTCATGAAGAGAACTGGTGCAGAGTACATCTACTTTAACAGCAAGCAAGAAAACTTCTTTACTTGCTCTACTGGCGTTGGCCAAGTCTTCCTCTCACTCTTGTGCATTGTCTGCTGACTGGAACCTAGTTGTTATGCTGAAAGCCATACCGCCTTGTAATGTATCTGAATCATATTAGAGCACACAGCAAAGCCAGATGAGGCACAAGCTCAATCAGAACTCATTTGGAGATTTCCTATATGCTACCTTGGCACTGGCGGGAAGTAGCACTGGTATTTCATTTGGTGTCACTCTTCCTTCTCATTCACTATCAAATCAGTGCCCCAGCATGATGTACACTAGTACTGTGCTGTTAGGGATGCTAGCTTTTACACAAGGCATAAAAGGATGGTCCTGCCCAATTGTAGTTAATAAGGATTTCAGGGCACTTTCCTAAAATGAGCCCCAGTATTATATCCGCATTCTAAAGCAATTCATTACATTTTACCTACTTAAAATATGTATCTTTATCTCCTGTTCTTCACTGTTCTGTGATGTTGCTGTGCTTTATTAAACAGCTGCTCTCTTCCCTCTGGAACTGGCTGTATTGCAGAAGTGATTCCTGAACTGGTATGTCCCTCATTTACCTCAAAGCATTGTAATGATTAATGAGCTAACGTTTGCAAAGCATTGCGAGATCCTCAAATGAAAGATGTATAATCATTATGATATCATCATTGGTGGTCCAGAGAGAAGATCAGAGATCAGATTATCCACCAATAACTCACTCTTTAAAAAAAAAGAAAGAGCCAGTTTTGAGTATTTTAAAAATATTTTCAAGCGGGAAAGTTTTGTACATTCCAAATGGTCAAAGAAATATTATGAGAACTGGTACAGTAGGAAAAATTCAGTCCAAAACAGAAGTTTTGATAACCAAAATGTAGGAGACCTTCCACATAGGTTAGTGCCTAGTAAACAGGCAGTTTATAAATGAAAAACTATAGCAAAATAAGACAAGAAGTTATCTGTTTCTATTTTGGTTTTAGAATGATTGATCACTTGATCGCATCACCCTTTAAAGTGTCGCAAACACTACTGTGATGAGTGCGTATAAAATAGAATAAAATATAGGCCCAGTCCTGAGCCCACTGAAGTCAATGGCAAAATTCCTATTGATTTCAGTGGAAGGAGGATCAGACTTATCTGAGTGGAGAGAAATATATTAGTAACAATTTATACGTATTACACTATGGTTATCTGGGCCCTACTTCAACAAGGTGCTTAAGTGCATGCCTAGCTTTAAACATGTGAATAGTTCCATTGAAGTCAACGAGATTACTCAGGTGCTTAAAGTTGGGCACACGCCTAAATACGTTGGTGGAACAGGGCCATAGAGATTAATAAATTGCTATAATCTCTCAGCACAACCATTGTTACTAGTGGGTCATTTCGGTGATTTCTTAAAATTACAGAGAAAATGTAAAGCTGCTGAAAAATAATTTCTATTATGTTTTTGTGCCAAGTTTGTGCTTGAAAGTGAAAGGAGCCTCTTTATTAAGCTCTAAACATATCTAATCAGCACCAATTCGCACACCCATCAATGGAGCCATTGCTTTTCTATGAGAATTTTGCAGAAAGCCAAGTGCCATTTTTGAATTCAAGGGCTGCCTGTTTAATCTCCTGGTTGTTCTCTTTTCTTCTCCTCCTGGAGTACAGATATCAAACTTCAGCTGTCATGATCTTCCTTCATGTCAGCACTGTGATCTAACAGAGCACTAAACCAGATGGAGTCCACCAGAATCCAGACAGACATTCACTGTTCTATTCCACAACAGTTCACATTGGAGATTACAGGGCGCACTCTGCTCCCACTGAAGTCAAAGAGAGTGGAAAGCACTCAGCAGAACATGTTTCTTGAAGGACTGGGCCCATTCCAGTCTCTTGAAGGGTTGGGCTCTTTCATATGAAGGGCTAGTTTGTACATCTCTCCCAGACGCATACCCAAGGGCATGCTATACGGGGAGCTATCAGAGGGAACAAGAACAAGCTTCGCTATAAAGACACATGTAAGCGAAATATGAAGGAATTTGGAATTGATCCTAACCAATGGGAAATCTTGGCAAGTGATCATAACAAGTGACGCCACCATCTCCAAGAGGGTATCAAAGTCCATGATAGAAACTGGTTCCTACAGCTTGAAGAGAAGAGCAAGCAGCTCCCAACCAACATACATACATTTGCAATAACTGCCAAAAATCATGCAAATATCAGATTGGACTATTCAGTCACATGGGTCATTGCAAACATCTACATCATAGGCTGCAATTCTCACTGTGTCTCACAGATGAAAGCATGCCAACAACAGATGGGTGAGCATTTACTCTCCTAAGGAGTCTAAATAGTGTCTCTTTCTTGATGCTCCAGACCACAGCAGGGGTCCAGGATTGACTTTTCTTGGTCTACTGATATGACAGAGTGCTCACCAATATGAACTAAAACGGGGGGAAACCTCCAAGGATAAAATGATGGTTGCCAGAGGAGTAACATTTTAATCATCCTTTCTTCACTCTATGCAAGACAGGCTCATTAAGCCAGCTCCCGTATTATCTTATTTATAGAAGTCATTTATTCACCGACCTCATAAGCACAATGAACGCATTGTTCAACTGCTTTAAACGGTGGAGATAAGTGGATTATTTTAACCCAGTGGTTAATTGTATATTTGATTTCCCTTTAACTTCTTAGAAGCAAACATATATCATCATCTTCAAGAAATGTAATATGGTATCACAGACTTGATCTCTGTGTCTAGTTACAAAGGTTTAGGTTTAATGTATGCCAACCTTGCCTGGCTTTTTCTATTAAGCAGTTAGTAATTTCACCAATAACATCCTTACCTAAGCTAGATTCAAACTGGTTGTTATAAGGTGAAAAGCTTCATATTCTACTGTTGAGCCCTTGAGTGGGCATTCTGGCCACTCTCTCCTGTGTCATATGTCAGTTTCTGTATTCTTTTCTCAACTTACAGCAATTAACACATGTAAATTCCATTCACATCACTAGAGAGAGTTCTTAAATCCATGAGGGAATAAACAGACCCTTAGCAGCGAAATGCAGGATTTATAGGATTTAGACCAGTGTTTCTCAAACTGGAGTCACCGCTTGTGTAGGGAAAGCCCCTGGCGGGCCAGGCTGGTTTGCTTATCTGCCGCCTCCTCAGGTCCAGCTGATCGCGGCTCCCACTGGCTGCAGTTCACTGCTCCAGGCCAATGGGAGCTGCTGGTAGTGGCGCCCAGTAAGTCCCTCAGCCCATGCCACTTCCAGCAGCTCCCATTGGCCCAGAGCAGCGATCCACGGCTAGTGGGAGCCGTGATCGGCTGGACTTGTGGACGGGGCAGGTAAACAAACCGGCCCGGCCCGCCAGGGGCTTTCTCTACACAAGCGGCGACCCCTGTTTGAGAAACACTGATTTAGACTATAACAAATTTGTTTAACTTTTGTTTCCACACAAATTGCAGTCATCCATGCCTAAACAAAGCAGGTATTTTGGTCCTGCACATGTGGCCATTTTAGCTGCTTCACTGGTTACGACTCAGGAACCTGCAATCGGACCTGCTACACTGGATCCCTGAACTCTTGCAGAGTCTCACTGATGTCAAGGGGTCTCTGTCTGAGTGTAAAGGTCCAGGCTATAAGATCTGACTGCACAACTGAAGCCTTAGTATTTATTCATTATCTGTATGTGCACATCTGATAGTGCATGCATAAATCAGCATGCGCAAATATTTGTCCACCACCAACTGAAAAATTTGGCCAAATTAAGCTGCTTGTGTAAACTTGCATAGCTCTTGTTACCTTCAGTGTAGCTATAAACAATTATATATTGTTATTCAATGTTTATATTCTAATAGCTCCTAGATGCCTCAACCAGGTCAAAATATTTCATTTACATTTTATTGGAAACAGAAAATGTATTTAACAGGCTCTTTCATTCAATAGTTACAATAAGCCAGTCATAAAATTTGAGATTTTACACAACACTGGTACTATTGTGCAATCATATAGTCATTTTACGGTCCTAAACTTTTCAAGGACTACATAAATAATAATAATTTCCCAAACTAACTGTTGCATTTGGGTTTAAAACTGTAATCCTACATACACTGTAACTTTCTTTTATATGTTTTATGTACTTTTTAATATACTGCCTAAATCATGCCATGGAGGAGTATGCTTGAGAAGGCTGACCCTGCAAGGGCAAAGGCCAATGGAAAAAGGGCATTAAGTTTGATGTCCTTTTGAGAGGACCTGCTTAATTAAAAGAGGGCCTTCATTACATGAGGTTGCAGAAAGCATCATTTCAATGGAGCACTCAGGGAAAGTTTCTCTGACTGTGACAATCCTGCCAAAAACCTAATTAGAGATTCATCTGAACTAATACATCAGTGTTATTGTGTGTCAGACAGCCCCAATGTATCAAGTCTGAGTGGAGTTTTAATGGTCCAAATCTGTCTGTCTAAACATCGTAAAATAGGAAACAAATCAACAGACCAGACATGCTAATAAAAGAGAGATATTTATTGTAAAATACTGTTCATTGTATTAGGTCTCTAGAATTAGGGAAACAGAACCAAGTGTGTTAATCAGAGAGTTGTGACGCCCTGTACAGCAAGATTATTTTACCTCTACTATGAGATTCAACTGTGGTCATCCCTTCCAGCTAAGGTGATTCAGGAGGTGATCCTCTTGCTGAGCCCCCCAGCATGCTGTTAGGAGACAATGGACTATTAGAGGTGCCAGCCTTCAGAGGAGAGAGAAATCTGGGATCTTGGCCATCAGTCTACACTCATTATGGTGCCTGGAGCACATGCCTCTGTCACTGTGCATCTTCTGTGGTAAGCAGTGAATGCTCTGCAGGAACTTTTGTTTCCTTCAGTACGCATCTTGTGAGATGACACAGGCCAGATTTGGTACTGGCAAAATCAGTACCAAGAAAACCAGGTTTTCATCTTCACCAGTTAAACATAGCCAAATCCTTCAGTATAATAGTTAAGAACAGAGTTGAAGATTTCCCCCTTCATTGGCTGGTACAGATTGCAGGTATGGATGGTTGGGACTTACAAACACACTTTCTGGTGCAGTTGAGATGGTGGCTAAATTTGTAAACAAACATTCGGCACCTGCTTTTCTGCCAAGTCTCACCCAACAGTCCATTTTAACTGCTTTATTATAAATTTCTGAAAACAGATGTTTACAACGGAAATACTTGCATTAATTTCAGCTGCTGCTCTCCTGCGCTATTATTATTGTTTATTATTATTTGTATGAGGTAGCGTGTAGGAGCCCTAGTTGTGGAACCAGGACCCCATTGTGCTAGTCACTGAACACAGATCAAAAAGTTGGCCCCATCCCAAAGAGTTCACAACCCTCATAGGTACATTGTCACTGAGACTGTGAAAGAACTGTATTTTAAAGGAACACATTCATTCTTATGCAATGCTATAGTTCATATGGAAACAAACCCAAAAATTATCTTGCCACCACCTAAAATTCCAACTAATCAATTTTAAAATGCTTTTCCATTCTTAATTTGTCTGGATCTAAGAAGCTATAATGATTGAGCAGAAAACCTACACACCATATCCCACCTGTATAATGCACCCATCCAACCAAAAAGTGAACATGTTCTTTGATATCTTGGGTGAAATCCTGTCCTACTGCAATGAATGGGAATGTTGCCCCTTGCATTTGTAACTGTCCATCCTATGTCAATCAGACCAAAACCACAGAAACACAAACAAGGGAAAGAAAACCAATAATGTGCTTCATGCATCAAGTGCCACTGATAGTTGTAGTTTTGAAACAAAAATCATTTATCCTTCCCAGGGTGTTACCATTTCTTTGTTAACCTTGTCAAACTGGCATTTCCCAAATGGACAGCCAAAGAAGTGCCTGTATTGTCTCATTGTTACCTTGTGCTCCCCCTGTCTGTTTGTTGTACCGCCTGTTGTCTCTTGTTTTCTATTTAGATTGTGAATTCTTCAGGGCAGGGCCTTTCTTTATGTTGTGTTTGTACAGAACCTTGCACAATGGAGCCCTTAACTACGATTAGTATCCGTAAGGATTACATTATAAATAAATGATATATGTATAAAAGCAAAAAAAAAGTTCTCTAGATTTTCTGAGTATGATCTCCAATGACTTCCTCTAAGAAGTCTAATGCAGTGAATTTTTTCCTATGAAGTTTAGAAGCTGAAAAGTTTTGGCATTAATACAGATGCAGAAGCAGGGAATTGCTCATCTATCCATAAGTCTGATAAGTATTTATTGACCTGCCCTTCCAGTAGCCTAACAGAAGATGTATGTTGGATGTGTACCCAAAAATCCCATTGAGTTTGATGGAGTATCAGCTACACAAGGAAAACAGGATCAACCACCTAGTGCCTAGGATTTAAGCTGCCCATCATCTGGGCAGTGGTTTAATGAAACAGTAATAGTTAAGAAGAATTTTGGTTCCTGAAACTAAAACCCGAGTGGGGTTATGACAGTGAAAGAACAGTATTTTAAAGGAACACATTCATTCTTATGCAATGCTATATCATCAATTTTGCATGAGCATAGCACACCGTGTCAGAAATTATATCAGCTCCAGCTAGAGGGACAATGATACATATGTTAGTACAAAACACGTTATGTTTTATTTAAAGTATGCCATAAATATTTTTGTCCTGAAGCAGAGTTTAAAATGAGCAGCCTCTGTAAAGTCTCATAACAAAAATCTATGTTCAGAAAAGAGAAAGAGGGTGCATCTACTCCTAAATATCTAACTTCATCTTTGAAAAAAATCCCAAAAAACAGGATATTCACTGATAAAGCTGCCACTCTATTCTGAACTCACCAATACTTACGGAAGAACATACAAGGCCACATTTTCTGCCATAGTTTATGTTCTTGCAGGCAACCTTTTGCTCCTGCAGGTAGCTGACTAAGCAGCACATAGCTGAGAAAGTAAGATACTGTGTTACAGACTATGAGTGCATGACACTGAACACAATGCAATGTGGAAGGCACACTAGTATCCCAGCCTTCAAACAAAGAGGGCATGGTCAGCAGCCCTGTCCCTGCTACAAATCCCAAGGGCTACCCAGCTGTGTATCCACTCTGCTCTTGTCAGACCCAGTAGTAGTTGACCACAGCAGGTGCAGAGAGTTGTGCAAGTGGCCCAGTAGGAACTGTTTCTACTGAACTGATTTGGAGCATCCATTCTAAAGCTCAAGCAGCTTCATGTCCTTAATAAGGGCTTGTCTGCATGGCAAGCCAGGCTTTGAATTTACAGCACACTAGCCTGCCACACAGTAATGTCCCATGTGGACACTGCTACTCCACAAAGCCTTGGATATGTAGCAGTGGGACATTACTGTGTGGCAAACTGATGCAGTGTAGATTCACACCTTGCTTGTCATGAAGTAGTTTGCCATGTAGACTAGCCCTAAGGGACACACTGCACGTTTGGTCCTGAAAATGTTGTCGATTATAGGACACATCTCTTGTAAAAGTGCTTTGAGAGCCACTGATGAAAAGCACTACAGAACAGCTAGGTATTATCATGATTCAGCACACATGAATTACATTAAACTTCTGGGAAATTATGTCCACTTACAAGTCAGTCAGTTTGTATAGGTGACTCATTTATTGAGCAAGGTGATGGGGCTTCTTTCTTGAACTCTGATATGAGTTTGAACTGTTCTGTGAACTCACACACAATGGAAAAAAAACAAGAAAAGCTAAAAATCATTGAGAGCATCCTGCCATTTGTGTTCCTCCCCCTTCTAGCACTAAATTACTCTGGTCATTCTCCACATATCTGCAAGAAGCAGTATTAAACGGTTCCAGAAGTCTAACCCCAAATCTACTCCTAAACGTAAAACAGCACAGAGTACACAGTCCTTTATGCAATTTCTTGCCACTAAGCAAAATTATATTCAGGTGCAAGACAGGCTTTTACTCCTGCATCCCAGTGTAACACATAGGTTCCTCCCACTTTGCCACTGATTTTCCAGGTGTTCCACCTGCAGAACTCCCACTGACATCTGGGCCTGATCCAACTTCTATAACTCAATAGGTGTCTTCCCATTCACCTCAGTGGAGATTGGTATGGGCCCACAAAGTGGCTGCAGAAATCAGTCATTTAGGTAGTAAATCAACTGAATACGATGAATTTCTCCATGAGCTAGTCACCAATAAAATTAAACTATCCAATCAGATACTGATTAAAAAATACAGACAAAAAAGTATTATCTCCCCTTAGTCCATAGTTGTCTTCTCTAGCCACATCCAGGCTGAAAATCTAGGCATCATTCATTGCAAGGAATATTCTAACTTGTGTAGTCCCTCTATTTTTTGTATTATCTGACCTAACAATGCTTTTCGCCTGATGGATCCTACCTGACGAAAATAAATATTCATATCACTCAGAAATGCAGCTCAGCTAGATTTTTTTTAAACACTTGTAATTGTATATTTGATGTGCAACCTAATTAGACCAGAGCATCTTTAATTAAGTGTGTCAGCCCCAATGGAAGCCACAGAGTTCAATGCTAATAAAGCTGATAAGGTTTGTGTTTTTCAGACTTCGTTTATTTACTGCCTCATCCATGTTAAGCCAATCTGTAACATATGGGCAGTTCTCCCACTGTGGATTTATCATTTGTGTGTTTCTTTCTGTGAATTTCATGCAATCAAACTCCTACCAGTGTTAATTATTTTTCTCCAAGAAGTAAATCCCAAAATTTAGCAAAGAAAACATCTGTTATTTACTGCAGATGACACAGCATAACAAATGCAGTAATTCCAGAAGGTTGGGAGAAACCAGAATCATTCTGGATTGTGCAAAAGACCTTTCAGAAAAGTTCTAGATGTTTGACAAAACAGTGCATCATTTTTAGAACTTTTTCCTAAGAGGGCAATCATCAGACATGAAACAAAATCCACTTTTAGAACTAAGCATATTAGTATACAGGCCATTTCAGACTTTAGAAATCTCTTATGTATACCATGTTTGCTTAAAAGGAGAGGGCTTGTGGGGAGATTTAATTAGCCACTGGAACAGATTATAGAGGGATATAGAATCATACGGCTAGAAGGGACCACAAGGGTCATGCAGTCTAACCCCCTGCCAGGATGCGGGATTTGTTGTGTCTAAACCATCCAAGACAGATGGTTATCCAGCCTCCTTTTGAAAGCCTCCAGCAAAAGAGCTTCCACCACCTCCCTAGGCAGTCTGTTCCATTTTCTTACTGTTCACACAGTTAGGAAGTTTTTTCCTGAGATTTAATCTAAATCTGCTGTGCTGTAGTTTGAACCTATTGCCTCTTGTCCTGTCCTCTGTGGCAAAAGAGAGAAACTTTCTCCATCTTTTTTATGGCAGCCTTTCAAGTACTTGAAGACCACTATTATGTCCCACCTTAATCTCCTTTTTTCCAAACTAAACAAAAACTAAAAAGTTCCTTCAGCCTTTGCTCATATGGCTTGCATTCCATTGCTTTGTTGCTTGCCTCTGGATCCTTTCCAGTTTCTCCACATCCTTTCTATACATTGGTGACAAATTTTGGACACAGGACTCCAGCTGAGCTCTAACCAGCAGTGAGTAGAGCAGTACTATCATCTCCTCTGACTTGCATTCTATGCCTCTGTTGATGCAACCTACAATTGCAACCTAAAATTGCATTTGCTTTTTTGCAACAGCATCGCAACTCCCAGATCCACCACAACTCCCAGATCCTTCTCAACAATGTTGCCGCCAAGCCAGTTCCCCCCTCCATTCTGTATTTGTGCATTTGTTTTTTCTTCCCAAAGCGTAGCACATTACATTTCATTTCATTTTGTTGACTATAGTGCAGTTCTCCAGTGTATCAAGATCACTCTGAATTTTAGCTCTATCCTCCAAAGTGTTGGCAACCTCCCACCTAGCTTTGTGTCATCTGCAAATTTGATCAGTATGCTATCTATGCCTGCACTAACAAAGATGTTAAACAACACTGGGTCCAGAACACATCCCTGTGGAACCCCACTTGAGACCTCCCTCCAATCTGACATCTTTCCATTAATAGTTACTCTCTGCTTGTGATTGTTTAACCAACTATGTATCCACTTAACACTAGTTCCACCAAGCCTGCGTTTCTCCAGCTTATTTATCAGAACGTCATGTGTCAAAAACCCTTGCTGAAGTCCAGATATATTATGTCCACCTCATTTCTCCTATCCACCAAACCAGCTACCCTGTCAAAGAAGGAAATCAAGTTGGTTTGGCATAATTTGTTTAGTAAATCCATGCTGGCTGCTAGTTATTACCCCTTTATCCTCCAGGTATTCTCAAATTGAATGTTTTATACATTGCTCTAGTAGTTTCCCAGGTATCAAAGTCAGGTTGATTGGTCCCCAGTTCCCCCTTTTTAAAGATGGGCACTACATTAGCCCTTCTCCAGTCTTCCGGGACCTCTCCTGCCATCCATAAGTTTGAAAATAATATATGGCAAATTCTCCATCACTTGGGGTTTTAAAACCAAGACTGGGTCTTTCTAACGATATCTTCTAGTTCAACCACAAGTTATTGGTCATGATGCAGGAATCTTGAAGTGAAATTTTATGGCTTCTGTTATGCAGGAAATCAGAGTAGATGACCATAACTGTCCCTTCTATCTTTAAGTCTATGAAAGGATCTCTCAGCAATGGACCCTTTAGCACTGTAGTTGGGGTTTCTCATCTAGACACTCAAGATCCTGAAACCGCTCTCTCCACCTCACAATGAGAGACAGAGAGAATATGTTTGGGTAGCAGTTAGAATACAGGACCGGGAGCCAGGAATCCCTAAATATGAATCCTGGTTTTGCAGTGACTCATTTTGTAGACTTGGTCAATTCACTGAACATTTCTCTGGCTCAGTAGTGAAGATTAGCTGATTGATATTTATGCTGCACTTTAAAGATGGAAAGTACTAAGTATTGCTATTACTCCCAACCCTAATAACCCTAAACATTTTCTTTTTTTTTTTGCAGTCTCACCCTCTCAGTTCCAGGCTCGCAATCACTATTCTAAGCCTCTCCTCTTTTCCCATATCTCCTCCTTTTGCAAGCGACTCACCTGCCATCGAACATACCAGAAGCAGCAATCCTGTACCGGTAGGGAGAACGAATTAGTCAACCTATCAGGACTTTTCTATTTCTGATTTTTAGGATTCCTTTTTATGCCACTGCCTAATGCTACTCTGCTTATTTAAATCTCCCCTCTGAGACCTACCTCCACTGGGAGGCCTACAAGAAGTGAGTCAACAAAAATACATTTGAACCTGCGCCATCGTGATAACCCCATGTGTTTGTATATGCAAAGATACATACAATCTTATTGCCCTCCTGCCCCATCCTTATTGTTCCCATATTCCTATAGCCACCATAACCCTGTCCCTTCCTCCACTACATCTCCTTCATTGCATCATGCCTGCACTGGGAGTGTAAGCTCTGTGAGGCAGGAGTCTTGTGTAACATGCGGCACACTGGACACTGCTGGGTACTGCTGTAATAAAATAAATACCATTTATATTGCTCTGCAATGAATTACATAAGTCACTTTATCTGCCTGTTGTTCTAGTCTCCCCAAGTCATTCTGAATTTCATTGCCCTTCTCCATCCTTACAAAAACCTAATGTAAGCATCAAATGGCTCATATTGACCTACTGCCTGGCAGCAATTTATTAAGGTTTGCTGTTATTTATGGCTGTGTGTTTTCCCCTTTTAGAAGTTATGACAGCCTGTCAATAAAATGAGTAGTTCAAAATATATATTCAAAACCAGCGTCCATTGATGTTTTATGGAAACCCCACTGCAACCTCTAACACTGACTTCTGTCATCTGTCTCTGAAAAATGTATCCTTCAGGTATTTAAAATACTATTTGACTTATTCAGCTGTTCGTCTTCCAAAGCACTTTGCCCCTGCTTTCCAGATTTTATTTGCAGAGGTCCAGAAGAGGGAGAAAAGGCAAGTCTTGTTTATGAATCCAATCTTTGAGGCTGATTTTAATCTTAGCATCTTTAAATCACCACTACTGCACTTGCAATGGTTTGTACATCCCAAAATCTGAGGCTAGAGTTTAGCCCTCCAGTGGAATCATAAGCAATTTTGAACAATATGTAAATGTGATGATTCATAAGAGAAATACAATACAGGGGTATAGATGAACACAAGACATCATGAAACCCTGACTAGCATAAACCTGCAGTTGTCTGAACTGTGTTCTCAGGATACCCTCTCAGATGGAAATTGACTCACACAATTTATTTGTTGCAGCCATCTTCATTGTATGAGATATTACTATATCTCTTATTATTTACTTCAGGAGTTCTGACAGGATGCAGCTGACTAAACAAGTGCACTCTTAAAGTTACACTTTAGTTTGAACATCAAAGTTTCTTTAACTTTAATTTATTTCCATGACGTTTGCAATCTCCCTTTGCAGTTTTACTTTCGACAATCCAAACAAGAAGATACTGTGCAGAAAGGATGAGGTTTTACGCACTGATCTTTTGAAAGAGGGATTTTATTAAATATAGTATGCTGGTAAAATAGCCGATTGGCCAACATTTTCAAAATTAGGCCCCAATCCAGCAAAGCATCTAAGCACAGGTTTAACTTTCAGCATGTGAGTAGCCAAACTGCTAAATAATAACTTAAGCTTAAGGGCAATATTTTCAGATGTGACTAAGTGACTTAGGGTCCTATGCTCCATTTTCAGTAGTGACACAGGCAATTTGGAGACAAAAGTCCATTGAAAGTTAATGGGAATTGGGCTCCTAAATCACACAGACACACTTGAAAATTTTCCCTGAGTGTCACTGAAACTCAATGAACATCAAATTATGAACATCTCAAAGCTCAAGAGTGTTCAGATATTTTGGACCAGACTTTGTTCTGACATTTGTCCTCTTTGTGTCATTCAGGTCTGGAAGGGCCTCAATCCTGCTGTAAATAATCCATGCTGAATTCTCCTGGCATTGAGGAACTCTCTGCTGGAAAATCTTTGTGGAAACTGGGTCTTGTGCCTTTGCTCCTCCACCTCTTAGCATAGGGGGCCTGGCAGAGGCTTTTTACACCACTGGCAGCACGACTGGGATTGGCCCAGCCCTGAGAATCAAATGGTCTTAACCAGCTTCCTGAGCCCCAACTTCCTCTCCTGTGCCAACCGAAGCCATGGCACAAGAGAAACTCTACCCACAAACTCACTTTGGCTCATTATAGACATAAAGGTCATTGGAAAAATTGGAATGTGGGCCAGGTTTGAATTTATGCCACAAGAAGCACTGCTGCATATCTGAAATCCATCCTCATCATTGGGTAAAATAAACAGTGAAGGCCTCTTCTAAATATCAAGCCCTGACAATGCTTTGTTGTATTTAAAAAATACTAATTTCATGGTTTGCTTTTATGAAATTGCCTAAGTTTAAAACCCCTAAAAACAGAGTGTACAATTTATACTATTCAGAAAGAGGTGGGAGGGGAACAGAACTAAAAAAATAAAATAAAAATACTACAGTGATACCAATTTTCCTGAATTTATCATCAGGAATCTCATAATATCCAATTTCCTTCTTAAAGCCACTTGCTTCAGGTGTCATGTTATTATATGAGAATCTAAGTTTTCATGTAAAGAAAAAAATAAGTCTCTAACCCTCATGGTTGCAGGATTTAAAAAATGTGAATTCTAAAATGCTTAAAAAATAGAAGGCAAATAAAAAGAACCTATTTTTATTATTATTATTATTATTATTATTATTATTATTATAATCCACTGTCATGATTTTCTGGAGCATGATTCCTGGTTTTTGAATCCTTAGGAATGGCAACACTGTTTCATATAATCAATTTGTAGTCAAAAACAATTACTTTACTGTTGTCTGATGCACAAAGCATTATTATTACAGTATTATCTCAAAATTCCAATTTTCCCTTGACATATCCAAAATTATTCCTGCTCATTGCAGGGAAAAAAAATCAATAAACTGATTAACTTTTAAAATTTCTTTCCTCACCATCACATCAGGAAGCTACTTCCCCCAAAATATGATTGTCTTCTATAAATTAAAACATTTCCTTGACCGTATAGTTTTTAACCTGGTTGACTGAAATTCATCATAAATTCTAAGATTATAAAATCTAAATGCCATATCCTGGGGTCAAAGGTAGGCATGGATCATTATCTTGAGGTACCATATTAAGCATTCCTCTAATTTCACAGTACTTAAATTAATTGCTGATTAAGAAAAGGAAGAAAGAAAGGAAAATCTAGAGAGTTAGAGTATTTTTAGTTTCAACTCTAATCATCACTATTTTACAACATCACTTAAAATTCTTTTTTTTTAACCTAAGACAACCGCTTGATCCATTCTTGTCTTATTTCATTCTACCGCTGTCCATTTTCAGACGTCTCAGCCTTAGTGTATCCAATCAAAAAGTGAATCAAACTGCTTGAACGTTGTTCTTGTGGAATTTCTTTCTCACGCAGCACGCGACCACTGAAGGCAGCCCCATTTCTTTTTTCTGATCACAGTAAGGTGACTACATGGAAAGTTGAGAGTTCCCAGACCTGCTCTGCCAGTGTGCACAGGACATTCAGTGTGCTGAGTGGTGCTGCACGGACATTACAACTGGTCTCAAGCAGAGACTTCAAATGTCAAGTGTACAGCTAAAGAAGCCAAGACAAACACATGGTCCCGAAATGTACACAAGCACAAGCAGAGTAAAATAATGGGCACTGCCTGTCAAAAGACACTGCAGATTTCAAGCTGTGTACAGACATAGAACAAGATGATAGAAAAATGCAAAACTGTTCTTAGTCTCATCATACTGTTATAAACAGGGATCTAGACAGCTGTTCAACACCACATTGGGCTCTCTACCATACCCTCACTGTCCAATGTATGGCTGAGCACTGGAATACAATTTTTGTTGTTCATAAATAAAAGGCTGCTGTTCACCATATGGGCTGAGCCAGAAAAATCCCACGAAGATTGAAAAAAAGTGTTTTGTACGGCATATAAATAAAAGTCTTTGAGTACTGGAGGTCTCCAGGGCTCAGTCAGATCTCTTCTACTGCTTGATCTTAGAGCAGAAGATTTTTGAGGTTTCATTTCTTGGCATTGTACCATAGTTCAGATCAGACATGCATCACTTCTTTCTGCATTACATTCTGATAGTTACGCAGCCATTAATCAAACAAATTAGAACTTGGCTGTTCATATAAATTGTTCAGTTGTCCAAGAGGGGTCTGTAGTTATTTTTTTAACATTACTCTCAGTGTGTTCTATTAAAGGTTTATTGCGTTTTGATCCTGAGAGGATATTGCTTGCCATTGCAAGAATTGCATTAGTTACAAGATACTGTTCATCTAGCATTAGTGTTTCCATTAGTGTGGACAGTTCAAACTGGGTAGAACGCACATCTCATGCATAATTTAACAGACTTCATATAGTGAGTCAAAAACTGTTGTTATAACAACATAAAAAAGCAGACTATTTCTTTTGAGACTCATCACTAGGGGATATTAAAAACCAAGGCAATCATTCTGTAGAATTATTAATCATTTTCACATGCAGTGGCAAAGATTAGAATGAAATGCACACAGCCTTTGCATTACCTCCTTTGAGGTTCTGCCCCATTTGTAAAGGACGTCCAGGTCCTGTGAACCAAATGACCTTCCCTTTCCTCCATCAAATTCTCTCTTCCTTTCTCTTCACTATCCAATAAGCTACACTGCTTCTTGCACTCTTAACTGTTATCCTATGTATAGGGTTTGGCTGAGTTACACTGCAAGGTTCTCTGGGCCTGGACTCTGCCTTCCTACAGGGTTTTTTTTTTTAAACTGAGAGTCACATGCATTCTAAAAGTTGGGGGGGAGGGGCACACAACTCAACCCCTGCCCCCCAGCCGAGTTTTTACCCCAAAATGGGAGACGTGCCAGAGCCTCCATGAAATCCATTAAGGACTTCACTCTCACTATTCATTTCACATGGAAGACATTCTGAGACTGTAGTGATGGGGTCAGAATAACACCCTAAGATACACGTACGTACATCACTCTGTACATCATCATAATCCTAGCAGAGGCTGAAACATAACATACAGATCTGAATCTGAACCAGTGCAAACTTTGGGGGGATTGGATCTAGGTGTTTACTTCATGCTCTGCCATCTCAAATCATCTTTACCTGAAGCACATCTTGTGTCTCTGTATTATAAAGTGTATACCTCTATCTGGGATGGCAGCAAGGTCTAATAGATAGGGTATGGCAGTGCACGTCCTGTGCTCTTCCTGGCTCTGCCACTTACCTGAAGTGTGCCTCTGTTTCTCCTCCCACTCTTCGTCTGTTTGTCTATTTTGATACTAAGCACTTTGTTGCAGACACCATCTCTTGGTAGGTGTTTGTACAGCACCTAGCACCGGTGTGCCAAGCTCATTCACAGTCTCTTCTAACTTTTGTAATACTGCGACCACTACCATAAGGCATCCAGTACCTGAATCATATTTTCTCTGTTGTCCCTTCTGGTTTATCGTGGTGTAGTCATAATTAGCTCATCGTTTCCAAGAATCTCCAGACTTTTGCAGTGGCTCTTAAATAATATTGGTTTCAATTGCCTGGGAGTTTCAAGAACTGAGTTCTGCCTTTCACTTGGGATGATTCAGGTAACATGGCTGAATTCTTTAGCTGCTTACATGACCCAGTGGCGGGGGAGAGGGGAAGTGACCACCATTCACTCCCTCTAACTGCAACTGGGAAACACTCCAACTGCCGAGAGAGGAAGTTAGTGATAGACTATGACAGAAAGGTGCAATTTCACTAATTGTTACTGACTTACCCCATCCATCATACCCACTTGTCCCTTTCAAATATGCTCCATAAATCTCTGTGCCGGTGGTGTGATGCTGCACTGAAGTGATATTACCACAACCCTTCCACCTCATCCTTTACCACTACCGCACTGGTGTTACCCTCTGCCCTGACTGTCCATTCAAATTGTGTGTTGCTTTAACCTTTAGTACTATACCTCACCATTTAAATCCCAGGAGCTATATATTATCCAACTATATTGCTGATCTTAATGATCATCTGTTTACATCTAGAAGTAGCAGTTTCTAGCGGGTGAGGATAGTATTAGCAGCCAGGAACTCCTACATTCTAATCCTTGCCTCTGACATTGGCTTTCTGAACCAGTCACGTAACAGCTCTGTGCCTCAGTTTCCCCATCTGCAAAACACTCACATATAGCAGCTGCATCACAATGGTGCTTCAAGAATTACTTATCTATCTGAACAACTCTGAAAGTATTAAGCATTAGCTATGTCAATTATCATCATGATAGGGTCACCCAAAAGGAGCCATAGCACCTTCTAAATTTAACAAGGTGATATATAAATTATACCCCTGCTCCAATGTAGCTACTTCTAGGGTAAAACATGTCAGCCATTTCACAGCATACATAACAGGTGAGAGCACAAAGTGACTGTTTACCCAGTTAGGGACTGACTGTGGATGGTGTTAAACCTGTGAGTTACTATTAGTAGTAAGTGAGGACACGCTGACCAGGAATTCCATGGGTCAGCTGTAAAAACTGAGCAATCTTGATAACATGGAGAACATATTCCCTGGGGTGGGGATGCTACAGTTATCCATCACTAATTCCTGAGTACAAATGGCACAGACATCACTTTCCCAGGAAAACCACCAGAGAGATTGTGCTTGGGGCATGCACAACCTTCTCCAGTGAGATTCCTGAGCTCGGTGGGTGACATTTTGCATGTGCCCTTGATTGAGCTGAGCTCAGCTCAATCACTGACCTGCCATGTGACTTTGGGCAAGCACCCTATGCCTCAGTTTCCCCAATATAAAAGGTGGACGACGACTTACCTTCCTTTGAGAACTATGGAAGAAAAGCATTACGTAGGCATGAAGTATTATTGAAAGATCAGCAACATAGATTTCAAAATGAAACACTCACAGACTGTCATTCTTATCTAGAAAGTCAGCACAGTTCAATTTCCAAGTTTAAGCTCTATGACTTAGGATAAAAGCTGGCTGAATATCTGTCCATGCTAAAGTCAATGAGAAAATGACAATGGTAACACAGTAAGGAAAAGAAGAAGATGACAGCAAGGAATGTCACAAACTAAAGGATGTCTAGAGAAAAAAGAAATTGCTGTGATTCATAATCAAGTGCTAAGTGGTAATACATAAATCACATGGAATATTCAGTGTGTATTCACCAAGACGCTGAATTTTCTGTTAAAAATTAGAAAAGCTGCCTGAGGTGCTATACAGTAAACAGAAGCCCCTGTGTGTGGAAGGTTCATACAGGCTAATCTGAGTGATCACTTATGAGAGCACTGGAACTCAGCTTTCAATGAATGCGACTTACATAATGATTTCTCTCTGGTCTCAAAGTCAAGACTCTTCAAAACAGCCAGCAGGAACACAACAACAATAGATCTGATTTGAAGATAGAAAACAAGAATCACTGTTCATGCACTTTTTTCCCGCAGTTTCCCTACTGCCAGACTCATTCGCATGAACAATGTTTGAAGCAAGCTACCAGCCCCAGATCAAGTACACTCGATGTCAAAATATGACTCGCTGAGGGAGACAAGCAGTGCTTGTCGCTTGAACTCCAGAGTCACAGAGAGGTTTACAAAAGAGAAATTGGAATGGAGGGACGTAGGGAGGGGGGTATTGGTGGGGAGGTATTCTTATGCTGGAAAAACTTCCTCAGATGTAGACAGGCACGGGTAAAAGGCAAATACCAGCTAAAAGGTAAAGGAGAGTATCTCTCCCCAGTAACTGCCTTTGGCTAATTTAAGTGCTGCTCCTATTAATAACCAGATTCTGCACCTTTTAATCACATTCAGAACAGAAGCATTTAACTCGGCAATTATTCCTGTTGATTTCAGTGGACTTTCTTGTGGAGTAAGCTATTATTCACTGTGAGTCAAGGGTGGTAGAAACTGGCTCAAAGATACAACTAAGTGCTTTACGGGAGCTAGTTCCCCCAAGTACTGTGAGCCATCCTTCCCAGTACCCAGAGATTATTCTTGTCCCCCTCTCCCCTGTGTGTCTCACTACAGTAACAACAGGACTGTGGCTCTGACTCAGGAAAGTACTTAATCATGTGCTTAACTTAAGTGCTTTCATGAATAGCGATTTCATCTTGAACAGATGAGGTCTTGCTCTCAGGAAGTAGCACTGGATGGGGATCCTGCCCTAGAATGGTAGATGTAAAAACAAGAAATTATACGGGCAGTTTGTCTTCTTGATGACTTCTTATGCTCCCTGAAAACAGTGGAAAGCTCATGTTCTCTGTCCCAGACACTGAAGAGCAGGATGCTTTATTGAAGTGTTACAGTGTTTTCCTTCTATGATTTATAACCTTATATACTCCCACATATACTGAAACACATTTCCCGAGTGCATGGGCAGTCCTCAGTTTAATAAAATGCAGACACTATCTTAGCTAACTGTATTACCTGCACAATCCCTCAATAACAGCAATGGTACAGCTGTCCGAAAATATAAAAGATAAACCTTTTGCAACAACAGGGTCAGATGTCCAGCTCAAACATGTTTGAGCATTAGCAGGATTTTGCAATAGGATGTCACAATCTAAAGTCAGTGCGATAAACACCAATCAGGCTTTGATTAAAAATCAGCTGTGACCTGACATTAGCCTGCCAGAGATTAACCAACTAGCAACTGGGGAACTTTAAACTGACACCTTTTCAGTTGGAACTCACTGATCTGAAGAAATAAGAGCATCTGTTGGGTAAATAATAGGAAAGTATGTACAAATTGAATATAAAATGTTACAAGTATGAAATCAAGGAATTATATTCAAAAATTTGTATTAAAGGAGATTAAATTTGGAAATATCATTAGTGGAGACCTCTGCTTTTTTCATGCCGAAGAAAATCAGCATAAAAAATATGTCCTATAACTATCACTCATTCATTTTTGTACCTGGGAACTGAAAGAAAAACAAAGAACGTGAAAAAATAAGAGACATTAAAACTAAAGCATATTTGAGTTGCTCTGAGCACTTTGAGGAACAGGTGCTTTATTCCATCGGACTCAACTAGCATTACAAAAACAACTGAGAGCATATGAAATAACCAGGAACCTAATGTCTGTGGGGAGCTAAATGTCCCTTAGTGGGAGGTAGTTAAAAGGAATCATTATCATTAAATGAGGGGCTTCTGTTCTACAGTGTTTGATAATATGCAAAATTAATGGTTTATTAGAGAATTATTAGAGAATGCATTTTAGAAGGTTTGTTCTAAGTTTCTGCCACAAAACAATTTTTTGTTTTGTTTTTTTAAAAGCACAGAAAATGAGCTTGAATTTAAAAGTGAACAGAAACATCTAAGGAACAACTCTGGCCTTGTAAACAGCAGAGGCAGCATTAACGAGGGCATTTCTGATTGCTATCCATCCCCATGCCAGCTTCTATACCAGGGGGGTGAAAGGAGAAGGATACCACGCATACACGCCATTGGTGGGTCGGGTGTGTGTGTGCAAACATGCTGAACATGCTCCCTTGCTTCTAGGCTCCACAACACACCTCAAGTGTCTTCTGTCAAAGCATCACAATGAAAGAGTAGGTTTCCACTGCCCAGATTGTCAGATAGAAATTTTAGTAGAGCACTGTGCATGGGCATCGATCTAACTGGCTAGGTACTTACATGGTCCCATCATTGTATTATCTCAGCACCTCCAAAGTACTTATCCTCACAATACCCCTGTGAAGTAAGGAAACATTATTATCCCTGTTTTAGAGCTGGGGAAATAGGGCACAGAAAGATGAAGTGTTTTGCCCAAGGTCACCCACGAAACTTGTGACAGAGCCAGGAACTGAACCCAGAGCATCTGACTCTCCAACCAGTGCCTGAACCAGACGACCACCTTTCCTTCATCACTCATGGGCCAAACCAGCAAGGTACTGAGCATTGCCTAAGAGTCAGCAAGAGCTGAGGCTGCTCAATGCCTCGCCCAATCAGACTATAAAGTACATCAAGTTCTTAGCGTGCATTAAGTAAATGTCTATGCAGTTTATTATTTTAAGGTATTTGTTTATTACCCTTTTCCTTCTCCATTAGGCTATAACTATTGAGCTGTAATTTCACATACAGCCCATGCCAAAGATTTTATTTATAGGCACGTATGTCCTCTTTTCTATACTCTGTACCCTGTGAGTAATGCAGCAAAACACTTGTGTTGCCACATGTACCCGACGCTGCATTAAAACAACATGAAACAACATACTGGAGTCATTCACTCCTCAGTGTAGAGGGGGTTTACATTCAGAACTAGCATTAGAGTCAATGGACAAATCAAGATAGTCAATGCTCCCAAGGGTCTGACTCCATGACAAAAATGGAGAATGTTTAGAATTTAAAATTGCTCCAGCACCTAAGCACCATAGGGCACATTTCAGCACTAACTGCATGTTAATTCTCTAATAAAATCCAGTCCACAACCCGTCTGCTAAAAGCCATAAGAGATTATAAACAAGGAGGAGATACCAAGTGGACTCTGTCTGGGAATCCATCAGTTATGCCAATCAGCTCTGAATACAAGCACTGTTGAGTAAAATCTTAAATTGCTGTTCATTGGCAATGACATTCAAACATCAGAACAATGTGTTTAAAGAAACTGGTAACAATTAAATAACGGATCAAGAAAACGCAAGTTGGAAAATCTCCAGGCAGTCAGCTCAGTCATCATTAGCAGTTGCCAGTGTTCTTAATAAACATTACTGAAAAGATTTAGACACAATCCTTTCCTAACCTGTATTATCTGCCCCCTTTTTGGAAGGGTTGTGTGAAATCCTGGCCCCAATGAAGTTAATGTCAAGACTCCATTGACTTCAGTGGGGACAGGATTTCACCTGATATGTCTTCTTAGACATATTAGCCCAGTATGGACAAAGGCAGTTTGAATAATACAGCACAGAATGGGCAAGTTCTAATATTGTGCATGTTTCTAGTGATGAGCCTTATTTATTCCATCCCTCACCCTGAGCTTACAGCTTGACTTCAACAAGAGCTCAGCCCCACAGCCTTCTGCTCACTTGCACCTATTTCAAATCAGTGTAAATCCACTCACATCAGTGGAATGATTCCTGCATTGCATCAGCATACGCTAGGGGAGAATCTATCCCAGAAGTTACTCCACACTTTGCAGGATCAGTCTCCATTACAGAAAAGTAACAGACACATGGACAAAGTAATCTGAAACACACTAAGCTGCACAATAGGGAAAAGATTCTGAATGTTCCATTCTTGCATCCACTCCTATGGTTTCACTAGACTTGCGCTGACCACACGAGGAATTGCACCAGTGATAAATTTGGTCCACCACATATATTCTTGATAGTGAGGAAAATTGCACAAACTCTAGGAAGTTGCACAAGTTTGTCCTAATCTATGTTTTATTCTTTCACATACACCTCTATTTGCGGTGAAAAGAAATAGATATCAGATGTGACAAGGGTATGTTTTTTTCAGATATCCGACTGTTCATTTTGACTTGGAAAGGCTAGGGCGCCTTTCAAAAGTTTTAGCCCTCTGTTTCTGAGGAACTTATCCTTGTGGCATGTCTGTCACTTTTCACAGTGCTCCAGCAAGTCTTTGCGATTTTCCCATAATGGCAGTTGTTGACAGGTTGTTAGGGCTGACAGTGAATATGTTTGAAAAACTGTCAAGCTGGTGGAAAAAAAATTAGGAGCGAGAGGGAGCCTCCTTACATTTGTAACAGCATGTTAAACTGTAAATGCATTCTCAAAATGCATAGACTTACTTCCAGTCAAGTTATTTGCCCTACAATGACAGCATATGTGAATATATGATCTTTAAAAATTAATGTCAGATTGTCACTTCAAAGGTCACAGTCACATTACTGTGCAGCTCTATTTATCTGTATAGAATTGATTTTGCCTTTAATGCTCAATAATAGCCATTCCAAGCAAGGAAGTTACTTGAAAATATGGCTCTATTGATACAGCTAGCCCTTAATTAGTCTAATATTACTACTGTCAGAGGCATAACTGGCCAATAAGAGCCTAAAGCAATGCATGCAGCCTGGCTTCCATCCAAATGTATTTGTTTGCACAGCATGGAGGGGACATGGGAAAAGATTCTCCCAAAGATTCTCTGCACTGAACAGAAGCAAACAGACTATGCAAGCTATGGCCAGCCCTCTCCCCCTCTTTGAAAGCTCTTTAGTTTACTCCATCAAGTGCATCTGAATCTTCAGACAGACTACTACACTAGCTATTTACAAACCGATTAAGTGCCAGATTACATGAATGTTACTCAGATTGAGTAGTTCCTTACTCCACAAGGAGTTCCTTTGAAGTAAGTGGGACTAAACACCAGCAAAGGCTACCAAACACAAGGAAGGGATCACAATCTGGATTCAAGATGTTAGGCCACCTATTCTCCTTGTGCATTTCATTTAGGCCCATGCAATTTCATTACAGCCAGCACAATAGCCACAGGGGTTAGCAAGGCATAATCTTTCCAGTTTGGTTTTAGAAGTTCTTGATATAGAGACACAAACTGTTAACCCAATGTATGATGATCCTTAACCAAATTCCTATTTCTGAAGGACAGTTTTTAAGAGACTCCTCTTTAGGCTTGGGTTTCATTTTTAAGCCTTAAAAATGTGTTTCATTCTTTTTATACTGCTGATTTGTTGGGCAGCTCAAGAATAACACTGCTGATACTGACAATCTATCCATCTATGGTATTTCTACAGGGCTTATCTGTGTGGTATAGACTCTAAAAACCGAGGAAGAAATACATTAATGTGCAGATTAACGTAATCACGGGCACAATACACGACTACCAATATGGAAATGAGAACTGAATGGGAACTTTTCCCAATTAGGTGGTCAGTTAAACAAAAGATATACCTGGAGATTTAGAAGCAGCATCTCCCAATACACAGCAATTACATTTGTAATGGTGTAGAAAATGAGACGGTATAGGCAAAAATAAGGATGTTTAATTTAGGGAGATAAATTTTTGGAAAATTCTGGGGCAGGGGAGCTGGACTGGATAAATCAAGGAAGCAAATGAACTGCTGAGGGGAAACAGAAAATGAGCTCACACATAAAATCATGTATTTTCTAGGGTTAAGTGCAGCATCAGCAAATAAATATATTGGGAGTGAAGAAATAAGACAGTATGAGAAATGCAAAAGAAAGAGGCACATACAAGGTGAACAAAAACAGATATTGTACAGAGGAAGACTTGAAATATCACAGAATCAGGTAAAAGTATGCAACTAATATGACAATTATGACATGTTGCATGTATGAAAAGAGAGGTCCATGGGATTGAGTGTGGTTTGGGATCCAGGACTTCCTGATCCTTCAAATCGTACTTTGGCATGTTTGAGAATGCTTAGTCCTGCTCTGACAGAAGTTAATGGCAAAACTTCCATTTCAACAGGAGCGGGATTAGGCCATTATTCTCTCCCCAGCTCTAACTAGTAAAATGAGGATAATAATTGTAGTGACAGGTAATTCTGTCCCACAGGAGCACTGTAAGGATTACCAAGGATACGTACTGTTCTGTAAAATGCTAAATATGATTATGCGAGGATTTATATCCAAAAGATCTCAAAGCACTTTCCAAGCATTAATAAATGAAACTTCAGAATATCCTTGGGACCACACATGTAAGGAAGGCAGGCAGGATTCAGCCCCCAGCAGAGCAGTGATCATTATTTTACAGCTGATAAACTGTGAGATTCAGTGATTTGCCCATCCTCACTCAGCAAATCATTGGCATCGGGGAAATAAAACTCAGGAGGCCAGATTCCCTGACACTCTTGCTGTAGGGTGTGAACCTGTGAGTTATCAACGAAATCTCAAGATACTCAGCTTTTCATAGGAGATGCTCAGCAGCTGGTACTGGTGCAGAAAAGAGGAACATCCAAAGAAGATTTCATGAGAGGATAGGGAGGATAAATATGTTTTTTACTGTAGACACATAAACAAGATGCCAACAGCGGAAGAAAAGTAATACCGTAAAGACTCAGCAAAGGTAATTTACTGACAGACCGCTACAAAACTAAATGAATTCTTTGCCTCGCTTTTCAGCAAAGAGGATAGGGAACACAAGTAAGAATTCATATTAAATTTCCCTGGGGAAGAAAAAGAAATACTGAAGGAAAAGAGGATCATGCTAGAACAGTAGTCAAGAAACTGGAATGTCTCAAAACTGATAAAATTTCAGGACCAAGCAGATTCTACTCAAGAATTTCTGGAAGAAAGAGTTAATCATTTAGGGAATCCTTTACAAATTGTATTTGAAAGTCATTTAAAAGGGGTGTAATAGTGAGCTAGAGAAAAACGAACGCAACATCTACAATGCATTCGAAACTCAAGATATCTACAGCAGTTCCAGGAAATTACTAGTATTCTCTATTACAGTATGACAAGTTTGCTTGTCTGTAAAGTAATCAAAGACAGATTGGGAGAACATCTGAAAGAGTGCGTTTAATTGTCAACTGTCAACATGATGTCACAAAAGGATGATCACACCCGGGAAATAAGGTCAAATATTTTAATGTGAAAAAGGCTGGTGTGTGAATCAGATTTACATTGAATTTATGATACATTTAGATCCACACAAAACTGCTAGACTATAAAGGACCAGATGCTGCTGTGGCTCTGAGCATGGCACTCTCCTGCAAATCAGAGGAGTTCAGAGTGAAGGAGGGCTGCAGGATCATCAGTACTATGGTATCCAGACAAGGCACCTATGTGGCTATATATCCATGCAGATACTGAAGACAAAAGTGAGGGATAGCAATTTGAGATGAAAGTCCCTCCTCTGCATTCCTCGTACACCCAAACCTCTTACTAACTTCTAGGTGTGTAGGAGAATGAAGGGTCACCTCTGAAGTAACCAACCAATAGAATGCTAATGGAGATATACCTATCTCATAGAACTGGAAGGGACCTTGAAGTCATCAGGTCCAGCACCCTGCCATCACTAGCAGGACCAAGTACTGATTTTGCCCCAGAATCCTAAGTGGACCCATCAATGATTGAACTCATAACCCTGGGTTTAGCAGGCCAATGCTCAAACCACTGAGCTATCCCTCCCCCCATGTTGTTAACTGTCATGTTCATTATGACAAAGATAACTGATTAATGTGATGCAAAACTGAGGAGGGGAGTCCAAAGACTATTAGATTTTAGCAGCTGAAAAGAATGAAAGAAAATATTATAAATCTATACAACTGTAGATTGTTTGATTTATTAAATAAAGAGGAAATTAAGAGTACTTCACTGAAATACATTATAGTAATGTCAAAAGAAAATACAGAATAGAAGCTACACTGTGACATCTACACAGTTACATAGCTACACAGAGAAATTAGAAGTAGTTTTTAGAAGTCAAGCATTTGGAGAAAAAAAACATTGGAATAAAACTGCTAATTCAAAAGTGGGAACAGATTTCAGAAGGTTTCTTGGCCTCTTTCAATACTATAAACATTCAGTTTCTAAATTTTGGTGGTGATGGGGAAGTACTTAGCTGGCAATTTCATGGGGGGGAGGGGGGGGCTAAAACATAAATAAATACACAGTAGTAGTGGCCTAAATTTGTTGCCATCTATAAGTGTTACCTCTGTTACCTGATACCAGTCATTTACATTTATTAGATAATATCTAGTAAATGCTTAGAAGTTCTAATGAATATGCATGGTCACTATTGACCAAAAGGATAAAATGCAAGAGACTCTAGATCTTCTTCTCTGTGGGGATACTGAGTTAAAGATAAGCAATAAGATTCAGTGCAGGAATGAGCCGTGTGCCTAGCTTTGCTGCTACTACTTTGTAAACGTTTATAAACTTATGCTTCCCAATTAAAAATTAAACTAAAATTCTTAGGAGGAATCAGT
Source organism: Chelonoidis abingdonii (assembly GCF_003597395.2). Classification (NCBI taxonomy): domain Eukaryota; kingdom Metazoa; phylum Chordata; order Testudines; family Testudinidae; genus Chelonoidis; species Chelonoidis abingdonii. The sequence goes on from NC_133787.1 coordinate 31,810,390, forward strand.
TTTATATTTAAAAAAAAATCTTAAAAACCCAAGGTGAAAAACATTTAGAGGCCTTTCCCCATAAAGATATATAATGTCTTATGAGGAGTATGGAAAGCAAAGGCCGTTCTGCAGAAAACAGATTTTGAAACTGCTCTAAAACAGCATCTCATAACATGTCTTGAGGGCTGATCCAACTCCCACTGAAGTTAATGTGTGACTTTCCATTGATATTAATGGCAGCTGATCAGACCATCATTGCAAACGTACAGGTACAAAGTTTATATATAGAAAGACAACTAATTTTACCTTGATTTGTCTTTTGTTTTTTTAAACTAATTTAGGGCTCAATCTTCCTCCAGCAGCAGTTAATTGGAGTTTTGCCACTGATTTCATAAGCAGCAAGAAGAGGGTACATATTTTCTGTTATTAAAAATACAAATAACTTAGCTATGCTGATTCCTAAATAAAATTCAAGCTCTTCATCCCAAATTTCTGCTGTAAATACAGTATATTCTCACTGTGACTTTTCTTTGACATATGGGGGTTGTTCTCAACCCCAGAAAGTCTGTTATAAATTCAGTTTTGATAAAATCTATACTTTGCAACCCCAGAAATGTCTCAGATATCAAGAAAAAAAAACCTACCCCACCACCTCCTGCACTCTTTACTTCTATGGGAGTTCTGTCACAATAAGGAACTTTGCCAAAATCAAGACCATGAAAAACTTAGAAGTTATCCAATATTTTCTCACATACAAGATGTAAATAAAATGCATTTTGGATAATGTATATTTAAAAACATAATGAATTCAATGACAAAGGACAGTAAGTAAAAACAGTTACCCATTTATAAGAGATTTCTATCTTTGCAATAAGATTACATTGGAACAGGCTTCAATATTTTAAAATATATAGATGTTCTTTATTTTTCCAAAAGTATATCATGAAACTACAAACTCTGGTACCTTCATAATGGGAAAAAAGTCTGAATTCTATCTTGTTAATCCAGAATAATTCTATTTAAATTCTTGGTGTTATCCAGCACAAACAGAAGTAACAATTGGCTCTAATAATATAAATACTGAACTATGAAGTAGTGAAGAAAAACTCCAGATGCAAAAGTGGTGAATTCATCTTCCACATTTGCTCTTTGCTATTTCTGCAATGCATGTCATTGTTGCCATTACTAACAGAGTCTGTGTTTCATAAAGGACCACTGAGGTACTGAATTCTGGTAACATAACACAATAACATTACAAAAAAAATCTAATAATTATTTGCATAAAATAAGCATTTTTTTGCCATTCACTGCCATTAACAAGCAACTTGTGATCTAACAAATGTCACAATCAGTTTCATTTAATTAAAATAATATTATACAGTAATGCAGATTGACATTTATATATTCATTTACGTGAAGCTGGATTTATAGCCAATGCTTTATTTGATGGAGGCCACAAATAATGGCTATTAAACTGCCATGGGATGGACACAAGATCATATTAATGAAATTAGACAAGACAGGGCACTGATATATGGAGCCCTCCTGGTAGAAAATAAAGTAAGTCATGTTCAAAGCAGATGTTTTCTTTAGCTAAAGTTAACTTTGCTAAATTTTTATTAGGCAGTTTAACTTAAAATATGTTAAGGTGTAAGGGAACAGAATCTCTATGACAGTACCCTTTGAGATGTATTTCAAGTAAATTAACGCACCACGTTAGTTCTCTTTTTCTGATCTCAAACACATCCATGCAAAATGAATTCCTAAGTATAAGATACGTCTATTATAGTAGTCAAGTTAGAATTAAGGACTCTGAAAAAAAGCATGTGGGCGGGTTGGAGAAATTAGTCATTTCTCTAATTTGTTAACTAATATATGTCTATCCAGGTAATGAAATTTTAGGAGTATATTACAATTTTTGGAATAGGGGTGGGAGGTTATTTTAGTGCAAATAAAAGTGACCAGATAAAGGTATTTCTACAGGAAAAAGTCTCTTCTTACCTCCACAATTTGCTCTCTTATCAGACCATCTGCCTCATATTACAACATGATGAACTGTGTGATAATTCATTGCTCCTCACTCCAAAGCTTTTCAATAAATATAAAACTGCAGTTTCCATCCTCACAGTGCATTCATAAAAAATCAGGCTAGTCTGTGGCTCTGTTGCAGTGAATAAATAATCCCAAGTAGCAGAACATGGTGAAAAATGAAATCAAACTTGCCTTGTGGGCAAATTATCTAACTGGATGCTGTGTGTGAAGTTCAAATAAACATTCAGTAAAATGGAATAGCATCTCAAAGCTTGATATTTATCTTTGTGGATTTATTTACACCTCAGGATCTTTCATGCCAGATGGGCTCAGGGGGGTGGAAAAATAATTTGGGTCATGGCCATTTGGGCAGGTAATACCTAGCTCAAAAAAGAGCTGAAAACATGGGACTTGTGTGTGAAGGTTAATGACTTAACACAGTTCTCAGACTGGATAGATGGCTTACAAAGTGATGGGACATTTTAACTATGGAAAAAAATAGCACTCTAAAGAGCAATTCGTAAGACAGACTTGGATACATGGCTCAATTTGGTTACTTATATTGAAGCTTGAACATAAAACCAGATGCTCATATAGTATAAAACAACACAGCTCCACTAACACCCATGGAGCTATGCCAATTTACATCAGAGGAGAATCTGGTCCTGCATCTGGAATGGACCACAGCACTGTAAGACAGTCAACTCCCATCTCAGCTCCTTCAGGTCCATTTGAAAATGGTACAAACATGGATATTTTTTGTCCCTTTGAAAGACTCTGGACAACTGATCCAAAATATCTTGGACTTTTTTGATCCATTCAGCATAGGAAGTGTTCATGTGTCTGGAGAATTATTTGCAATGTAAGAAAGGCCAGTCTGCTGAGGATGTCTATGGAAAAGGTGTGAATAAGAGCCCTGAGTCACTTCTGCTCCTGTACCACAAAAACATGTAGCCATGAACAAAACTAAAGATAGGTCAAATTGTGACTTTTAGCCTTTGTCTGAAGTGGCCACCTCTCGGCAGGGCACAATCTTTCCCCAACTATCGCAGTGGGCTAGGTAGGCTACATTATTCCTTTGGTCCAGTGCAGTTTGCTCTACCTCAGCAGTTTTCAAACTTTAGCAAACCGAGAACACTCATTTTGATTTAAATTTTTTTGCAGACCCCCACAAGCCTCCCACTCAGGCCCAGACCCCACCCCCAATCCACTGCTTCTCCCAAAGCCCCACCTCACCCTCTTCCTGCCCCCTCTCCTGAGCACGCCCCATCCCCCACCTCTGCCTCCCTCTCAACACCTCCTGCTTGCCACTGAACAGCTGTTCACCGGCACGCAGGAGGTGCTGGGAGGGAGGGGAAGGAGTTGAAGGAGGGAGGAGGAGTTGATCAGCAAGCCCTGCGGACCCCCGGATTACCCTCATGGACCCCCCCCCCAGGGTCCCAGACCCCAGACCTGATACAGCCAGTCTGCTCTGCAGGCTAGTGTGGAGCTGGTGGGACTAGGGCCCTGCTCCTCCTCTCAGTGCATCTATGCAGCAATCCCCAAGCTCCTTCAAGCACAAGGATTACAACTGTGACCGGTCCTTGATCGACCTAGGCAAGGGGATGAAGGTACCTCTGCAATCTCATACCTGCAAACCTACTTAGGACACTTGAGCAACCAGGCCTGCGGTATTTAGACAGATGCATAAAACCCCTCAGAAATTTCTAACCTCATCCTGAGGATTCTTCCGTCCAATACTGCATAGTGTAGACATATGCATTTCAGAAAGGTAGTTTCCCCACTTTTCTGTGACATAGAAACAATGCCTCAAATCAAAGACTTACCTCCTCTTCCTTACTAACATACCCTTTCCCTTCCTGCAGGTGGCCAGGCTGCATTTCCAAATGTGAAGCTAATAAATGATGCTCATGGAACTATATGTTCAAGATAAGACACACTATGCACAAGGATCACAAAGGATTGTGAACAGGGTCAGCTCCAGGCACCAGCGCAGCAAGCAGGTCCTTGGGGTGGTCAACGCAGAAAGGGGCGGCACGTCTGGCTCTTCGACGGCGAGTCCCTCAGTCCCTCTCAGGAGAGAAGGACCTGCCCCTGAAGTGCCGCCAATTGCAGCTTTTATTTTTTCCGCTGCTCGGGGCAGCAAAAACACTGGAGCCGGCGCTGATTATGAAGGTTCATTTCAAGGACGATGACAGAGACCGGAGACCTCTGCAAACAGAAGAGAAGGTCTTACCCCTAACTGAGAAAGGGGAAGAGGAAAGTCATTGTCCATCAGGTAGATTTATCTTCCCCAGAGACCCTAACAATGACTACGCTGTCCTACTCTTACAGTGAGTGCAGCATATATTTCCACCAAAGCTGGGCCAGTCCTGCTCATAGCTCTGTGTGAGAGGTTTAGGCTATAGCTCCCTCCAGGAGTAGGGAGGTCTAAAACTACCAACAGCACAAGACAAGTTCTCTCTGCATTCAAGGGAACATCAATGGCCCTTACAGAAGGGACAGGGAGACTCCTTGAACCTCCTTCCCTCTGGTGTATGTGAACTGGGACTGGATACAGTTTTGCTCAGGATGTTTAACAGTAGTGATATATTTTCAATACCTTACACTAAAGAGCTGTACGGATTAATTGCTATTGTTAGAAAACGGCACCAGAACGGTTCCTGACTAGTCTAGAAAAAATGCTGCTTTCATTTTTTAAAAAAATCTAACTAAAATGGTATTTAAATCTATTTTAAAATGTGTATTAAGTCAAGAGTCAGATTTTGATCACTGGTGAATATCCAGTGCAGCTGCATGGGAATGATGGAGTTTCATTACTGGACATTCACCCGTGCAACTGAGATAACAGTCTAGCTCCAAGCATCCGAATGATGACATTCAGTAAAATTAGTGTATTCATAGGCAGAATTATGCAAACAACAAATCCTTATATGGGATACTCACTCCTTTTGGAGGGCATGCACCTTCTTCCCCACTCATATGATCAGTGTCTTCTAAGGACATGCCACCCATCTTACACTTATGCCTATACTGCACTGTTGAAGTGAATGCATTTCACTGCTAAACATTTCTCTATTTATTACATAACATTAAAAATCTAAGATTTATGCAGGGCAAATATGAAAGCAGAAGAGGCCCCAAGTGAACATCCTAAGGCAATATCAGGGCAGCTAGAAAACCACGTAAAAGCCCAGTTCTACAGGCGTCACTGAAACAAAGCCCTCAAAGACTAAATGTCTGAGCCCTTTCATTCTGGTCAGCTTCCCTTTCTAAGTCTTGGATTCATATACTCTCTGTTGCCTCTTTTACAATGAAAGGAGTCTACTCCCTCGATGCTTGGAACACCCATCATCATTTTATCGTTAACGGAAGGTGATGCATATGCATCAAAAGCAGAGCAGGCTCCGCATACTGCATCCTTATTTCATCTCCCCTCCATAACTCTGATTTCATTAAAAATCCAGTTTACCAAATTTATTCAAAAAAAGAGCTACAACAGACAAAAAACCCAAAACTAATCTTCTCTTGCAATTATGTGGTCCTTACAGGACATTCTGCTAAAATAAATCCTAGAGGAAAGAGACATGCAACATTTTAAAATGTTTTATCAACTCATGAATCTCAGCCACTGAAAATGTAAAGTTTCAGAATGCTGAGCACCCTGCCCCAATGACAACTTTTGCAAGTACGTTTGAAAATCAGCCTCCAACCTGGGATGCATGTCTGCACATAAACCCTGTACCTATACATTGATATAAATATGCAAAAACCAAATCCTGATCCCAATCAAGCCCACGTGAGTTTTGCCACTGACTCAGGCCTTGGCCTGGAGTGTTTTAGCCTACAAAGTACTATTACTGAATTTGGCTACAGAAAAGACATGATGTTCCTTTAAACAAATAGTAGGATTGCTTCTACAAGCTACACCATGTTCCACTTCTCTCATTTACCATGCAAGAGTTAGGGCAACATTTCTCCTGTCAGACTGCTCAGCATAAATAATAGATGTCATTTTTTTAACTGTCAACAACATATCTGTAAGTGGTGTACTTGGTGCATTTAAATATCTATAGCAAACCTTTTATTTGGCATTATACATAGGTAAAACTATCCAACTAGACTGGAAATGATTACAGAGTAGAGAGGCATATGCTAAACCATGGAAAGAGTCTTTCTCACACATTGTTATCCTTATTAAATATTAACCGTCCCCTCTCCATCGTTCTCTGTTCCATCAATGCTATCTTCAATGAAGGGCCAATAAGGTATTTAAAAACAAATTAGATTGGCTCTGTATAATAATATTCATATAATAATGTTTGCATTTATGTACCAATGGCCAGATTCTCAGCTGGTGCAAATGAGGATAACTCCACTGAAGTTAATAGAGCCTGGCCGATGCACACAAGCTGTGGATTAGGCCCCAATGCTGTCATTGAGAAACACATTTGTTTACAGTACAAATTCTTTTCTGAAGTAAGTATTAAAACAGAGAGTGGCAGACACAAAGGGTAAGTGACTACAACAGAGATGAGGCTGTATTGGTTGGGTTATGTACATCAGTGCAAATACTGAGCCAGATCCTCAGCTGGCATAAATGGTCATAGCGCCATTGAAGATCAGCTGAGAATCTGTCCCATTATTTTTTATTAAAGTGATATCAGTTATTTTCTTTTTAATCAATGCATCCCCTTGAGCAATCTTTCCTCCAACAGTTCAGTTATTCCTCTAATACCAGCAATAAGCCATCAATTTCTTTTTCTTTGTGCTTGGGTAGAAGTGTCCTTTCCATGTGATTCTTAACATTTTTGAGCTGTCATTACAGTTCATTCCAGTATTTATCTGTCATTTGGAGGAATAAAATATTTCCGTTCTTCCATATGTGTGGGTACTTCACAGTGGAAATCTTCCAACATTTTTTTTTTAAAAATAAAACTTTTTCTAATAACTCCCAGTGTTTATATGTAGCTGTATGAACATTCACTTCTTAATCTCTCTACACCTCTCATGAGATATAAATCAGTAACGATTACCATTTTGCAGACAGCAAAACTACAGCACATGAAAGATTATGTGATTTGTACGTGGCCAAACAGCAGCCAGTGGCAAAGGTGGATTTAGAACTCAGAGGTTCCTAGGTCCCAGTCTCATACTAACATGATAGCAAACACACTGAAATCACAGTTGCTTGTGCATTAGCAGGCAAAGACTTATTCACAAACCTCTGAAGAAGATGCATTCATTGTACAACATCCACTCTACCATCCAGCTAGCATTTCTGGGTTCTTTTGCCCAACATTTCCCACTGTGCTTTCACCAGAGATACCAGTGTTGAAAGCACTAATACACACACTGCCTTGACATCTGCCAGTGTTTTAACCACAATGTTGGAGCAGAGTTAGATGACAGCGTTTAAAACACCAGCAACCCACTTGGAGCCCTCCCTACATTAGAGTTCCCATTTTTGCTACCTCTGGTGGAAATGAATGGTTGGAAGCCACAGGGAAATTTAGGGCAAAAAAGCATAGCACAGACAACCCCCTTGGGCTGAGGAGAGCATTACCGTAACTTGTCAGGCCATTAAAAAAAAAAAAAAAAGGTCACTCTCATTTTAAATAAATGAACAAATTAACAGAATACACCATGTTCAGCTACATGATAAGAAGCATTAATGAGATCCAGGAATTGCTTACAGTTTGACTTCTCCCTCTCTTTAAATAAACATGGGCTAGTGGAAATGTTATACAACAATGCCATCGCCATAAGTGTAGCTCCATCTCCTGTCACTCCTGCAGATGAGTTACAAATCTACAAGAACTTGTTTGCTCCATGCTTCCAGCCACCGCTAAACTTAAATTAGTAACTATGTAGGCCTCTTCCAAGGCATATCAGAGACCAGCTGTGCAAGGACCTGTCACCTTCTTGTCAGTGAAAGTTTTCTGTCCAAAGAACTTTTGTCATCCCTCGGTCCTCAAGTAGCTGGATGTCACTTGAAGAGACAGCTGAAGTCACTTGCAATGAATGGTCTCAAATCAGAGCTCACTGCCCTTGTCACAGAAAGTCTCACCCCGCAGCTAAAACTGTCACTGATCAAGTTTAGATATGTACGCTGAGGTATCAGATTAGAAGAGAGTATGCACGAGATGGAAGTTTAAAAGAGGCCAAGTTGCAAGGAAAATATTAATAGGGAGAACTGAGGGCTTGAAGGGTTAGCCCTTTTCCAAACCCAATTTATACTTCCCATCAAATCCAATAAAAAATATCTAGCTTCTAAAAATGGCATCTTTCCAACCAACATGTTTGAGAAGGAGCTAAAACTTCAAGTGCTATGTCCAGAATGCACATAGATTGCAAGGATATTGTGGCACTTCTGCAGCATAAGTTACTTCATTAAGAGAAAAATCCCCAAAAGGCATATTCCGATCTCAAGATGGTGGATACATGTGCTGTAGTTTAAAAAAAAAAAAGAGAGAAAATTATATTTCGTACATTTTTGGAACTACAACATTTGCAAGTGTTTCTGAATCTCCTCTTCACTCTAATTTGCTTATGTCTGAGTAGTGTAGTCTAGTGGTTATGGCAGGAGAGTCAGGGCTTCATGGTTCTAGGCCCCGCTCAGCTACTGACATGCAGTGTGACCACAGACAAATCACTTAATCTTTATGGAACTCAGTTTACCCATTGGTAAATTGAACAGTGTATGGTTGCCAGATGGCACTGAAGGACATTTGTTTCTGAAACTTCACCTTCCTGTGTCAAGATAACAGAGTGAAGCTTGACAGGGAAGCTATCAGAAAGACAAGGGAGTAGGGACTGTCTAGGAAACAGTAATTATGCTACCACATAATTCATTTTAAGAGACCATTGAAGCAATATGGCAGAAAAGCCAGGTAGAATGGAATGTTCTGTGGATTCCTTAATAACACATTGCAGCCGGGGGCACCTCTCACTCTCAGACTGAGGCAAAGGGCAGTAAGGTGACTGCAGGATCAACAGCTGTATTTATAATCTTGCTGCTGTCAAATGGCAGGGCTCCCCCTGAATACATTTCCAAAAGGGGGCTTTTGTTTGTCTGTTTGACCATGACAGCCAACTAAGGATGTGGCAAATTGGCCAGTCAGCTGCTCCCAAACATATTGGGAAGAGGAGTATTGCATGCTATTCCACCCTCCCAACCACCCCAATCCTCAGAAGACACTACCAAGTACAAAGGGATGCTGGACTGTGTCCTGTGATTGGAGGGAGGGGAAAGGAAGGATCCCAAGGGCTCTTGTGGGATGGAGAGGCCCAGGCCCAGGCCCAGGCCCTGCCAGTCCAATTCTTCTTTGAGATTTATTGACTCCTTAAAGAGTTTGACCCCAGTCTGCATGTTCAGCCTTGGAAGCAGACATTCTCCTCAATAAAGACTATGCCTAGGCCACGTATCACAGCTAAGCCATTCTCATATTATCCAAGTGGGGAAAGGGGTAAGTGAAATAATTTGTTCCAATTATTTAGTTTAAAAATGAGAAAATTGTTTTGTTTCCACCTTCAAAACATGGCCAAAAAAAGTTTTTCCCCCTAATGTGACATGCATACAAACATTCTCCTTGGACGAGAACCCAAATACAGACAATTATAAAACTCAAAAATTGATTTTAAGTTTTTCCCATAAAATTATGAGTACATGACAACGTATTCATTCTGTAAGCTCCACCTCTAATGTTTGCTACCAGTTAATCCCTATAATAAAGAATTTACACTTGGGTCCAGCAGGAAGCTACCATAGTGCACTTTGCATTTAAATGGGCCAGAAGAGTGAATAACCAGATTCCCAATGGAACCGTTAGCTGCTCAGCCCTTTTTGGAAAAATCAAGCTACTTCTTTAGGAGCCTAAATGTAGCCTAGGGAGTCTACTTCACACTCCAATTTTAAAAAATCTTAGTCTTCATATTATGGTGAACATCTTTTTTTCTTCTCCATAACAAAATATTTTGGGCTCAGAAGTTTACTGGAAATGCAGGTGACATCCAAACAAACAGAGCTGACAAAAGAAACAGAGCTGACAAATCAGTTTCAATATCAGCACAGTACAGCATGAATATTTTACTCTTCCCAGGCCAAAAAACTACTTCATTAGTTGAGTACAGCAAATCTGCAAAGATGGGATCGCAAAAAGCTTGAAAAAAAAAAAAAAAAGGATCCTCTAGACACAGGATTTAAAAACATATGCATTTGGTTTTCCAGTAGACACACATCAGTATGAGCAGAACAAGACAACAATTCCATAGACAACAGGCATTCTGCCTTAAAAGGTCTCTACAAAGAGAGATTAAGGGAACACAATAGACCTTGTCTGTGTTCATTAAAAGTTTTCTGTAGGAAAAATTCAGATTTTTGACAAAAACAAAACACTAAAAATTCAAATTTGGGGTTTTTGACAAGATGAATATTTCCAATATTTTCAGCGCACAGTAATTCATTTGACATGCACACATAAATTCTCCTTGAAGGAGAAACAAAATACAGAATATTATTACCCAAAAACTGATCCATGGAAGTCACTCTGCTAAAGCACCATGTGCCTGATCCAAAGCCCATTGAAATAAATGTGGCATTTTACATTGACTGTTAACTATACTGGAGACATGCTCTTTGCATGCTGAAAGGTCATTCTGCCCAAGTTTCACATATAGACTGTCTGCACCAGAATGGACTTCATAGACAAGGTGGGTAAAGTAATATCTTTTATTCGTCCAACTTCTGTTGGAGAGCAGAGCTCTGTGTGGCTCGAAAACTTCTCTCTCGCCAACAGACAGTGGTCCAATAAAAGATATTACCTCACCTACCTTGTCTCTCTAATATCCTGGGACCAACATGGCTACAACTACTCTGCATTCATACATTTTGGTCATGGAAGCATCTATTCAAAAGGAGTTTTTACTGCCAGTTCTGCAGTTCTTCAACACGCAGCTCTAACAATTTCAATGGGGAGCAGGACAGTTGTTAACAATGAATGGCTGGGGCACTGGCAAAATCAAGGAGACGCAGTATTTATGATTGGTATGTGAGAATAAGAAAACCTCAATCCAGTTCAGACTATGAGATATGTTGGGTGCTGTGCTATTTACACTGTTTCATTCTTTTCCTATGTAATTATCTTAATCTGGCAAATACATTCCCACTGTCAAAATATGTACGTTTACAGGTGGAAAATTGAAACGCATGACTTCCTCAAGGTCTATATGAGACACCTTGGCAGTAAAGCATATCTTTATTGTAGCATCATACTTCGTGCCAATATAGTTAAGTGTCTGAATCTGTCAGCATTTCCATTATAAACCCTGACCATAAAAATATGCTTTGCACTGAGACTCAGAAGCCAGATGGTTCAATTCTCCCCTCATAAATCAGAAGTTATACTAGTGGAAAACTTGTGTACTGGGAGGATTATCATTGTGCTATTCAGACAGAGTTACAAACTTCTATATGCCCAGATGTATGCACACCTCAGCACCTAAAATGCTGATATCCTTGCTGTTTGCAGTAGCTATGTGTGCAAACAATTGTTATGAATCACTGATGTGGACATGCAAATCCTTGTTGTTCTTGCTAGCTGTAGGCTTACCTGTATTTAAAAAATTGATGGCAACAATGTACCATTTAATTTTAGAAGCCACTTCTGAAAACTGAGTATTTGATGAAAGACAGCAAAGAGTCTGTGGCACCTTATAGACTAACAGATGTATTGAAGCACGAGCTTTCATGGGTGAATACCCACTTTGTTGGATGCATGACGAAAGACAGTCTGATCTAACAAAATAAGCACAGGACGGTAGAGACAGCAATTCTTGAATTTTGTCCCTCTGCTGCCAGTGATTTGCTGAGCCACTGTACTCATGTTCTGCTATCTCGCTTTCTCTAGTTTTTAAACGAGGACAATAGTACTTGCTTACCTAACTCAGTGGGTGTTATGAGGATTCACTGAAGTATGCATATATAAAAGCATCATAAGAGCATTAAGCAGCTGCAGTGTCTGGTTTAGCATTCCCTCCTAAACAGTTAGGTTTTTCATTGCAGGTTTATGTCTTATTGCTTTATCTTGGTTACTGGAGAGGTCTGTCCTTAATTACACGGCATGCAGTATTTGTTGTCAAATCAAGAACCACTTGCTTTATAGTCAAGAAAGAGAAGCTTTAAGAAGCTAGGAGCCTAGAGCTGACCAAGCACTCTTGTCTCTAGAGTTTCTAGCTATTTCTCCCCAGGAGCAGATTTAATTGGCAGATGGGTGAGCCATGGCTTAATTAGGCAGGAGGCTGACCAGCCAATGAGAGCAGTCAACCCATCAGCTGGGCACAGTTAAAAGACAAGAAAGAAGTACCAGGGGAAGGCTGGCAAGGGCCAGGGGATACAGGATCTCAGAATGAAGAGATCTTTCCTTAGCCCACTATCGAGCGTGGGAGAAGGGGGAAATTTATTGTCCACTTGTATGTTGCTGCACAAGGCTGTACAGATGAATTGGTGGCAGGGACCTAATAGATAATACACCACTGCTTATAACCCTGGAAAGCATTCAGCCTGTTTGTGGAGGTCCAAAAGGTAGAGAAGAGAGCCTTGTCATAGAGCTATTAGCACATCTTGGTGAACTTTAAAAGAGCCACACTGATATTTTACCCAAATCTTATTAAAAAGGTATGTATTTTTTCTGCTTTCCTTCTCCTATTGTTGCTGCCCTACTCTAACATTTTGTACACCCACAGCCTTCTCCTGCCTCACTTGCTCTATTTGTGACATCACAAGTCACAATTCCCATGGAAACAGTTCTGTTGTCAAACACAGGAATGTGGCATGAGAGGAGGAGTTGTCCGGTTAGAAAATCTTCTGTTTACATACAAATATCTTGGCAATCTGCAATGCTGGGAAAGGAAATACAAAAATAGTCTGACAGCTTAAATGAGGTTTTTGTAACATGTTGTAGTCTTCCAGCTGTACCCCAATGTGATCAAGGTTCTTAAACTCCAACATATCCTTACTTTTATGGACTGAAAAAGAAAAATGGAGCCATTTTGCTCAGCACAGCAATATGAAAGTTTGCACGTCTGATATTATTTAACATGTAGGAAAGAACTGCATTTGAACACTGCCTAGGAAACTGCCTTTTATACAGACAGTCTACTGAGATATGTTTGGAATTTTAAATCCATGTTTTGTTTTTCCTCTAATCTTTTATTAATGGTTTGTGCTCCTGTTATGTACTGTGTTGCTGGAGAGAAGCACCACTCATCTTACAGAATCCGGGGAACTTATTTGAAAATAATGGGGTTTTAGTTGATTAAAATTGGCATTTTTGCGCTTAAGGCTGGTGATGGACATCTTACCGAAAAAAAGGAACATCACTGTGACAGCAGCAGGATGGAAGGCAGTGCCAGGGACTGGAAACCAACTCCCACCTTGCTTTAATTCTGGCTTATCAATCACAAGAGGTTACTTTAGGACCAAATTCAAGTGCCCTTTGCTGCTTTTGTGACAGAGATGGGCATAAGTTAATGCCACATTCTGACTCAGCCACAGCTCCTCCCAGAGTCCTCTCACACAGCTTAGTACCTGCAGGGGGAAAAGCAATCTGGGCAAGATGGACAGCTCAGTGAGCAAACTCACTAAGATACACATTCCATGCTGAGGACCCTACATTCCATTCTGGAAAGTCACAGAAGTCCTCAGAATGTGGCTTCCTGTGGGCTGTAGGGAGCCCAAAGCAGTCTGCAATGGAAGTTGGTACCTGCTTAATTACATTTTTGCCATATATGAAAGAGAAGGCCAGAATTTAAACCTTAATGTTTAGGGCTAAATTTTCCAATCTCAGCTCCTTGAGCTGAGTAAGCAGTGGACAGGGCCGGCTCCAGGGTTTTTGCCACCCCAAGCAGCAAAAAGAAAGAAGGGGAAAAAAAAAAGCCACGATCATGATTTGCTGCTCTACAGCCGCCACTTCAGTCTTGGGCAGCAATTCAGTGGCTGGTTCTTTGCTCCAAGAGAGAGTGAGGGACCTGCCACCACATTGCTATCAAAGACCCAGATGTGCCACCCCTCACCGTTGGCCACCCCAAGCAGCTGCTTAATGGGCTGGTGCCTGGAGCCAGCTCTGGTAGTGGACGTGGAATGGTTTCAACCCAATTCTCCCTCTTCTGATTTCATGTCCGATACAGCCAAGATTATCAGATGAATTCTCTCAACAGGTCATGAAAAACTAGATTCCCTCACAACCACTTGCAATGGCTTCTAAGCTCAGGCTCTGACGCAATTCACCCAGAGATGGTAGCAGTAGCAATGAGCAGCTGTCTGTTTGGGGTACAGACAGCACTTTTCACACATCCCTTCCACTCCAAACACCCAAAACCAAAACACACATACAAAAACCCAAACCCTATTCCAGATCAGTGGAGGCAGTAGACCTATTTTGGGATTTTTTTCGCATGTGCATTCTTTCACGGGGAGGAAGGAGTGAAAACAACAGTCCCTTAAGATTCTGAACAAAGCAGCAAAATTTTCAGGTATTCAAAATTTACCCAAACAAACATTCTAGCCCTTTTTCATCACTAAGCACATCTCTGAAGAAAAGTGCTTTTCACCAACCATTCAGATTGCTCTACAAAATGCAGATTTCATGTTAATTTCTCCTTATTGTTTACTACATCCTCTTGATGAAGCTGTTCTTCAAAGAGATCTCCTTGTGTGGTATGAAAGATGCATGTGTTGTGTTGTAAAAAGAAATATTACACTTGGCGAGAACAGAATTGGGAGCCTTCAAGCAGCATCATATCAGATGTATTAAAGACATTTTAATGAGGGAATTGGAGTGCTTCATACTCTGTAAAACTGGAGTATATATATAAAAAAAGAGAGAGAGTCCACTACATCACCAACTATAACTTCTCTGTCATCTTCTGTTTATATTGTGTGTATATATTACCTAATTTTGACATGCACATTTTACACTGTCGATTCACAAACAGAAGAAATGATAAATAAGATTATGAAATTTCTGTTACTATCAAAACAAATGTTTGGAGATTACATGCTGCCTATTTTTCTAGCTACTATATTGAAATTTGAATTACAGCACATAAGTGAAAACAGAAACATCAAAAGAAAATAAAGTAGCAACAATGCAATATTCTAATACTCAGTTGAAAGACTCTGTATTACAGGCAGCCAACAAGTGATTTATTAAAAACTACAAGATAGATACTGATAATGTCTTAAAATTGTGAGAAAAGTGATATATGTATAATATGACAAAACCAAAGTGATTAACTGAAGAAAGGGGGAATTTTTCAATAAAAAGACACCACCTATTTTCTAGGAAAAATTCTATAGGAGTTGTTTTTTATTGGTTGTAGCGGGGCAGTTACCCTGCGCCTGGGGAATAAGGTTAGAGGCTGATTGGGGACGCAGCCACAGCTGTGGCCACACCTGGCCCTGTTATAAGGGCTCAGGGAGGAGCTGGGTGAGTGTCTCTCTAGCTTTGGAGAGAGAAGGGCTTTGCTGTCTGAAGGAGCAAAGGGTACCTTTGACAGAGCCATGCTGGGGAAAGGCACACAGAGCTGGGGAGCTCCAGCCTGGCAACTCCCCAGGTTAAGGCCTTGATAAAGGCCTACACAGGTACTGGGGCTGGGAGGTGCAGCCCGGAAATAGGTAGAGGCAGTTGGTCCAACCCCCTTGCTAATGATGAGTGGCCATTACAGACTGCAGTTTGCCCCAGGGAAAGGGGGCTAGATGATGACTGGCAGTAGCCACTGATAAAAGATTGGGGGTCTCCTGGGAGGGGAGACCCAGAGTGTGGGGGTACTGCTGGGGCAGAACTCTGAGGGAAAAGGGGCACTGGGTTCCGGAAGGGACATGGGGGCCTGAGGCAGGTGAACTATCAGCTGACAGAGGGCACTCCAAGGCTGGAAAAGAGCCAATTCCCAGGACGACCAGCAGGAGGTGCCACACCAGTGAGTCCTGACCTTGCTACACCTGGCAATGGTTGCCCAAAACACAGTTTAATACACTTCTAATAAAACATTAGAAGCAACTTTGCTCAAAAGCTTTTTTATTTATGGCTACATTTAGCTCAGTTCTCCATTCTGTTACACTAGTTTTATGCCATAAAAACATAAGAACAGCCATACTGGGTCAGAGCAAAGGTCCATCTAGCCCAGTATCCTGTCTTCTGACAGTGGCCAATGCCAGCTGCCCCAGAGGAAATGAACAGAATAGGTTATCATCAAGTGATCCATCCCCTGTCACCCAGTCCCAACTTCTGGCAAACAGAGGCTAGGGACGCCACTCCTGCCCATCTTGGCTAATAGTCATTGATGGATCTATCCTCCATGAACTTATCGAGTTCTTTTTTGAACCCCGTTATAGTCTTGGCCTTCATAACATCTTCTAGCAAAGAGTTCCACGGGTTGACTGTGCATTGCATGAAGAAATACTTCCTTTGTTTTAAACCTGCTGCCTATTGATTTCATTTGGTGACCCCTAGTTCTTGTGTTATGAGAAGGAGTAAATAACACTTCCTTATTTACTTTCTCCACATCAGTCATGATTTTATAGACCTCTATTGTATCCCTCCTTAATCATCTATTTTCCAAGTTGAAAAGTCCTAGTCATATTAAATCTCTCCTCCTATGACAGTTCCAATATATCTTTTCTGAGAAGCAGTGACCACATCTGCACACATTATTCAAGATGTGGGCTTCTGATAGATTCATATAGAGGCTATCTGTGGGTGGTGGGTATAACAGACCAGGGAAGGCGCTGTCTCCCCGGCACTGCTGTGGCCGCTGGACCCCTAGTTGTGGGGTTTGGTGGTAAAGTTTTTGCTTTATTATACCCCATGCAGGTTCTGGAGTGGCTGAGGAGATGGTATGTACTATTTAGCTTCCTGAGTTCCTCAGTAATCTCTCTGGATTCCAAAGAGACACTTTTCCCCAGGGAAGCTTGGGTGAGGGGAGGGAAGGCTGCAGTTGGGCCGAGGCTCCTCCAAACATGTGTGGCGGCGGGGGGGAGAGCTTCAGCGAGACCAGGACTCCGCTGGCCAGGGGCACTCCAGGCTGCAAATGGCCTGAGGTTCCTGCAGCTAAGGGGGAGTGCTCAGGGCTTCTCCAGGGAAGGGGGGCTTGTGACTCCCACTGTGGGGGGCAGGGGTCTCAGGGCTCCAGACATGGGGGGTGGAGCTGGGGGCTAGCCTCCTCAAAGGGGGGCTCCACCTGCTGCCCATGTATCTATCCCTTTCTTAATGATTCCCAACATTGTTAAACTTTTTTTTTAAACTTCTGCTGCACATTGAGTGGATGTTTTCAGAGAACCATCCACAATGACTCAGAGATCTTTCTTGAGTAGTAACAGCTAATTTATACCCCTATATGTATAGTTGAGATTGTCTTCTAATGTGCATTACTTTGCATTTATCAACATTGAATTTCATCTGTCATTTTGTTATAGTCCAGTCACCCAGTTTTGTCAGAATAAGCCAAATAACTGACTTTTCACTGGAATAAAACAGTGTAATAGAGTGGAGAATCAGACCCAGTATGTTTTGTAACACAATTCAGGAGTGATACTGTGTGCAATGAATTGAAGATAAACTCATACTGGAAATGCGCAGCATATCAGCTCTCCTCTTACTCTTTCTTTGCTGGACAGCTGCTATTGTTTTTCTTTTGAATCTGTTTAATGGATGTTGTAAATCTTTAAATTCAGTCCCAGGGGTTGGACTTTGCTTTGCCAATACGTGTACCTCTCAGACTGCTACACGATGGTACAGGCATTCAGTTATCTCTTTGTCATCTAAAATATTAGAACACATTATGCTTATGTTCTTACACTTACGGAGATCCGCTGGTTACAAGTAAACATTCTAAGTACTCTCCTCAGGCTTTCATTGTAGTTTATATGAGTCTGTGCTGAGAACCAGCTGTAAGTTTTGTATTCTGTAATTACTGCCGTGCTTCAAAGGTTGTGGTACTCTCTTTTGCAAGAAACTTACATCACTGAGGAAGCAAACATTCTGAGGTTGTAGTACGGCCTTTATTTTCTAGTCACATACACATGCTGAACAAAGAATCTACATATTATATACTTTGGAATCATTATTTTTTTAAAAAAAAAGAGAACCTTGCACTACCTCTACAGGTACAGGAGGCCCCAGCAGTGGAAGTCGTGTGATTCTACTGAGTAAGGATGGAGGAAGGGGTCAAAATCTGGGGGAGCCATGGAAGAAGCATATAGAGGTTAGCTTCCCATGCATCAGCTTGTAGGAAACGGTGGGGAGGAAGCCACAGACCAGGGAAAGGCAAGGCTGGAGGGGTAAGGAAGATGCTCAGATATCATGGTGACAGGTGACCCTATAAATCGATAGGCAGACAAAACAGAGAAATACCACTTTTTGCTTAGATTATCAGAGCAGAGATGCTCTATCTTCTTCCTTGCATTAATCCCATCAGATGGGATCTCCTCTGCGTCCTCTCCCTCTAAAGTGCTTGGTTCAATGCCATATCCGCTATCACACCACATGCTAATATGTCTAACTTTATGAGATCCACCACTCCTCCTTGGGTCAGCCTCTGTTTTCTTCCTGCAGTTTTGCTTTGTTGGACTCTCACACACATACTTGTCAGGACTGCGCTTTATATGACCAAGCCATTTGAGCCTGCATCCCCTCATTCTTTTAGCTCAAAGAAACACACCAAACATGACTGACGTACACATTCCTCACATGGTCTTTCTGGCTTACACCACTCATGGATCTCACCATTTGCAGATATATGGAACAGATCATCTGCTCATGTTTCTTCTGAGAGCTTCCCACACTCAGCACCAGACCTTAAAACCTGATGGACCACTATTTTATTGACTTTCTCTTTTAACCTCACTGGTATCTTCCTGTCACATACTACACATCTTATCTTTCTCCATTTGATCCTGGAATTTATCCTAGCACTAATTTCATTCTCCATTTTTCCAGATTCTAGAACCCAGATACCTGAAACTTTGCATTTGCAGCATTATGTGCCCATCTAGTTTCAAGGGTAATGCTTCAGTATTCACCTTTATTGAAATTACATACCGTCTACATTTCTTCTGCTGCTTATTTTGAGCTCATGTCTCTCCAACACATCTCTCCATTTACCAAGATCCTCTTCTTGTGAAAAGAATGGATTTCAGAAAAAAAGTGCATTAGTTAATATCAGAGGTGAGCAAATAATAATGAATTCAAGAAATTTCACCCTTTGGTTTGCACAAGCTGTTTAAAAGCAGAACATGGCATTCTTAGATTTAACCTTTTACAAAATTATTCACCTATCAATTTCTAAAAATACTTCTTGGTCTGTAGCTCATATGCAAAGAGTTCATTTTGAAGTATTCAAAATCTGAGTTGGTCAGTTGGTCACCTAAATCACATGGCCCTTTTTCTGTTCTTCGATTGCAGGGGCGGCTCTAGCTATTTTGCCGCCCCAAGCACGGCAGGCAGGCTGCCTTCGGCGGCTTGCCTGCGGGAGGTCCCCGGTCCCGTGGATTTGGCTGCTTGCCTGTGGGAAGCCCACTAAAGCCCCGGGACCAGCGGATCCTCCGCAGGCATACCACCGAAGGCTGCGAGGATAGAAGGCAGCCTGCCTGCTATCCTCGCAGCGACAGGCAGAGCGCCCCCCGTAGCTTGCCGCCGCCCCAGGCACGCGCCTGGCGTACTGGTGCCTGGAGGCGCCCCTGTTCAATTGGATAATTGTATCTCCTGGTATCAGCTTTCCTGTGTATAACTGTTCACAGAAAAGTGAATTTGAATTTGCATTTCGTATTGAAAGAGCGTCAAATCTCTCCTTAAAACATGCTGCTTTTCTTTTATGAACTTTCATGGTACTGATGTTATTTGCAAGAATATTCACACAAAACAAAACACAAAGGGGGCACCAATACAAATCAAAGTTAATTAATTTTTAAAGAGAAACATACATTCATGGAAACACAGCAGATCACAGGGATTCAAGACAAAGTCATCTACTGCAAAGTAATTTCCTTACAGTGGAAATATATAAAATCTCCAAGGATATGTCTACACTGCACACTAAACCCAGGTCCCACAGACCCGGGCTTGCAGACGCAGTGTTTCCAAGCCCATGCGTGAGTATCCACACTACATTGTTAACCTGGGCTTACAATTGATGAACCCTGGTCTCCCAGCCATACCAACAACATGTCCATACTGTACTACACAGACCTTCTGACTCAGGCTTACTGCTTGACCCACATCCATGCTGCAAAATGGCTGGGCTTGGACCCAAGGTCATAGTAGAACTTGGGTCCTGAGTGCTTGCTGACCCAAGTCAGAGTGATTCATGGGTGAGTAGAAAGGGTAGAATGTGTGCAGGGTAGACACCCCCTAAGTGCTTCCAAAGGAGGTCAGTATCATTGTCCCCATTTTATAAATAGGGAAGCTAAGGCACAGAGAAGGGAAGCCATTTGTACGAGGCCATCCAGCAGCACAGTGGCAGAGCCAAGAAAAAACTGAGCTCCCCAAGTCCCAGTTCAGTGCGTACCCACTAGGAAAATGCTATATGCACTCCGTTCAAACAGCAACAAGAAAGCCATACGTCTTCATTTCCAAAATACAGTGTTGGGAGAACAAAAGCTACTGTTTAAGGGAGGAACATTTTTGACTTGCCCCATGGTTTATGGCTTTTATCACCTGTGATATTTCTGAGATTTGAATATGCAAGCAGGATAGTGATTATATAGAGGACATGAGCATGTGCCTCACCAAGTCTTCTATTGTCTCACTCCACTGAAGATTATGGATGGGCTGTCCCCATTCCTTTTTGCTTAGTTAACTAGTATTAGTCTTTGCTTTCAAATTTTTTAAATGTACTATTTATTGAGCAGTCCTTGAGTGACCTAAGTCAAATGAGAGCAGTTGATTCTGCAAATTTACCGCACTAATTGCAAAGGAAATACCACCATCTGGTGGCCTGTCTGAAAATACTTTACACTTTTTAGAAAAAAATCAATATACTATTTTTACTTGTTCCAACACCCTAAAAAAAATACACTTTTTGTCCAGCACTGAAAGAAACATTAAGTATTTCAACTAGAAAGGACATGAACTGAAATCTCTCAGAAAAATTCCCTAAATTCCCCAGTATTTTCCTTTCTGGAATATTTAAGATTTAATTAAATCCTGCCTTAAAATATTGATTCTGATTCTCCACAGCATTGCATCTGTGGAACTTTTACACACCCATTGTCCTTAGTCTATGCAGGAATGTAAACAGCTACACAAGGTGAAAGGTTGTGAAGAAACAGGCCCCAGAATGTAGCTCTCTTTCTCCCTCCAAACTAATAGGAAAGCAAAAATGAGTTGGTCCTGAAGGGCAGGAGGCTTCTATTAGAGAGAAAAGTAACTTTTGAGAAGTTCAGGTTAAAAGTGAAACACTAAATACAAAAAATCCCTTTGACTTTGGAGGAACCTGGCCCTGGATCCAAGTTTTGTGATTTAGGTCCATCTCTGTCCACATGGATACTCTGTTCATACTATATAGTCCTCCCAGCCCCGTACTCCTGCAGCTGCATAGAGTGGATTGAAGACAGATGAAAAGGACCACCTTAAAGGTCAAAGGACACCAGCATTTCATCATAGTTCTAATTACTGCAATTAGAGATGCTACAATATCTGATTCCACACCTTCCATATGTTACAAAGAGAAAGATTGGACCATGTAACTTCTGCCTTTTAAAAAGTAAGCTCTGTGTTTTCATTTTGTTAATTTATACTCTAAAAATCTTAAAGACTCACAAATGTATTTGGGCATAAGCTTTCATGGGTAAAAATCCTACTTCTTCAGATACATGAAAGCTTATGCCCAAATACATTTGTGAGTCTTTAAGGTGCCACTGCACTCCTAGTTGTTTTTGTGGATACAGACTGACTTTAAAATCTTATTGTATGAAATGACTCCAAAATTCAACACCTATCTGTGCCAAGAGAATGGAGTTAGAGATAGAATCTTCCAAGATAATACAAAACTATATTGTTATTTTTCTTTTAGCCATTAACAGTTTTCATACCCTTTATATCAGTTGGGAACTATATCTCACAGACATAAAGAGAATCTCATTTGTTTTAATGGCTAAGTAAATGGAAAATGGAATTAACTGAAGCAGTTTTTGTGCTTTTTTTCAGAACTTCCTTTGCGTCAAGTTCGGCCTGACCCTCCATTGTGTAGGTCATTTCCATTTGTGCATAGTGGGTATAAGTGAGAGTCTGCAGAGCTGTGTTTTACAATCCACTTTGCACAGGTCTAAATGGAGTACACAAAGGGCAAATCAGTGGAGAATCTCACCCAGAATTTGTAATGCCTCCTACAGTCGGCATGTTTGTTTACTGGTACAAGGCCAACTTTAAAGGCCAGAGTCCCAGCTGGAGTAAGTAAACATAGCTCTACCAACTTCAGAAGAGCTAAGCCAATTTACCCACCTGAAGATCTGGCCTTAAAAGTTCTTTTGCCTTTTACCAGTAGTTAGGAGAAAGTGTTGCCAGTTCCAGCAGTGTTCTCCATCGTGATCTAGATTCACAAAGAAATTTAAGCATGGTGACGCTCATGCCTAACTTTTAGGATCCCAGAAAAACCACTGGGATTCACAAAGCCAGAGTGTGGCACCTAAGATGCCTATACAATGAATAGGGAAAGCTAAGTGCCTTAGAAGGGGATTCACAAAAGCCAGCATGCTATGTGGCTCCTTGCCCTAAGCTATCCTATAGGAGATGTCAGGCAGAGGAGAATGGGGGAACGGAGTGTTGAGCCATGCCCTATCTTAGGCCATGTCTACACTTACCAGGGATCAATGCTGCTGTGATCAATGCAACCAGGGTCAATTTAGTGGGTGTAGCGAAGCCCCGCTAAATGGACCACAGAGCACTCTCCGGTCAATGCAGTGCGATGTAGACACCGCAGTAAGTCGACCTAAACTACATCAACTTCAGTTACGTTATT
Source organism: Chelonoidis abingdonii (assembly GCF_003597395.2). NCBI lineage: Eukaryota > Metazoa > Chordata > Testudines > Testudinidae > Chelonoidis > Chelonoidis abingdonii. The sequence continues at coordinate 31,833,415 of NC_133787.1, forward strand.
CACATAGCTGGAGTAGCGTAACTTAAGTCAACTTACCCCGATAATGTAGACAAGGCTTTAGAGACAGATGCTGAAATCCAGGCTGCAGGGAGGTGTGACCCTTTTCTTGGGATTATCAGCTGCAAACCCTCTTTCTGCATTAGGTGCCTATGTCATTTTTGCAAGAAGTTGTGGGGCAGGGAGAACCTCCTTCATAACTTTTAGCTCCGTAGTTAGGGTACTCCTCAGGGAGGTAGGAGACCCCTGGTTCAGGTCACCCCTCCACCTGAGGCGGAGAAGGGATTTGAACAGGGATCTGCACCCCTCAGATAAGTACACCAGCCACTGAGTTATAGGATACTCTGATGTGGGGTGCCTCAGTTTCTCCTGTTGAAGCTGTGCCACTGTGGATATGTACTTTTAAAGAGAGTCATTGGAGCTGTGGAACTGGATCCTCGTCTCCCAAGTGACTGCTCTAACCACGTGGGTATAGAATCCTCATACTTGCTCAGTTTCGTTCTCTCTGACCCAATGATTCTTTTGTTGTTTATCCCCAGTGGAACAGCTTCAACATGAGAGATTGAGGGAGCCCCATGTCAGAATATATCCTAGCCCAGTGGCAGATGAGAGGTGGCAGATCCCTGTTCAAATCCCTTCCCCGTCTCAGGTGGAGGAGTGACTTGAACTATGGGTCTCCCACATCCCAGGTGAGTACTTAACATACCAGCCGAGTGCCCTAACCACTGGGCTAAAAGTGGGGGAGGCGGAAGAGCCTTTCTTCCTTCCCAGTTGTTTTGTGCAACCTCATCTATAGGGACCCCATCCAGAGCAGGCCCTGCTGACAAGTTAGGCAGACTAATGCCTCTCATAAATCACTCTGAGGCTTAGGTGTCTGGACACCTAATGAGGGGCTGCAACGTGCATTCTCAGAGGCAGAAACATAGGATCTAGGAAACTTTTACTGCACAAAAGTTAGGTGACACATGAGTTTGGATGCCTCCAGAGTTTAGAGGCAGCTGAGCAGGGGCATTGTGAATCCCAGCTGGGCCTGATTCTGGGATTTAGGCGCCAAGAATGGTAATCAGGTAATATGCCCTTTTGTGAATCTAGCCCTATACATTTATGGAACTCCTCCTTAAACTGGTAATATTTTGCCTACTGGTAAAAAGATTTAAAAAAAGAACTAACAGCAACTGCTGCAATTCACTTATTTGTCAATAAAGTCACATCAGGTAGTGTAGCAAGTTAGTATGGATTAAATCAGAAGTCTTTGTTCCCGTTAGGTATTCTAGTTTCCTATTTCAGTGTGACATTCTAACTTTTGGGGGGCGGAGGGGGTAATTATAAATCATCTGCAATGCTCATCATATCTCTACACTTGAGTTAAATAATCTGCACTCTACATTGAGTGACTACAATTGCAGCACAATTTATTTTCAGAATTTATAGTACTATTATGGCTCTTTACTGGACTAGCAAGCTATCAGTAAGGAGGAAAATGATTTCTGATTATCTAAAAGTTCAAATCTTAGAGGAAATGTTTTTTTATCTAATTTAGTTTAGCATTGTTTTCCTTTTATGGAAGTATGGATGTGAGCTTTTCAAGGACTGAAGCATGTGCTTATTGAAATATACCTGAGCCCATGATTCTTTTGAGTACCCTCTTGATTCCGTCATTATTTTCAGGTTACTTGGCGAAGTTTTAACTTACGATGTGCAGCATTTCAATCTTGTACAAAAAGCATTTCAGAACATGCCAATAGCGGATTTCATTACACAAATCTATGAGAAGTATGGACGGTCTCATAAAAGAAAGGAAAACTATTCCTTTCATTCAGATATGAAAAATATCTGAACCAGTCCAAAAACTGTATCTGGGTTAAAAGTTAGATTTCCAAACTCACAGGGTTTGGTGCATTTTAAGTGTTTGTTTGGGCCTCTTAAAATTATGTGTATAGTTATGCAACACTTTGTGCTAATTTGGGACTGCACGGTGTTCATGAAAAAGAATCTACGTAAGAACGTCTGCCTCTAACTCATGGTAGGATGCATCCATTTGTACTAATATGTACTGAATATAATGACTTAATAAATCCCTAATCAAATCAGTATTTCCATAGATGTCACTATTATTCATTCAAATTTAGCACAAGTTGATATCCTTAATATGTTTGCAGATGGAACAGTATTGATTGCTGTATTAAGACAAGAAGAAAGGAAACCACAAAGGACCAAATTCTCACCTGGTGTAAATCAGCAGTTCCATTGGAGTCTACTGACTTGTACACTAGTTAAAAACCAGACCCCAAATCAAGACAGACTATGAGATATTAAATGACATGAGTAGTACTGCCTGAATAACCAGGCTACAACTACTCCATCCTAAAAACACAAGATGGATATAATTTAGGCTTGTTTTAAGAAGCCAAACAAAGACAGATGAACAGATGTACAATATAGATGATAGATAACCACTAGCATACCTAATTAAGCCCATGTGTGAAAAATATAAAGGTCTGGATAAACTATGAAAAAGGTCACGAGCTGCAAAATAGATTTATTCTGATTGAGAAATATAAGGAGGTAATACAGAATATGGTTACTGGAGTTTCACATTGTATAACAATAGAAAAGGAACTCAGATGCCCCTTAGGGACATGAGTTCTACCCACCCCCATGCGGCTTGTATTTCAAGTCCCCATTTTAAGGCCAAGAAATGACCTCTATTCATAGACACATACTAAGGTCTTGGCACAGTATCAGATGCCTAGAATAGTGAAGTATCATAAACAAATTTAGTATATGGAATTTTATACTGGTCAAAAGTAATTAGCTACAAGGTCAAATTACAGCCATTAATGTTTTGCACTAGGAGCCAAAGCTTTCTGGTTGTCATGCAAGCAACTATTAATTATTGCCAGCACTGAATTATTTAAAATCCATGACTACTTTTTTGGAACAAGGCATATAATGTCATTTCTATAATGACAGTATATATTAAAAGGAAGCTCAGCTGCTCTCTATGTAGACACACAAACACCCCACTTTCAGCCAACTATGGTTTTCACCAGTAAGACTTATATTGAACAGAAGTTTTCTTCTGCAAACGATAAGATACCATGGTTAACGCTACATTCCAGATGTGAAATCCTGGCCCAACTGAAGTCAGTAAATGGAAAAATTCCCATCGACCTCAATAGGTCTTGGAGGATTTCATCCTAGAATTCTACAGCCATGTCACTTAACTCCCACCCAAACAGCCTATGAATTATTCCTAGAGCTCCAGTAGATTTGGACCAAATGCTGAAAGCCACGCTCAGTTTTACTCATTCCCAGTGGCATCAGCCTTTATATTAAGGCTCCCATATAATTTGTGCCCATATTTGCACCCATATAATGAATTCCAGATATAAACCTGATTACTTGCATCTCTACCTGCTTGACTGTGGGCCCACGTCAAGCAGAGGTGCAAATACTCGGGTTTGCACCCACAGCCAAATTGGATGAGTATATGGAAAGCTAACTCTTTGGAAAATGTGGCCATAGATTCTCATTTCGTCAAGTGCTAGGTTAGAGCCACATGGTGTCACTGGAGTTTCCCTATGAAATCTATTCGTAATACAATATGTTTATTTTCAAACACTGGGTGGCTCAATTGATCTGTGCATCTCTTACTGTGGCTGAAATGTACTTCATGCAGGAGTTCTTTAAGGATTTTGGCCCAGATTCATGAAGGTACTTAAGCATGCAGGTAACTTGAAAAATGAAGTAGTCCCACTGAAGTCAGTGAGATTATACATGCTTAAGTACATTCCTGAATTTGGGCCTTTACAAACAAAGAGTTTCAGGCTGTAACCTGCTCCCATTGAAGATTATGGCAAAAATGCCTCTGACATTAGTGGGAATAGGGATGAGCTCTTCATAAATTCCAAGTGGGTCTCTCAAAAACTGGTGTATTTTAATAACTATTCAGATTTTCCACTTCTTCCTATGGATATTAAAAAGCTTCTACTACTTGCAGAAATATATATATGCCATTATACCAGTAAAGTGTTGGGCCCCATAATTATATGAGGTACCAAGTACTAAAACTGGTCAGAAAATTTGTCAAGAGTTTTCTTTCAGAAAAGGTCATTTTGATTAAATTGTCACAAAATCATATCATTTCAAAGAAATTTTGTTTTGAAAAAATCTCAAAATGTCATTTAGACATTTTTTGAATGAAGAGTTTCAATTTTTCATTTAAAAATTATTTTGTTTAGAAAATATATTTAAGATACTCTTTTTAAAGGGTTGAAATAAAAACAATTTATTCAAATTACTCCAAATTAGTATTGCAATTGACCTAAGACCAAAAAATCGTTTGGAATTTTATTTTGTGAAAAAAATCTGAAGTTTGCCTTTTTCCCCCCTCAGTTTGGAACAAAAAATAAATTTTGACATCTCAAAATTTTTCATGGAATTGAAAAATCTGTTTTTCAAACAGTTCTACTGAATATCATCATTTCCTGTTTATTTTACTGGGCATAAAGATAATTTGAGATACTTTTATGGAAGTTGGATGTCCCATATATTTTAACAAGTGTGCTGGATACATAAGTAAATGACATTATGGGAAAAAAAACACCCAAAAGTCCCAAACTTCACTAAAAAAAGAATTAAATCAAAATATATACCATGCCACCTACAGCATCAGAAAGGCTGAGTTAAATACACCCAGAACTGAAATAACATAGCTCAGAACTTGTTCTGGTCAATGCTGGAATTTGATTCAGTCTCCTGTTCGTCTAACAAAGTAAACACATTAGAAACATTACACACGATACTGTGCTTGCCACTTACAAGTGCCTGAAATTGGTTCTCTTTCCACTGTGAAGTGGAATGATAAATTTCCAACCACCATCCATTACATTGTTTATGGGTCAGTCTCAGCTGATGTACTTAAAATGTCGCTCCCTTGACTTCACTGGAGCTAGGACAGTTGACACCCAGCTGAGAAGTTGGTCCACATTTAAAACACACTTTATGTAGCGTTTGTTGCTTTAATAATAGCCTCAGTGATAACCTTTCCACAAAGCCCAGCTCATGACCTGAGCAAACTAGTGCAGGAACTCAAACTTCTTGATTGTCTGTAGCACATTTTAATAGATATAGTCCATTATACAATCTCCCCTCCCATTCACATCACCCAATCCTCACGTCACCTCACTGCAGAATCAGATACTTCCCTGTGGCAGATACTCTTCCATACAAGCAAATACTGAAACACTGGGAAATATCTATGTATTGTTAGCTGCCTTTAGTGTGACAAGGGGTTTGGCCTTGCCAGAATGGAAGGGGGGCGGAGCAGGGACAACAATGACTTAGTCACAAAGTCTGCTTTCAGCCAATCTTCTCCTCCCATATGTTCAGTGGTGTTGGAGGGGGAGGAGGGTTCTAGTAGAAGTTAAGAAAGTAGCCAGCACCATAGGACTGATCCAGCACCTATTGAAGCCATTGAAAAATCTCTCATTGAGTTTAATGGGCTTTGAATCAGGCCCCATATGACTAGCCAGTTTGTTACCAGTGTTCCAGTTTGTCAGCCTCTTGTCTACATGTTCTGATTTAAAGGCACTATTTTTCATACATAGGTAGGCAGGTTCCTTGCTATCCAGAAGTAACACTCTGTTTGGGCTGTCCAGGGATGTGCCAAAAAACAGACTCTCACTCAGCCAACAAATCAACTCTGCTCCACTATAAATGATTCTGTGTTAATGTAGATTAAAACAGTCCTGCTTTACTTAAGCCTTGTAGAACCCAAACACAGCAGCACTGGGCAAGGGCACAAAAGCCAGAAGCAGGGATGGGGAACAGACTACAAACAGAAACCAGAAGTGACTTACGTAGTTTCACTGTCCAAACTGATTATAATATAAAAAGTAAACAAGAAGCATAAATAGTGAAAAGCAAGTTCAGTTTTGAAGTGTCTTTTGTCTTGTATTAACTTGAAGCATAATTAGTAATGCTGGTAAGAAATTAGTTTTAAATTATATGTGTTTTAAATGTACATGAATAGCTTGTACAGGCAATTTTCATATTTTTATGCACAATGGGCCCATTAGACAATTCTGTGTGCAATACCTGATTTTTACACACAGTCAGGTAAGTGAGGCAGCAAATTATGAATAGAATTGTAAGATTTGGGGGAGGGGTGGGAACAGGTACAGGATTAAAGTGACACTGTCAAGACAGAAAACAACTGAAACACTGCTCCAGTCCATCAGTGGAGTGAGGAGGCATTTATTTTAAGCTAACTCTCATACAGTGGCACCAGTGTATTTGGGGGTGGGATGTTAAATAACACAGCCTTCTTCAGAAAGCAAAGTTCCCACCCCACACAATAAAAATGTAAGCATATAACTTCCCCTGAGAAGCCTCAGAGCTCAATGCTCACAACTGAAAATTGAGCCTTAAATTAAAACTTTAAAAATTAAAACTACCATAGAATAGGAAAACACTAAAATATTAGTAGAGATGATAAAGTAAAAAAAGTTTCACGAGATTTTAAAGATTTTTTTTAATTAAAAAAAATGACTAGCACTATAGTTACTCAAAAAGCCAGAAAGTTTTTTAGACCAAAAAAATTAGTTAAAAGCTTGAAATTCAGGATATTTCTACCAACTCTAATCACTACATTTGGTAGTGAACTGTAACCGTTCTACGTATAAAGTTTGGCAAAGTTCAGATTTTGACACTGACACTCACCAGATTTTGTCTTTGGACACTTCTGTAGTAATTACACAGGGTGAGACAAACAGAATGAGTTACTGTGCAATCTATGGCCCTGCTTCAGGTGGGTCCTTAATCACGTCTCTGCATGCAAGAGTCCATGAAAGTGTATAGTAATAACCACTTGTGTAAAGTGAGGCTTATGCATAAGTACCTTGCTGAATTGAGACCTCTGGAACAAAAGGTAAGCCATTCAATGAATTATGTGAGCAGAGAAGCAGGATAACACAGTACATGGGCAAGAACTGGAATGTAACAACACAAGCAAGTAGGAGAATATAACAAGCCAGAGAGTACAGAACAGAGAAAGGAATGAAGATGTGATAATAATGCAGCACTGCAGAAAGAGGTAAGACAGTGTGGAGAAGAGGAACAGAACAGTACATGACAAATTGGAGGCTGAAAAGTCAAATGATAACACAGAGTGAGAAGGTGACAGTGAGAGAGAGGCTGTGATGCAGAGAGAGGTAGTACAATACAGTACGTAGGGAACAAGCTGAGAGAGTTGGCAAATAACTGTCCAGAACATGGGGATTCATTAATAATAATCACAGGACTGGGCTAAACCCCAAGCTGGGAAGTTATCCTTTTCCTTCAATCAATGTTAGCTTCTTTTATTTCCTTGTTATAAGAAAAGAACTTTGAGGACAAACCTTGCTGACCCTGACTTTTTTGGGTGGTTGATTTACAGGCCCATATTTTGGTTAATTACTTGCAGGGTCTGGTAAAGTACTTTAGATCCACAGCTGGTTTAGATAATATTCTTTAAATAATATATATTTGATGAATTGTGATTTTTTTAAAAAATTATTCAATATGATTTTGTTTCTATTATTGCTACACAGGGTGACCAGATAGCAAGTGTGAAAAATCAGTGGGGGGCACACAAAGGATAGTAGCTGCCTACATAAAAGACAAAGCCCCTAATATTGGGACAGTCGTGATAATATTGGGATGTCTGGTCACCCTGTTGGTACAGTTTATAATATTGGGCCAGTAAGTCACAAAAGCACCTGTCAAGTAATTTATTTAAAAATATTTCTGATATTATTCAAAATATTTTAATGAGTAATTACTGAAATTACACACTGAGGACAATTTAAACCTCTGCTTAAATTGGTCTGCTCTGTTCTACATTGTGCATTTTGTCCTGAGATTAGACTGAGTGGTCAAAAAAGCTCTATTCGGTACCTTTGATATTTTTGTTTAAACAGTCAGTGCCATGAAAAAAAATTAACATTTGAGCACCACAGATACACCCTATTTTCCTTTACTGGGGCATTTCCCAAAACTTTATATAGGAAATACAATAAATATTATAGAACATAAACTACCAAGGCATCTCATTTTTATAACAGTATTCACTGTAAACTCTAAAAATACTTTAAGATTTATTTTAAATTAAGGGTAGGGGTACCAGTCTTTTCTTGCTTTAAAAATAAAAAGGCACAGAACATAAACCTGACCTAGTTTTCCACTAAATGTGATCTATCCATCTCTAGTATCTCTTATCTCCCTTCCTTCCATATGTAGAACTTTGGTTACTGTATTTATACTGTTCTTTGTACCTTCCCTTTTCCCTTCTCTCTCAGACTTTTCATTTTTATGTATACATCTCTACCTCGATAGAACGCTGTCCTTGGGAGCCAAAAAATCTTACCGTGTCATAGGTGAAACCATGTTATATTGAACTTGCTTTGATCCACCAGAATGCACAGCCTTGCCCCCCACCCGCCCCGCTGGAGCACTGCTTTACTGCATTATATCCAAATTCGTGTCATATCGAGTGGCATTATATTGAGGTAGCAGTGTACTGGCATGAGAATCAGATGATTTAATCAGACTAAAAAAATCTAGGCAATCTGAATCTGCTAAAAAAAAAAGGATGAAGATACTATAATATACAGTAAAGACACATTAAGGAGCATCATCAAAACCCATCGTGTTTGTAATAAACGCTCAGCTGAGAGCCGCAGAAATGACACAGGTAGGTAAGGAGCTCCTTCTTCACTCAATACTTCTAAAATGATACATTGAGTAAGAGGGCATTTTCAAAATGCACAAAAGTTCAAATATTGCAGACTCCTGAGAAATCTGATGGCATGTAAAGAACACAGAGAAAATAAACTCCCCATCTACATCAGAGCATTGAGAGAATGCATATTTTTTCCCTAACACAAACCCCTCAGTGAACTAAGCAGGTGTTAGAGCTCCTGTCTGAGAGCAAAGAAAAGATTTATTATTTAACTCCCAAACAAATGCTGAGATTACTATAGAAAGGGTTACAATTGATCATGCATTGAACCAGGCAGCTGGTGAAACAGTAAGAGAAATTCAAATAATTTTAATGACACTATAGGCTTTTTAAAGGAGAGCTAGTAAAGGATTCCCTCTCCAAATTAAGCAGTGAAAGGCAGTCATTCAGAAGTCCTAATGTGATGGACAGAAGTGTTGATAAGAGGACTTTTAGAGTTGAAACCTGTTAAATGTAAGTTTTGACAATGTGGATGACAGCTTTGAAAGGTGAATGTATCTGAAGATTCCTATCAGCAGCCTGAAGAACAGAAAATATCCAGGCTGTGAACAATTCTGTCTAAAGACGCGCAAAGCTATACTGTAGTTTTACATGGATCAGAACTGACCTTTACAATGTGAGAGGAGATTCAGATGCTCCAGGTCAGAGGAAACACCACAGGATTGACAGAATGGGGGACTTGTCTTGATAAGTCTCTCTTTTAAGTAGTAAACTAGCTACTAATATATGACACTACACGTCTTTTATTGAATGAAAGGCCTGAGCACGGTGAATCTGAGAGGTAGTTTCCATCTGTAACCCTCCGTTCAGCTCTTTAACTAGTTGCAAATCAACCCCCCCCAACTTACTCACTCCAAAATACATTTGCATTTAAGCTTTATCTGATACCCACTGCTCCCCTCACTGAGATGAAAAGCAGATCTTTCTAGAAGATATTCACCACTCAAAAAATGAAACAAGATTGCAGTGCTGGGTATCAACATGGTAAGGAATATTAAGTATTTAGTTAATACTACAGGTTAAGCAAAACATATGTTGAGTTTAATTCCAAAATATAGCAATAGCCATTAATCAGATAGACTATCAAATTGCAACTCTTTTGTGCATAGCTGGCATGAATGGACCTCTTACTACCAAAGGATAATCCTACTCTTTCATTTCTGTATGGAAGCTTTAGGACTGGCTGAGCAAGGGAGTCCTAACCTTAAACACATAGGATTATTTTTAAAAAAGTCAAAGTCATACTGTAAAATCAGTTTTCACCGAGATAATCCTAACCAAACTGAAATGCCAGATAAAATGCAAGGCAAACACACTTTTAGAATACCACTGGAAAGGACCAAATGGCAATAGACTTCCCCTTCATATATATTTTAATCACCTGTAAAATATTTGGGAGGGGATTGGATGGTTATAGGTTAGTCACAATGCAAGATATGTGATTTAAATATATGTTGTATTAAGTTTGTAAGTATTAACCTAGGCCCAGGCCCTGTACCATCCACAGAGGACAGTACAACCAGCCTACCCCCCAAGCCAGTCAAAGCCAGAAGATCAAAATAAAAAGGGGAATGGGGGAGTAGGAAGATCTATTTTATTGATGTTGCTAGGGTAAAGTAGTGTGCTTCCAACCTGTAGTTATTTATAAGCCTCTGAGGCCCCCTGTGCTGTCTCTGAAGAAGCCTTTGCCCATCCAATTGGCCTCTCAGAGGAGCCTGACCACCACTGGACCCTTCCATATGGTGCCAGAAACCCTGAACTATATATGACCTCTCTAGTGACATATCCCTGGCGGGCATCATGTACACATGCTGGATTACGCCCAGCAAAGGAGAACCTCAAGCAAAAAAAAAAAGAGCCTATATTTTGATATACATCATTTTAGGACCAAGGAAACATCTGCATCTAGAGTTTTATATCTGTAAACTCTTGCCATATTGAGGGGCTGAATCATTGTCAAATTACAATCCCAAACCACCTTCTTATTAGTCATTTCTATTAGTCATAAAACATGGAAGGGCATAATCTCTTAGTATATTGTTTGTAACAGAAGTGATGTCATATTTCAGAGCTCATATTCTCATAGATATCATCATCATCACCAAAAACACAAAAGAACCAAATCCTGAAGTTCTTACTCATTTTCTCCCTCCTTCCAGTCCTTGTACACTGGAACGAGTAGAAGTTTTGTTTGTGATAGCAGAGAAGGGGGAAAGGGAGGAAAAAAGGGGAAGGGAAGAAATAAAATTAAAAAAAGAAAAGAAAAGAAAGATTGAAAAAGTTGGCCCAATAAAAAAGTACTTAAATACACCTATCCAAATCCTGCAAACCCTCATTCAGATAAGCAGTGTTACTCATGTATGTATCTCCATTCATCTTGATAGGACTATTCAACTGAGTCAGGGTTTACAGGATTGAGCTCAACTCCTTTAACAGATTTACATAGTTTGTGTGTTGGTTTTGCCCATATTTTGTATAATCACCAGAAATTCAAAAAAAGGTAACATGGTCTAATGATGTAAATGTAAATATTCCTCTTGGCATAGAACCCAAACAAACCAATTGGGGTGTGCGGTTAAACATTAGAAAAGCTGTAAGGTACAAAAAAAAAGTCTCTACCAATTTAGAGATTAATATTTTAGTGATCCTCCCTTAAATAATACATCATCTTTTGAACAAGCTCATATTTTATAGATGAGGCTCTTTAAACCAAATTGAATTGAGCTACAGTGTTACTGTAGTGGTGTCCCCTCATCCTGAATCTCTCTTAACACTCATCGATTCCTGCCAGACACTCATTGATAGGGTTAATTAATTTATGAGCTTGTCATTACAAGTCATTGATTAAGATGTCCTTCTTAAAGATTTAATTATGCCCAAAGATAAAAGATTTGCTAATTATTGTCTTTTATCTAATTGAAGCTTTGTATTACAAATAAAGTTCAAAGGTTTAAGACAGTTGCCCTTTCAACCATTTGGACAAAGATGAGAATTTAATTAGAGGAGAGACCATATTCTCATTGGCATCTTCAAATATGTTCCAGCAGCCATTCTGGTAATAGAACTGATGACTGTGCAATATGTAGGAGACCCTGGAAAAATCTTTTAACCTTTCTTGTTTTTCTAATGGTGTTGCAGCATTGTTCCATTCTGGATCTGGTTCTATCGAGCAATCTGATAGTCTGGCACATGTAGAGGAATAGGTTAGAACAAAGTTTAGTCATTTCCCCCAATACCCCGACTCCTCCCACAAGTGTGTATCCTTAAAATACTTATATGCTTTGAAAATCCTCGCACTGGGGGGATAACTCCTAATACTGTTGCTTTCATTCCTTCAAAATGAAAGCAAAATGTGGGTTATAAGAATTGTACATATTTGATGACTAATTCCTCAAAATCTCAGTGTCTAAATATGTAAACAAATTTTAACATGAGTGATACAAGAGAAGTCTCTTTCTGTATCATTAAATAGACTCAGTCTCATGTCTTGATTCTGCAGTTATTTCAAAGTAGCACAAATCAAGAAGAAATTATATGCATGTGTATAGAACGACAAATCATAACAAGAGGCCTAATTTTTTTTTAATTTAATTCTTAGTGTGGGATTGCACCAGCATTAACTTTAAGTATACAAGCAGTAGTTCTAGATGCATATGGTAGTTGTGGATGCATACATGGGAACTACACATGCAGATAATCATTTCAACACCTTCCTGAGCACAGACTTTGATGTAAATGGTTTCAGAGTGGTAGCCATGTTAGCAAAAACAAGGAGGAGTACTTGTGGCACTACATAATACCCATACTTGTGTTAGTCTCTAAGGTGCCACAAGTACTCCTCCTTGTTTTTTATGTAAACGGTTAGCTTTTGCACAGAGTTGCAAATATGCACCTCTAAAAAGGTTGGCCAAGTGAAGATACAAGTTGGAAACAAAGTATTTACCATTATGAAACTTTAGCACATTATAATTAATACAATTGGAAACAAAGTGTTTTATAAGCAGAACAGGAAGGGCATGGACTAAATGGAGAGAATGGAGCAGACTGATCTGCAATAGGAGAATGCCTGTAAAATTGAAAAAAGTAAGATCTACAAGATAGTAATTAGGCCTGCACTTTTGTATGGCTCTGAATGCTGCGAACTGATGAAGAGACAGGAGCAGATCTTGAATACCGTTGAAATGAACACATTAAGATGGATGCTTGAAATTACAAGGATGGACCATGTGTGGAACAAATAAATTACAGGAAGTGTGAAGGTAGTACCAATTATAGAAAACCTGAAGGAATCCAGGCTTAGCTGGCTTGGGATATGTGAAAAAATCAGAAGAATATATAGGAAACAGAGTGTTATACTTAGAAGTGGAGAGTAAGAAAAGGGTTGAAAGCCCCAACACGAGATAGGTGGATACCACACTAAAGGATTTGATCAGCTTTGGCATCTCCAAGAAACTGCTTCAAGACAGACTGGAATGGAGAGGACTTGACAAGCTGACCCCATATAGATGGGACTGAGGCAAGAACAAACAAACAAGATTATTTTATATTGACATCAAGGCTGTATCTAGTCAGAAGGAAGTTCCTGCTACCATGTGTGTGGGCAAAAGTTCTGACAATGCCCATTAAATAAAATATTACTGTTCTGAAACTACAAAACATTCCAAGTAGGTACATCATCACAATAAATGCCACTCTGTCAGCTAATCAAATTGCTTGACATTTATACATATTATTAAACAAGTATAAATCAATTCATTTGTATAATCAACACAAACTGTAGTTCTGAAAATCTCCCTTATTTATTGCATATAGTTTGAGAATAGAATACTTAACAGATTATGTATTTCTCCTCTTTTCCAGTGTTCCAAATTAATGTTTGAGGACCAAAGATACAAAGTATCAGAGGGATAGCTGTATTAGTCTGGATCTGTTAAAAGCGACAAAGAGTCCTGTGGCACCTTATAGACAAAGAAACAGAGTGGATTTTCTGGGGATCTTTTATAGAAGTGGCCCCAAACTACAAAAACCATAAATTTGGAGGCATTCAAAATTCAAATCCTTATCCAGATCCAAATATTTGCAAACATCTCATAAAAGGATTGAACTTGTAAATATCCATGCACACAATCACGCAGTAAGTATTTTTTCTGGGTGTGGGAAGTGGGGAGGAGAGAGACACACACACCTTAACCAGCTCCAGGAGAATTTGACAATCACTTATGTGCACTGCACGGAAATTAGTTTATAAAGAGTGTGACAAGGTCAAAGTCTTTACATTTTGTTAAATAATGTAAATCAATAGCCAATGAGCTCTGTTCAATAGCATAGTGCCATTCAGAAGACTACTTATCAAATAACAAAGCAAATCTAGCTCCCTTTTGAAAAGGTAACAAAAAGCACAGCAAAGCAGATTGTGCACATTTCCAATTCTACACTCTTGCAATTATTTACTGAATACAAAAATATTATAAGCCATTGCAGAAGAAACTCGCTAATACACATTAACAGTGTTTGAGGAGGGAGGGAGGGAGATGTAACGACAGGATGTTGACAATGAGACCAGGAATTTCATACTGCCATTGCAACAATGGACTTGATTCCACTCTCACACCAGTATGATGCCACTGAAGGTAGTGGTGTTTGGGCGATCATAATCTGACCTGAGTTCAACACAGTCACTCAAGATTTACACTAGGGAAATCGAAGATCCAAGCCAACAGACTTAGAGAGAGGATTTCCTCTTTATTTGGTTTTGGAATTTTTTGAACGTTCTTGAATAAAAGAAGGAACTTCACCTGTGCTCTTAATTCAACGCTGGAGGAGAGTAGTAGTTAGCTGTGGCTGTATTGTAGCAGTGAATTACATATCAATATAGATCATCATCGAAAGTACAAAAACACGCTTCAAGAGTACAGTGATTTAGTAAAGTTAAATACAAGTGATCAAGAAAGCAATCATCATTCCAGTAGGTTCTCTTTTCTTCTCACATCTAGAACTTAAAGTTATATGCAGATATCCTTGGGCCATTCTGCAACCATTCCATATGGAGATGGGCCCTGAACCCCTGTTCTGAATTTTGAGAAAGGCTGGATTCAATCAGAACTTCACTGTTTGGGCCAATCTCTCCAATGTGCCCAAACTGCAACTCTGAATCCACTGCAGAAGTTTAGGTTCAAGTCCATTTCTAGATCCAACCACTGCAGCTCAAAACTCAAACTCTTGCATCCTCTCAACTCCCTATAACGTCTGAAGGGTTTGGCCTCATTTGAAAGCTTTGGATTCATACTTCCAACATTTTGTTTGGTCCATTATATAGATGATGACCCACTGTGAAATTTGCATATGGTTCTGAATCCAGGAATGAACTTTCTCAAAGTTCAAATCTGAACAAATTTTTGGATTTCTAACAGTTTCTACCCTAAATTTTAAAAAGATATACACTTTAATTAGTTAGTGTACTTTGGTACTTTTCTTTCATTCTTGATACTTCAGCGGTAATCATTACGACATTAGTGTTATTTGTACAGATGCTGTATAGATTGATAAGACAAGGTCCCTGCTCTACCTAGTGTACAACCTAAAATAGATGATATGTACTCAATAGAATCATAGAGCTGGAAGGGACCTCAAGAGGTCATTTAGTCCAGTCCCCTGCACTTATGGCAGGACTAATTATCTAGACCATTCCTGACAGGTGTTTGTCTAACTTGCTCTTAAAAATCTCAATCATGGAGATTCGACAGCCTCCCTTGGAAATTTATTCCAGTGCTTAGCCACCCTGACAGTTAGGAAGTTTTTCCTAATGTCCAACCTAAACCTCCCTTTCTGCAATTTAAGCCCATTGCTTCTTGTCCTATCCTCAGAGGTTATGAAAAACAATTTTTCTTCCTCCTCCTTGTAACAACCTTTTACATACTAGAAAAGGTATGTCTCCTCTCAGTCTTCTCTTTTCTAGACTAAACAAACCCAACTTTTTCAAATCTTCCCTCATAGGTCATGTTTTCTAGACCTTTAAATCACATTTGTTACTTTTCTCTGGACTCTCTCCAATTTTTCCACATCTTTCCTGAAATGTGATGCCCAGAACTTGACAATACTCCAGTTGAGGCCTAATCAGAGCAGAGCAGAACGGAAGAATTACTTCCTGGGTCTTGCTTACAACACTCCTGCTAATACATCCCAGAATGATGTTCACTTTTTTTGCAACAGCATTACACTGTTGACTCATATTTAGCTTGTGGTCCACTATGGCCCCCAGATCCCTTTCAGCAGTACTTTTTCCTAGGCAGTCATTTCCCATTTTGTATGTGTGCAACTGATTGTTCCTTCCTAAGTGAAGTACTTTGCATTGGTCCTTATTGAATTTCATCCTATTTACTTCAGACCATTTCTCCAGTTTGTCCAGATCATTTTGAATTTTAATCCTATTCTCCAAAGCACCTGCACCCCTCCCAGCTTGGTATCCTCCACGAACTTTATAAGTGTACTCTGTATGCCATTATCAAAATCATCGATGAAGAAACTGAACTGAACAGAACCAGAACCAGAACCAGTCCCTGCGGGACCCCACTCGTTATGTCCTTCCAGCCTGATTGTGAACCACTGATAACTACTCTTTGGGAACTGTTTTCCAACCGGTTTTGCATGCACCTTATAGTAGCTCCATCTAGGTTGCATTTCCCTATTCTGTTTGAGACGGTCATGCGAGACAGTATCAAAAGCTTTACTAAAGTCAAGATATACCATGTCTACTGCTTCCCCCCTATTCACAAGGCTTGTTACCCTGTTGAGGAAAGCTATAAGGTTGGTTTGACATGATTTGTTCTTGACAAATCCATGCTGACTGTTACTTATCACCTTGTTATCTTCTAGATGTTTGGAAATTGATTGCTTAATTATTTGCTCCATTATCTTTCCAGGTACAGACAAAGGTGACAAAAGGAAGCGTGACCTAGAGTTGGAGAGATGCCTGCATCTTGTCAGCCCATATTTTTGTGGGGTTTATTTATTTTCATAAGTTCAGGGCATCTCATACTATTATTTATAGATATTTCTATAGAGCTCACAATCACAATATTGGAGCACCGCATACTGTTTATAATATGCCATTTATCTCTAGAGAATACTACTCTCCTCCTTTCTTCTCTGAAGGTTGTTTCTTATAACTAATTCTTTCTGCACATGGCAGGGCTGCCCAGAGGATTCAGGGGGTCTGGGGCAAAGCAATTTCAGGGGCCCCTTCCATAAAAAAAAGTTGCAGTACTATAGAATACTATATTCTCGTGGGGTGCCCTGCGGCGTTCAGAACAAATTGTCCCAGTTGCCCTGTTCCCCCGGGCAGCCCTGGGAAAAATAAACATTTAAAAACCTTCTGCATCTTGGCACAAACCCACTTTTGAGAAAAAACTTCTTTTCAAGTCACCTATACAAGGTATCACTGGTTCTCAGCATCAGCTAGTGCTAAAAGGCACTAAAGCTCATTAAAAGGGTTGGACAAATATTTTCCATCAAAACTTTTTTTGGATTGAAAACTAAGGGTTTTTAAAAAGCAGAAAAAATCACGGACAATGTCTGCTTTGCTTCAAAAGTTGTTGTGGTTTTTTTAATGGAAAAGCTGAAATTAGTTTGCCAAAACCTGAACATGGTTTGGGGTTTCAGAAGTGTGTGGCTAAATATTTGCTGCTTGCTGTGTTTGATTGTTTAAAGAAACAATAAAAAAATCTGCTTAAAAAAATCCAAAACTTTTGAACCTCCTCAGCTTGTGACCAAATGCCTGAGCCCATCCAGTCAGAGATTTTTCCAGGTTTCGAAGACTCCTGCTCCTTGACCAGAGCTGTCGCCATAACTTGGTATAGATTAAACATAAGAAGGGCCACGGTCACAAGAAGGCATCCAGCCATACCGCTACCACAGGGCCAATGCAGGTGCCCTAGAGGGAAGGAACTAACAGGTAAGGACAAGGGATCGTCTCGCCCGCCATCACCCCCTCTGACAAACAGGGCAGGAGACCACATCCTACCAATCGCTAATGCATTAATGGAATTAACCTCATGAAATTTGCATTGTTTCCTAGTGACCGGCCATGGGGTCCCCACAACCTGGAGACGGTACTGGGGCTCTGTAGTAAGCTTAGTACATACTCTATGACTGAGCATTTAGGAGCTTGCCTCCAGAATCTGGAGATATAAGGTGGAATACTGAATGCTCACAACAGTACATGCATGGAAATGGACACAAGTTGCAAAATAAAAGAACTCCAGGGGTCTCAAACTGGATCGGAGATCTCCTGAGGGGTGCCAGAGGTAATTACGGGGTCGCGAGCGCACCCCAACTGCAAGCCCTGCTTTGCCTCCAGCATGTAAAGTGTGTAAAGTTACAAAAAAGTGTTTAAGTTTAAGATAGGGGGGGGTCCGCAACTGCCAGGGCTGTGAAGAAGGGTCACCAGTACAAAATTTTGAGAAACGCATTGAATTAATTTCCCTCTGACTCGGGAATGGCGGGTTGGGAAAGGAGTATGGTATAGGATATTGCTCTTCTCATGTGATCCCTCCCCCATGGCTCTATCACTGTTAATCTAAAGTGGCTAATTTTAAATGAAGCTACCCTCCCCTGACATGAATCTCCCTATGGCACTGAAATTAAATGTAGACTATAATTTGGCATTTGAGAAGTGAAACGGGTGGTAGCCCTAAGGAAAAAGATAACAGCTTGACTCTTTGTGTTAAATAGCTGTCTGCAAGCCTCAAACTGCTGAATGAGCTTTAGGGTAGGAAAGGCTGTGCCTCCCCAAACAGCCTGGCACTGCCCCCTATCTGACCCTCACCTACTTCCTGCCCCAACTGCCCCCTTCAGAATCCCTGACCCATCCTGCTCCTTGTCCCCTGACCACCCTGCCTGAGCCATGCCGCTCTAGCTCTGTCCAGGGCCGCTCCTGGATACAGCATGCTGAGGTGCCGAAAGATGGGGGAAGGCGGAGGTGGGAGCAGGTCCTGGGGGGAGCCTCCAACATTCTCATGGGGGCCGCTGCGGGGCCCGGGGCAAATTGCCCCACTTGCCCCCCACCTGAGCAGCCCTGACACATGGCTGTTTGGGGAAATGGTAGTCTTGCATCATGGTCTAAAGTAGGAGATTTGGCCTCAGTTTGATCCTTTGTGGACCGTACTTTTTTCCAAACATGATAGGAGAGCACATTTTTAAAAAGCTATGAAAGGAACTGTATAGAACAGGAAATTGCATAAAAGAATCATTGTATGCATTTTCTTTCCTAAAAAGGGATGAGGGGGGTACTTATAAAAAAAAATATTTAAAAAAAAAAAAGCTACCAAGCCTAAGTGAGGTCCCCAGCTTCTTAGTTACCTGAGCACAGATTATGTACCAGCAGTCTCCATCTTAGGTAAATATTGATACTGTGTTAATGCATTTTGTACATATCTCAGGACCTATCAATATTCCAGGGAAAGTCTTGACTCTTCTTGAGAAGGTCACGGTATTTCCTGGGAGGCTGAGGCATGTAAAATGAAGCATCTTTCATATTGACTGACACTAAGCAGTAGTTCTCTTGCCTGGTATGAACCAGTGCTTCCAGTGAAAACATTTTGAGTTGATTGGTCTCAATGAATGAACTCAGCTTCCTCAGATCAAAGATGAACTCAAATTTGTTCTTTTATACAAACTTTATAATGAAGGATGTAATCATCTGATAAACAAGAAGGTTTTGACATGACTTGACTCTCTAAGAAATTTATAAAAAAGGGAAAATACCAATCAGATTCACTGGGATGCCAGAAGTTGTTTAAAGGAATGACATATATTCATTACCCGAGGAATATTTTTTCAAAAGTGACAGAATGCTATTTTTGAAGGACAAGAAACTAGTATAAACTTCATTTAGTTACCCTGAATAAAGCTCCTCGAGTCTGAAAGAGTTCATATTCACAAGGATCTTATTGATTTTTGGAGATATATGTTCCAGGGGCTAAAAAACAATGAGAACTAGAAATAAAAGGTAACCTAGATAGTATGCTCTTTTAGGCAGGATCTTTCTTTATGTTATGTTTGTGCAGAGCTTAAAATAACAGATCTGGCCTCTAAACACTACTGCAATAATTAAAAAAATAAAAAATAAAAAAAATAGTAAAGCTGAGCAAATACTGCAAATCGTTTCTTGCGAATATTTGCTCCTATTTTAAGATTAATTTGCTTGGACCATGGCCGCACCCTTTCTGTGGTCATTTTCATCAAATCTTTCTGTGATCAAGTTTTCAGATGCAATTATATTTCATTGCTAAATAAAGCAATTCCTGAATATATGGTTTATAAGTTGTTTAAAATTAAACAATTCTGAAAAAGAGATTCACTATGGAATAGCACCTCCAGAAATTTAACTTAGGTGTCTCATGCCCCCAGAGGAGGGAGTTGCAGAGAAAGCCAGTCCTGCACTCACCCCACAGTGGCAAATCCTGTCCTCTGGGGCTAGGCCCAGTTCCCTGCTCCAGACATTGTGACCCAGCACACAGGGTTGCAGTGCGGCTCAGGTTCAGCCTGGTCATCCTCCTCCATCACGACCAGTGTGGAGTAGCCAGGCCAGATTTGAGTGAGTGGCACGGGACCCCTTCTAGGTCACAGCAGCACTCACTCAAATTTGTAGGTACGGCTAGGCCAAACCTGAATGGCGTCCAGAACAGAGAGCCCAGCTCAATCCCACAAGGCAGGAACCGCTACTGCAAAGTGAGTTTTTCATTTCATTGGTTGTTTTTCATTTTATTTTGTGTTATTGCACATTTGTCAAAAAGATGGAGCGCTATCTATTTTTGTTGGAGTGACAACATAGAGAGACTCTACCAGGTAAAGAATAAATAGGCAAACAAGATCTTGAGGAAATTTATTCTTCCTACCCGTATTTATACCTCTCAAGTTGTTCGGGCTTCATTATAAGGCACAAGTTTACAATAATATGTATCATTCCATTCACACTTAGCAAAGAACATTTGTGAAACTGAAAAGGTGCAGAGGGCAACCAAAATAATTCAGACGTTTGAGGGAGGTATGAATTATGATTAAAGATTAGCTGAAGTTGTCCTGTATAGCTCAGGAAATACAGATATGACAGAGAAAAAACAGGGGATTCAATTTCTCAGAGACATGGAAGGCAAGTGATAGACTGATGCAAATGAGCTGTGTCAGAGTTGCATTTCAAAACCAAGGGAGCACCCCGCTGAACCCTGGGAGAGTGATAAACAACAAACAATTCAGTTACATTTCATAAAGTGTGGTGGAAGTATAGAACAAGATGTCAAAGTCAGTGATAGATGTAAGCAGCATAAAATCAAGCAGCAAATGAAAACATGGGACTTGAGTCTCCTGTCCAGTGGGAATCTGGAAAGACCGCAGTGAAATCAATCGAGTTACAAGAGTATAAGACAGGTATAAGGGAGAGTAGAAATCAGGCCTGTGAGGTTTTTACTGTTGTTATTGAAGAAAAAACGATGCAAGAACATAATTAATAAGATTAGATATTCTGGCAAAGATGGTACAAGCAGTGGTGCAAGTGAAATCCATTTCTTAATGATATGGAAGGGAGGGCACATGGGGCATGTGACCACCTCACGTGACCCTTCACATGACCCTTCCCCTCCCCGCCCCACTGCCAGCCCGGGGCCCCCATGCTGTCTCCATCCCCTATCCATGTCCCACCCCATTACCTGGGGAGGGGGGTGCTCTGTCCTCCTCCCACTGTGCCGCAGCCTTCGGAATGGCAGCAGCAAAAGGAGCAGAACATGGGGCCACCAGGCACCCCCCATGCCCGCAGCTCTACTGCCCCAGCCCTTCCACGCAGGGTCTCCTCCATCTCTACAAAAGGCAGTCCCGCTGGTGGGCAGGGCTGGAAGTGGGGATGGGGATGGTAGAGCCGCACCAGGGGAGCTGCCAGCATGAGGCCGCCCGGTGGCCTCATGTTCTGCTTCTTTCCTCGCTGAGACCCGTAGTTCAGGGCTCTCCCGGGAATCTCAGCAGGGAAAGGAGCAGAACGCCAGCAGCTCCTCCAGCAGCTGTACCACCCCAGCCCTGTCCTCTGGCGGGATGCTGCAGGATGGACAGAACCAGAGGAGAAGCAGCTCCGGGGAAGGGCAGGGGGTGCAGCTGGAGGTTCTTCTCCTTTCCCCACTGGGAGGGGCAGCGGAGAAAGGAGCAGATCACTCCACTTTACCTTTATGCTTTACCCTGTGTCCCCACACCCCTTCATCAGTTCTCTCTTTAGACTGTAAGCACTTTGGTATGTTTTCTCTGCACATCCAGGTACAACCTGATCCAAAATGCACTGAAGTTGATGAAACTTAACTTTGGATCAGGCCTATAACAATCTATGCACTCCCAGGCATTGGGCAGGGTCTTATCAGACCTTTCTTTCAATCTGTTTGCAAGTACCTATTGGCTTTTGAAAACTGGCATATGGGGGCGGGGGGGCGGGGGCAGAATCACAGCTGTGCTTTACTCATGCAACAGTTTTCTTGGAAATTTAGTCCTGTAATAAAACATGCTATGCATAATGTATTCTAAAGCAAAAGAGTTTGCATGTTTCTGTGTGCAGAAAGCATGGGGCAGAAGTTGAAAGAGATTTTACAGTTTGATGCAACATCATTGGCATTTTTGCTCCAAATATGCTTTTTAAAGTGTTCACATGCTGCTTTGGAACTGATAAATTTTAATGGTCTCAGATTGGGGAAAGGGTGTTTGTTCAGCCATTTTAATGGGTGTTTTATGTTTCCAGATGCTCTATGCTAGTTTATTAGGAAGAGCTTCTCATTATCATAAAATATACATGTTTCATAGGCTGGATTGAAAGATTCTCTTTGAGACAACAATTTAAAAAAAACCAACCCAGTAATTTGATCAAAAATTACTCAGATGATCATACAAAGATGCTATAGCGCACACAAGGACATAGAAAGTATTCTTATTCTTGTAACTAGAAACCTGATGGCTAATACAATGGAATTTGTATGCATTTTGTTGTGTTTTCCTTCATTTAAGATATTGCACTAGAGTGAACAAACAACACTTAGCACTTAGTATGATGCTTTGAATATATGAACATTTTCTGAATCAGTTCTGTATACTGGTTTACTAATTCTTTGCTAAGCATATATCAAGCATCTTTCCACTAGTGCATTAAGAAGACCAGCCTTTTTTTTCTCTCTCTCTCTTTTTTTTTTTTTTTTAATATAAAGTAACTATCAAGTTGCCATAGAACCATGCACACTGAAAGTGTCTGGCATTAAGATCATACAGCGCACCGTGTCCTTTTTCCAGGATATTGAAAACACAGCTTTCATCAGAGTTTGGACACTTCTAAAACATATTCTCTGTTAGGAGATGTGGTTCGAAATGCACCATTATAAACAACTGGTGAAATGTCTCCCCTGCAGCAACATCCAGGTTTCTGTAACCAGTTTATTTCCAGACATTTAACCAAGACTTGGCTCTAGGCCAAGCGTAAGTCTGCATTTATAATTAATATAGTAAACAAAGCCTGCAAAACAACTCAGCCTTGTTAAATGATCCAATCAAATAAGCAAATGAAAGATATCCTTATTCTGTCATGTGATGAATTGGGGCTATGGCTGCACAACTTACAAATTCTGGCTGATATTGTCAATTTGTATTTTGAAAAACTGCTGTGTCGTGAATGCCTCCATGTATATGGGGATCCACCACTGTGACAGATCACAAGGCAGGAACACAGGGAAATATTTCAGGTGAATGTGGTACCTGGCCCTCAGAAAGGTTATGCTAAAAAGCAACTCAAGCCTTAGAAATCCAGATTTAGCTTTCCTCTCTGATGGGATGGAGGAAGGTAGGAGCAGTGAAAACTTGCTAAGCGTAGAACAAAAAAAGATCAAGTGACCAAGAGGGGAATAAATAAATAAGAGACTAGGGGAAACCAGACAGGAGGAGGAAAGGGCGGGTGGGGGGGAGGGGGGGACAGAGAGAGAGCATGATCACAGAAGTTGGGTAAAGAGGTCACCGAACATGTAGCAACTGCATGGAACAGGGGACCCTACCTGCGTTCCTGAGCCCAGATGGCCCAAGGACTCTGGACAACCCAAGGGACTCAAATCCCAGCCCAAAGAATGTCCTGGAGTAGTGAAGAAATTGAGGCAGGGACATGTGTTTAGTATATCTTTTGTATGATCTGTACTCTTCTGTGCTTTATATAATTAAGTATAAAGGAGCATAAAAGTGTAAGATTGTGCAAAGTGAATGAGAGTGTATGTATGTGTGAGACTGCTTTACAACTACTGCATGTCCCTGAGAGAGTTAAACTGTGACCAGAAGCTTTGCATTTTTGGGTGGAGTTCTGGGAGAGGGTGGGTTTAATAACTGGGGTATCTTGGAGGGGTCATCGCTGGTCCTGGAGCCTAGGCCAAGTGGGCTGAGGAGCTCCATTGCCGAAAAGTGATAACAGACAGAGACAGTGCCCAGGAAGCGTCCCAGAGAGGTCAACGAAGAAACCAGTGCTGCAGCCTGAGGAGGCTTCATAAGCTCAACACACCCTAGGGATCCCAAGCAGGAGAGGCTTGGATTTTCCTCACAGTAATCCCAGTGAGTGGCCAGGAAGGGGATCTTCACTAGGTTCTGTGACAAGTCAGTCCCAAAGAGGAGTCAGATGAAGGGAACTCACTTTAAAACTCGTGAGCCTGAGGGATAAGGTATATGACCTTGACAGCCTGTCACTTCTTATTTTGACCATGTGGCCATCATCTTTTAATCTAAAACACATAATGTTTAAAGTAAAATCTTAGCTGTGGATTTTGTCCAAGTATATGTGTAGTGCCCTTTAAGAAGCTTTCCTCAGGTACCAAGCATTAACCCCTGCGCATCTGGATTACACATCTACAATACATTATTTTGTATAGTATTGATCACATGACCTATTTAACATTTTTTGGAAGCTGCCTTTTCAAAGAAAGAGTAAAGAAAGCCATTTTCTTTTATTAAAATGTCTCAATGATCAATAAGAAAGTGGGGATTACCAAATTACCTAGAGTCAGGCTCATATTTTCTGATGTGTGCATTCCTGGGTGTAGGCACATGTTTAGGCACACGCATAACCTCAATTGACATATATCATTGGGTATTGTACATACAAGTCAGATATATGCCATATCAGCTTTGGCATGGACACTTTTGAAAATGTGGGATCTGTCATTTATCCAGAATTACCCTCCACAGCAGTTCTGAGATGTGACATCTGAGATACTCAGCATAGGAACAATGGCAGTAACAAAGAACTGAAATTTTCAGATAACTAATTAATAATGTAGCAAATTAACACTGATGGAATTTCTCCAACATTCTTTTCAACTAGAATGGGTTAAAATAAATTGATCAAATTTAAATTTATTTTACCCACAAGTCAAAAGGAACTCCTAAAAGCTACCCATTCCTCTTTTAAACTAGCTCTTTACCACTCTCTTGCACAGGGAAGCAATCAGGACAAATCAATGACAGAACTAACTAGGCAGCATCATTAGTTATTTCCTAAAGTTATAGGCATTCCTCTAACCAACCTGTACTCACAGGTCATTTTCAAGAAACTAACACTCTAAGGCTAAATGGTATGAATTCTTCTTGGAAAATAAATGCCAGTATGTGCCAATTAAAGTCTAACACATGTAATGTATGCCATTAATTAATGTGATCTATTGTCAGATGGTTTTCTAGAGGTCAATGTTTCAGGGTATAGTCTGTATTTATTTTTGCTGTAAAAGATTATACCATTATCTTGGGCTACATTCCAGTATTGCTTAAATTTGTACTTAATGGGTATGATTTATCACAGCCTGTAATGCTATTGTGACAGGTGTCAACATTTAAAATTCTTCTCCTGACAGACCAAAAAAACCCATTACTGAAGACGTGTTCATTAATGGGGCTTTCTCCTTCATAGCCATCCCCTATCCCTTGCCTGTTCACAGAACAAATTCATAATCCCATGAGCACGTTTGCAATTGCAGCCTAGTCCAGAGCAAGTGTTTTGCACAACCACTACAGAATTCTGAGTTCTTAGAATTAACAAGAAAGGGAGATCTTAAGAAGGAAAATAATCTTGAGGCTAGGAATCAACTTTCATCTTGACCTAACCAGGTAACTTGCATTGATGTAACTGGAAGTTTTACCTGCTGAGTAAAACCATCAGGTCCCAGATCCTGCAAGTTGGGCACTGAAAGCCTGAAGCTCCCAGAAAACAAAAATCCAACATAATGCCTGTAAATCACCTGGTATTTCTGCATGGCAAGACCTAAAATAAAAGTGTTAGAAAGGGATACGGATTTGTGGATATACTTGAGCACTGAAGTTCAGATACAATAGAAATGTCACTATCTGCAGGTATGGTAGCACTGAAGTTCAGATACAATAGAAATGTCACTATCTGCAGGTATGGTAGCTTGTTGTGCATTTCTATGAGCTCTGTCACAATTCTAACCACAGAAGCTACAGACTAGACAGTTTATTCAGTAGGTCTCCAAAAATGGTATATAGCAGGTAGGCTATGAGCAACAGGGGCTGGTCCCAGAAACAAGTCATCAGGCTTTAGATAACAGAGTTACAACCATCTGCATCCCTCGCCATCTAACACACACACCAGCTTTCCATTGGGTTGACCAGATTTTCAAAGTAAAGACCCATGACAATGGAGGTGAGAATGGGGGGAGAGAAGGGGAAGAGTGCAGTGGAGCAGGGTGGCTGGGTATAAGGAAAACAGTAGTGTACCCTCGTCCTTCTCCCACCACCTTCTTCCTTTGAGGAACTGGGACATAATTCAGTCAGAAACAATATTTATCCCTCTGTAACCAAACCTTTTATTCTTTTCTCTCAGTCAAGGTCTTTTCTTTCGCACCATGCAATCTAGCTGTTACCCTTCTTTCTGTACTATTGATTTCCTCTCATTGTATGACCTCACACATGAACAATTTTCCTCCACCTTCTATACCCTACAGCCTTTCAACCAAGTTCCTTTAGCCTCACACACCTTCTGAGAATTCTAAGCCTGCTTAAAAAAAACCCCAAAACCCTTCTCTACCATCCAGCCCCAGCAGACTCTCAGACTTAGGTCCTTTGGGAAGAGAGTCTGAGCTTTCTCCAGCTTACCACACAGCATTGTACAGCTCCCTTGACCCCCAGTTCTGCAATACTCTCCAACCCCTTTCCCCATACACTCAGAAAAAAATCACTCCCCCCTCCCCAGTGTTAACAGCGGGTCAAAAAAAATGGTGTGTTGGAGTGAACTCCATTTGTGTGTGAGGTTTCATTTAATGTTTTCAAACATTTCTCCCCTTACCCTTTCCTAGGGCTTGTCCCATTCAGAACCCATCTCCTATCTGAACCCTCATACTCAGGGGACTCACTCCATCTCAAAGACCTTAGCCCTTGGAGCTCAGAACTTCCTTACCATGCATTGCTGGGCCTCGAGGAGCAGGAGAGCAGAGAGCCTCACACTCGGGGGCATAGCTACTCTCAATTAACTGATGATGGGGCTGCAATCCCTGTTCTGCACTTCCTTTTCTCTACTGTCCATGTGCTGGTCGAGCCTCTGGTAGCAGCTAATCGTACTGCACCTTGCAGTACAGCAGCCATGCCAGAGGCACAGATCCCCAGTGGGCCTGAGTCTCCTCCCATTGATACTGGTCAGCTCCATTGCTTTCACTGAACTTACCCCCAATCTGCAGCAGTGTAGAACAGAAGAGAATCAA
The DNA here is from genome assembly GCF_003597395.2 of Chelonoidis abingdonii. Classification (NCBI taxonomy): domain Eukaryota; kingdom Metazoa; phylum Chordata; order Testudines; family Testudinidae; genus Chelonoidis; species Chelonoidis abingdonii. The sequence continues at coordinate 31,860,949 of NC_133787.1, forward strand.
ACCATGGTTATTGCAAGGCAGCCTTCTGGGGTAATGGTGGGGCTCAGTCTCATCAACCCCTAATGACTAGCTGACATTGCACTTGTTACACAAGTAGCTACACCAAGCTATATGTAAATAGTTACTAACAAAAGGTGCCAGTAGATGGCACCCAATAAAATGTAGCACAGTTTCTGGGATCTGTAGGACTAATAAAATATGTTGTTATGCACTGCTAATGTCTCCCTTTGTGTAGCTCTCTACATTAGTTCTAACAGTACTTCTTTACTCTAGAACTATTTCACAGAACAAGATTTCTTCACCTCTTGGTTCAAGCTATATTTGGAATAAACTCCTTTTCAAGAAGTGGGAGTTAAAAGTCAATGTAAAAGTAAATAATAAGATAGGCTTGTCATTCCTTGCAGTTGGAGCCCAGCACTTTGCTACTAGCTTTTAAACTGAAAAGACAGTATTGCATTCTACTCCTGTAGGAAATCTTTTCACACTTGCTAATGTCGCACTTTATTAACAAGACAAGGAAAAAATGTTATTTATTTAGATGAGTGCCACCAGAAAGGAGCTATTGCACAACATAGCCAGTGTTCACTGTGTATACATTTTCCACCTGACGGCTATTTATACAATTTATTCTACTGTAGGAGAGGGCTATAGTTTAGGATCAATTCCTACCTAAAAAGGGCCTGTATCTACTCTCATTAAACCAGAATAAATCAGGAATAAACATCTTTGAAGACAATGGAAATACACTGGTTTTACTTTGGTGAAAGAAAAAAACCCAGACCTAACAGTATTAAATATATGTTATTTTACACCAACGTAATGCCACTGAATTAAATGGAATGACGACAATGCAAAACTGGCATATTTCTGTTTAAATTCAGAGTTACTCCATTACCTTGTTTTAACCTTGGGGTAGAGATTCAGCTCCACTACCTTAAAGAAATGACCAAACTACAAAGATCTAAGTTTTTTCTAAAGTTCAGGTGTATTCATACCTTGGATTTTAAGTCAGGGCCATCTCTAACTTTAATGGGCACCTCTTCCTCATACCATATTTGACAACTGGACATCAGGGCACTCTGAGTATGCTCATGAAATCCAGTGATAAGCATGTACATAGAAAAGGAATTCTCTATGATGAATGCAAGGGTTCATCTTCCCAATTATGATCAAGTTGTATTACCATATCATAGGCCTTAATTGTGGACCAGGACCTCGTTGCACTAAGGACTGTACAAACTGAACAAAAAGATTGCTCCTGCCCCAGACACTTTGCAATATAAACAGATGGACCTAGAATGGGGGAGGGCAGAGAAAAGGATAGTTTGTCAACATGACAGGCTATGGCTTCAGCTCAACATCAGCTTAACAGTTGTCAAGTTGTTCATAGACAACCCAGCAATGCGGGGTTTTAAGTAGGATTTTGAAGGAGGATAATGCTTTCGTTTTGCTGATGTTTTGTGGAGCTCCTCCCAAGCATGAGGGGCAGCATTAGAGGAAGCTAGGGTTGCCACTTATCCAAGATTTTCCCAGGATCATCCCTTTTTTGAGGTAACTGTCCCAGGAAGTCTGTAAGAGTGCTCACTACCTACAGGCAGCTGTCCAGTTTTGTGAGCTGAGGTTCATCCCTTGTGTCCTGTTTTTTTGTACCTCACAGGTGGTAAACCCAGAGAAAGCACATTTTTTTTTTGTTCAGATATTTAACAAATTTCTTAGAGAGGCTGAAATCAGCAGCTGACTGGAAGCAAGAGTCAATTTTGATACTGAATGAGATGCGATAGGCAGAGTCGGGATAGGTTGTAAAGGTCCTTGAAAGGGAAGACAAGTAGCTTACATTTGATGTGACAGAAAATGGGGAAGCCAGTGGATTGATGCAAAGAGTGAGGTGATGTGGTCAAAGGGATTGGATAAGAATGTAATCTCTGTAGTGGCATTCTAAATGAATGAGCAAGGCGGGATTTTATTTGTCAAGACCAAAGAAAAGGATGTTACAATAATCAGGACAGAAGATCAGAGCCTGAACAAGAGTTTTCATTGTGTGGATGGATAGAAAAGGCAATATCTTCGATGTTATGCAGAAAGAATCAGCAAGATTTTGATATAGTCTGGATATGAGGACCTAGACAGAGGACCAAGTAAAAGATAACACTCAAATTATACCCTGGAGTGACAGAGAGCTTACAAGAGGCAACAGATGGATAGAGATATAGACATGGCTGTGTTGTCCACAGTGATAAAGAAAGGAAGTAGTGAGGAGGGGGATATTAAAAGCTCAGTTTTAACCACGTTGAGCTGAACTGACTACTAGATATCCACAAGATGTCAGAGACAGGCTAATTTTGGATGGAAGGAGACAGGGAAATCTGTGAGTCATCAACACAGAGATGGTAGCTGAAATTGTTTATGGATAATTTATAGAGGGAGAAGAGACGGGACTGTGGACAAAGCCCTGTGGAATTCCTACAGAAAGTTGGCATGGGAATGAGGAGGATCTTCCAAAGGACACAATGAAGATGCAGTTAGAGAGGTGGGAGGAGAACCAGGACAGAACTGAGTCTCAGATACCTAGGGAGGACCAGATTTCAAGAAGAGGAGCATAGTCAACGATGTTGAAACCAGCTAACATGTTAAGGAGGAAGAGCAAGATAGAGTGCTGGTTCTGAACTCTGGCTAGGAAAAGGTCACGATAAATTTCTGTGAGACCTGTTTTAGTGGACTACAAACTGGAATGGAGAGGATTTAGGACAGAACTGGAGACAAGGAACTCCAGACAGCATGTTCAATGAATACAGAGATTCAAGAGAGAACAGTTATGATCTCACTTGCCTCTTCATCTAAAGCTCCTATGGTGGGGCTTTTCTTAAGATGAGAGAGACTAAGCATGCTTGTACCATGAGGAAAAGAGACAGAAGAGGGTAAAAGATTTGGAAAAAGAATAGGGGAGTAGGATAAGAGTGGGTGAGAGTTAGATCAGGAGATGAGATAGGGTCACTGGGGCAAGTGGGTGGGTGAGATGAGAAGAACAGACAAGAAACTTCTCCCACTGTGACAGAAGAAGAGAGAGTTGTAGGAAGGGATGGAAATGAACGGGGAGATATTAATAAAAAATTTAGGGCCTGATTCTCATTTGCACATAGGTAATTGTAAATTTATTATCTGACTAAACATACTCAAGGGCAAATGAGGCCAATGTACAAAAGATTTATACCTATTTTACAGGCCCTTTACACGACAGAAAGTTTGGAATTTAGCAGGGATGAAACCAGAGACAATTCAATAGAAAATGCTAAACTTTATAAATAACTTAAAACTACCAGGTAGGATTTTATAGTAGGGATATAATTTTCTATTAAGTCTTATGGGTTCTTCTAAAACATTAAATTTCTCTATAGAATTCTATAGGAGTTTTCTATAAGGGCTACAAACAGCACTACTTAAAGCAATACTTGTGGAGCTGAGTTTGCCAGCAGCACTGAGGCTGAAACATATTTAAATAAGCCACTCATTGAAAATTTTGGATAATGAACAAGTTCAAAGAGTCAATGCCTGCTTGTCAGTAATCTCTGACAAAGGGACAAAGGGATAATTTCATTGACTAAGTTGTTGGCTGTGAGTAGTTCACCCAACAATACTGTTCAGTCTTTAAGGGACAGTCTCAAGGGTTTGGTATTCCACAGCACTCTTGCCAGGCAATTTGTGCCACATTTTGTACCAACAGTTCAGTGAAGAAAGCCCTTGTGGGAAAGTCCAAAGATTAAACCTATAGGATTCTACATAAATTACTCTAAAACCCTCAGGTGAGATTCTAACCCTGACTCCAGACCCTTGATATTGCATATACAAGCCCTGAAAGACCTAGTTCCTGCCAGGGAGGATTCCCCCAGTACAGCCACTATGGACAGTAACCTGAAGGCTGACTCCCAGGAATCTCTCTATGCCAAGCCCTAGCATAGGAGACATCCCAGGGGCAGGGCTAGGGTGTATTGTCTGGAGCGAGTCCATCACATGCAGCACTGCAGAGACTCCTGGAAGCACTGTGGTTCTTAGGATAGCCCATGAAAGTGCCTTATCTTAGACAATACCCCAGGGCTGTCTCAGTTATGGCAGGGCCTCTTTAGTCCTTGAAGCAGCCCAGGATCAGGCAGACAAAAAAGGGTGACTTCAGGCCAAAGCTCTCTCAAAGGATGCAAGCTCTATGCTTCACAGGCAGAATCTCCTCCCTAGGATTTGATAAACCATGATGTCCCTTCTATAGAATAGCCACCAACCCATAGCCAACCCATGGAATTATATCTCTGGTATAGAATCCTATAGGTTGCTCTAAGAACTCAATTAGAAAGGTTACCCTTTTCTGCTTTTCTCCAAAAGTTCTTCATTTGCTGCTTTTTGAGGTTGAGGTAAGGAGCCAGACTACATTTACTGTATCAGAGTAATAGAGACATAATACCTGGCCTGGGAAAAAGTCAAGGAGAGAGAGAAAAAGCAAGGCAACCCCAATCTCTTTTCCAACCAAGCAATATATCTAGAAGGTCCCTACTTCAGAATACACAGAGAAAGTAAGACCCTGATCTTGCAATAAGCTCAGCATCGGTAGATGCCTATAACTTTGTGGAATCAGGGCCGGTGCAAGGATGTTTTGCGCCCTACGCAAAACTTCCACCTTGCACCCTCCCCCCCACATGGCAGCTCCTCAACTCTGCCCTGAGGCACCCCCCTTGTGGCAACTCCCCACCCCCAACCTGAGGCACGCCCCCATACCCCAGCTCCCCCCTGCTCTGCCTCCACCCCAAGCATGCCATCACTGCTTCACTTCTCTCGCCTCCCAATCAGCTTAGGCACCACAAGCCTGGAAGGCGGGAGAAGTGAAGCAGCCACGGCATGCTTGGGGAGGAGACAGAGCAGCGGTGAGCTGGCGCGGGGAGTTCCCCTACGTGCCACCCCCCCCATTATTTGCTGCAGGCGGCCCTCCCTCCCCATGCTTCCCTGCCCCCGCTCCCTCCGCCTAAATGCCAGCAGCAACTGGGGTGGCCAAAGATCTGTCCACTGAGGTTGCTGCCAAAGAAAATGGCACCTCCCAAATCCTAGCGCCCTAGGCAATTGCCTAGGTGGCCTAAATGGTTGCACCGGCCCTGTGTGGAACCCTAATAAATTCAATGGGGCTCCATACAGGTGCAGGGGTTCTGTTTGCATGGTCCTCACTGAAGGGCCTAAGAACTTATGTTGGGTACATTTGAGTTGACATGGATATTTAATATTAGTGGTACCTTTTTATCCTAGATGAGGATTTCTCAGTCTGCTCAGTGAAATTTAGCATTTGGAGTAGAAAAATCTTTGCTAGGTTTAGAAGTTATTTTTTTCTCTGTATCTAGTTTTCTCCAGGGCTGGTTTGACCATATTCTTACTCTGCAAGGAAAGCGACCTCAGCAGGAGAAGGACGGTCCAGTAGGAGGAAGGATGGTCCATGGTCAGGGTACTAGAAACCTAGTTAAATGACGATAATGGTCCTTCCCTATTTCACAGGGGTGTTCAGAGGGAAATATGGTAGAGACTGAGGCATTCTGATATAACAGTGACAGGGACCATTAAGAACCTTAGAAAGAATAGATGGAAGAAGAGACCAGAGGCTGCACTTTTAAAGAGAAGCTTTAATTCTATGGAAAAATAAGTGAATTGTACATTTATAGTTTTTCCATGCTTCTAATTTCTAGCAGCCCCAACATCCTCAACTATGAGTTTAGTCACCTAAGTTCTACTTTAAAAAGCCAGATAAACTACACAGGGATAGAGGGAATAAAAATACAGCTGAAGCCAAAGTTCTATGTTCAGATATGTTTAGATATTGTAGTTTTCTTTAGGACTGAATAAATTCATTAAAGTGCAGTTACCACTATAATGCATGTGGATGTCACTAATTACAATATTAGATTTTAAGTGCAACTTGAGTGTCTCAAGTGGCCTTTAAAATGGTTTAAAACCATAGCCAATTCAAACTTAATTAAAACTATTCCTTTAATTTACTTTATATTTACAATAAAAAGAAACTAATAACCCACTAACTCTATTCCAAGTGTCCCTATTAGATAGAGAGGAAAACGCTTCCACACCCATTTCATTCCACATTAGCTAATCTGGTTAGTTTATTTACGTTGTTGCCAGCCCATGCTTATACATAGTCTTAATTAAGTAAAGAACAAAGAGATGAGTGTGCATATTTCCATTCAGTGCTCAGAGAATTAGGCATACTACTGGTAACTACTGAATTTGCTTGTCCCCAAAGCCCTATGTGTTGCACTGAAAAATCTCTCTCCTTTTGTTTAAAATTTGGATAAGTTCCAAAGAAAGATTTCTGGGATCTCTTGTAGTGATTCTAGGGTTATGTTCCCTGTGCTGTTCTCCAAGAGGCCAGTCCTGCATCACTGCAATTGTAGCAGGATTGGATCAACTGATGTGCAGTGGATTTGTATTGAGCTTATGACTAGTCAGGTTGTGACTATCAAAGGGCGCATGGAAACTGGGCACCTAAGCCCAGAGACTGAGCCTGCAGCCTTATGTGTGAGAAATCTCACTCCTATGTATTTGTATTATGGTAGGAGTTAGAGGCCCCCCCAGAAGTCAGGGCACACTGTATTAGGTACTGTACATACAGAGTGAGAGAGACTCTCTGCCCTAAAAAGCTGGCAGGGTAAGTAGACAAAACAGACAAAGACTGGGAGGGAAAGCAAGAGGCACAGATAAATGAAATTACTTGCCCAAGATCACAAGTCAGGAGCAGACCCATTATTAGAACTCAGATCTGGTTCCCGGTGAAGTCAACTGGAGTTGAGGGATTAAAAAAACCTAATTCTTCAGGATATAAGCCAACCTCTGACAGAGGGTCTAGGAAGACACTTTCTTTATGGACAGTATTGTCCTTAACTTATCACTTCCGGGGTTTTTGCACCTTTCTCTGAAATATCTGGTACTCGATACTATCATAAACAAAGTACTGGACTAGATGGACCACTGGTCTGTTCTAATGTGACATTTGGAATGAAGATTGATTTCAGGGTCAGGCTTTTACCATGTAAGTTCATTATGCATTAGCAAGAAAGCAGAATCTCTTATTCTTTATTATATTATATTCAATTTTCTCCAGGTATTACTATTGATAAATTTTCTGGAATGGACACAATTGCAAGAAGAACCACCGCATGATTTAGTTAGTAGCAAGTAACTGCACAAAATTCCAATAAGCAGATCTGCTTTTCTTAAGGACATTTTTCAGTAACTAAGGTATTGATTTTTCTTAGCACCACTGGCAGTTTTTATATTCACATGTACACTCCACTGTCATCCTTCTACCATTTAAGAAGTTGAGTACACTGAGTTGCAATGGCTGTGACAGAAAGTATTATATGATCACTAAATGTACTCAGAGGCAAAAGAGGACAAGGTACAAAGACTGCTACTCAGGATATTTAAAAGAAAAACCTTGATTAGGTGGGTGGGGTGTATTTACATGCACATAAAAAGATCATAAAAAGGAACTGATTGGGTGTGAGCCAAAAGGATCACTCCGATGTGCTTGGGTCCAAATTCTAAGTTAACTTTGCAACCTGCCTACTTGCTTTCTTCCAACATTGTTTTTTGTCCTCAATAGAGCCCATCTTCTTCCTTTTAGGCTCTATGTAATGATTGCCTTCTTTTGCCAACGATGGCTTACTGGGACACCATCCTGACCCCATAAACGCCATTACTAACAAGGCCAGTAGGGGCACCTCAGAGTGCACATGGTACACGCCTCTCCAATAGAGAAGCTTTACCTTCTGTCCACATGAAAGAGCATTTGCATGGCCCCGGTGAGACGGAGCAAGCAGTGAAACTGCAGATTTCCCCTTCACTTTGTACAATACATAGCAGGATCCTATATTTTTAAATAAATACCACATAATTCCCAAGGCATGCAATGTAATTCACAACACTGCTGTAGGCATCTTAATGGTTTTGTTGCCTATTTTATTTTAATTGGACAACCTTCATCTTACACCAAGATGATTTTTTCACTTAAACATGCAACTTATGTCACAGCAAAGCAACCTGCTTCAAACACATCTGTTAGAGTATCCCCCTCCCCCAGGAAGATCTACTATCTAAAAGTTTGTTCTAAGTTGACAAAAGTTTCAAATGCAGGGCTGATCTTAAACATTAATAATTTTTCAGTTATACAGCATAGCGATGAAGGGTTCCGACCTGCAAACCTTTACTCTCACCCAAAGTCATAACCTTAGCTCATGTTAAGTAGTGCAAAGGCAATTTAAAGCTACTGTAACAAGGCAGCTGGAATTGCCCTGCCATAAGACAACCTTTGTTAGCACATACATCAACTCTACACCACACTCCTAAGGATTACTCCTCACAAACATCTATCTTCTTCTCTCTTATGCAGTTTTACGTTACACCATGCTAAGTGTCAGAGGGGGGTCCCAAAGGCATCTGCACGGACTTCAGAAGTCTCATAGGGAGTCATGAATGAAGATCCACTTTATAATAGCCCTCAAGTAACGGGAATCCTTGACTAGATACAATAGTATAAAATATACTATTCCTTTCTGGGAATTCTATATGGCCCTGTACAGTGATATATATATGGGAGGACCCCGGCACAGTGCACTGCTGTATTAAAATCAGCTCAGTTTTTTAATGTAATGAACTGGAACTTCCAAAATGGATCATGTTCTCTATGTTTGTAAAACTGAAGTCCTTGCAGCTGTAACAGGAATCTCTAGGATACTCCTTGTGTACTCATTTCAATAAAAGGTATTTTTTTAAAGTCTCCCATTCAGCCCAGCATGACTGAGCTAAAATTCATTATGTCAAGCAACGCCAGACAAAAAATAAACTAAAGCTTTAAAGCAGTGCCTTCTACTCTCTGCTATCCGCATTGTGCCTTTGTTGATCAGATCTAATCTTCTTTCTCTATTTCATTCACCAACTTGAAAAAGCTATGGGTAGGGGGTGAAGAGGAAGAAAGAGCTTTATGTGGAGAAAAGGGGAAACAAAACCCAAGTCTCCCTGCACATACTTAGTAGTCTGTATTTTTAAAGAAGGGTGGGGGTGGGGCGGGGGGCTATCACAAGAAGTTATCCCAGCAAATGTCTTATATTGGGAAGCGCTGAGTGTCCTAAATAAACATTGAATTCGACAGGCATTGAGGGAACTCATCTCCTCACAGGATGGACCTTAGATGGCATTCTATAGTTTTATTTCTGCAATATGAATTTGTTAAACTAATCTTGCTGCAATGAGATGTATTTGTACTTTCCTTTTATTAAGTGAACAGTAGGGGCTATATATACACATCATACAAATTTTGCATATGTTCTATGTAACAGTGTGCTGCTAAATAGCATTTTACATAACAAAATTAGATACTTATTGGAGAATCAAAGACCTGCATCCTGAAACCCTCTTTTAGGCAAAATTTGAATGGAGTTAAGTAGCAGTCTTGCTCGTATTTATGGGATTTCAGGCAATCATTCTCTTAATAATTAAAATGATTTCTGCTGTAGGTATCTGACTCTATTGTTTGATCATATTTATCTTCTCTTCTTACAAATGGCGATAATAGTTTATCAACTTGCTATTGAACTTTATACTGTTATTTTCCTATAACAGCTGCTATGAGTAAGGATACTGGCAAGTGTTTTAAATTTGCATTCATATGTAACTACAGTGGATGAGGTGAGGAGACAATTCCAAAATGAAGAATTTTAAATTGTAAGAAGGGAGCCTATTGCCAATAATCAAAATAATTATTCTTTGCATAATAAACACTGTAGCACAGCTGGCTGCAAAGAGATAACATCAATGGAAGCAAAAACATAAAACCCAGCCGTTTTTCCTACATTACCTTTCACAATAAATTTTGCACTATGGGAAGATTTCTAGGGCGCTTTATTGAAACTTGAAACAGATTCCAAGAAGCAGAAAAATCCACCCACAAGGATACATTAATGTACAGGCCTATGAGGTCAGAGCTAGCAACAGTATTCATAAAGATGCCATTTTGAAGAGAGCTATGCATACAAGCAGGACTGTAGGGAAGGGGAGTGTCACATTTCAAGACAGCTGCACCTGTATTCCCCCTCCATAATCCACTAGGGTTATACTCTAGGCTCCAGCCCTCTCTTGGGCAGAGACCCGTGTCTCTTTCCCCCTGACCTGGGTTTTTCCAGCCAGTACAGTTCCCTATCTACACTGTGGTATTCCCAGCAAGCCAAACTGGCTAACCAGGCATGTTGCTTACTTTCAGAAGGATATGAACAATGTCATAGCCAGCAGTTGTAAGTTATCACAGAGCTCTATATAAGCAAGTACATTTATTCTTAAGGTGAAAGTATTGCATAGAAAACACACTAAAACAACAGGAGTTCCTATATGTATGCTTGAAGCTTATGAGAGGTTACCCATCAGTCTTATGGGGCGTCAGTAGGCCAAAGTCCTTCCAACTCTTTCCAGAAAGGATTGTGCTCTTCCCCACACCCCCAACAGAATGTCCAATCCATTTGCTGGATCAGAAACAAGGCCCTGAGTCAGTTTAAACTCAGACTATTCATCCAAAAGCCCTTTCTTTATTTGTGGGTCATTGGATAATCCAGTGTGAATTAACATACGTGAGTCTTTCGAGGTGGGGGTACCTCTCTGGAGGTGTTACAACCTGAGCAAATAGGCCTACTCACCACCTACTGTTCTTAGTTCCTCGAGGGCTGTGATCACCTTCCTGTACAGAATTACATACAATCCCTGGCCCACAATGAGACATAAGCTTAATAGAATAAGATTTACAAAGATATTGCAGGACATTGCTTTATCTGTCACAGGGAGCAGCATCAGTTACAGGAACCATTTGGGCAGAGGGACCTTTAAGAGCAACTAGTAGACTAACAGAGGGCAGCAAGAGAGAGTAGCAGGCTAGAAAATCTGGGAGAAGGAGAGTCAGAAGAGAAGAGGTGGTGCCATGAAGGAGGGGGACTGTATCCCTCTAAGCGCTGAGCTATTCCCAGTGCATCACAATAGTGGAACATCAGCACCAAAATATTGTTAATATTGTTGGGGCAGGTGACTGGATAAAATGTTAGGGGCCACTGTTGCTCATGTAGGTTGATCCTACCTTGTCCACACCTTCCTCTTTGAAATGGAAGGAAGAATGGTCTTGCAGATAAGACACTAGGCTGGAGGTGGGAGATCTAGATTCTGTTGCATTTTTCCTATGCGATCTTGAGCAAATGGCTTACTTTCTATGGGGAAGTTTGAAAAAAAAGCCTAAAGGCATTAAGGACCACAAGTCTCATTTTCAAAATGAAATAAGCACCTACAGGTGATGTTTTCAAGAGGCCTAAGCAAATTAGATGCCTAATTCCCACTGACATTCAGTGATACTAGGTTCTTAAGTGCCAGAGTCACTTTTGAAAATGAGACTCCAGTTTCTGAGACAAATAAGCACCTTTGAGAAATTTTCCATGTTTCAGTTCCCCATCTCATAATACCCCCCCACACCTCATGGGGTGTTGCAAGGGTAAATTTAATAGTGAACGTGAGAGACGCTTTTCAAAGGTGCCTATTAAATAGATAAATTACAGTGTAACTCAAATGAGATGACATCAGCTCAAAAGAAGCCAGAATGCAGCTGTGGGAGGAGACAACAGTGACCTGGTCTGAGAAAACATTAGTAACATAGTCAAAGTGGAAAGGAAAGCTGGGATGGATTGATAGTTGGATCAGTATCTTCAGCAACACTGCTCAACGTTTGGCACTTGAAGCTGCTGTACTCCACATCGTGGATTGTGTGATATTGACAATGCATCAAAAAATCCATTTGAAGTCGGACAAGGAATCCCATGAGTCATGATCAACAATGCAACATGAGTGGTGTTTGGAAAACATACATCCTCATTTACATTTCATGTGCCAATGGCTATTATTTGTTTGTTTTAGATAGAAAAGCCCATGGAACATTTCCATCACATGAAAGATGACAAATAATTTTGCTTAAACTATAGTACCCCATTGTAGCATTTGGTTCCTCTCCAAAGATGTCAGAGTTCTACGTTATTTAGTAACTTGTTTACCAGTACAGCACTCAGTTTTGAGAGCACCAAGTAAATGCAGGTCTATCAAAGGAAAGCTATTCTCACACCACTTCCAGGGAAATAGAAACAGATTTACCTATCTCTCTGCTGGGGGCTGGGTTTCAGCTTACTAGCTGCAGAGGGATTGAACTGAATCATGTATTTTGCTAGTAAACCATCAGGAAGCCAGAGTAGGTGACCAAAGCATTTAAGGGTTCACTAAGTTACAATGGCAGGAAGGAATTTGACTAGGGAATTGCATTGCTCAATTACAAAACAACTCAATAACTAAATCTAGTGTAAATTCCCATTGCTTCTGAGAAGTTTTGCACTGACCACATATCACCATTGAAATATCTGGTTTAGCTGCTGGATTTCTTGTTTTGATTTGCAGAATGACCCAACCATATAGTCCATGCATCCATATGGTGAGGGGGAGAGAAATGTTAAAACAATATATACAATTCATTAGCCAACAGCAAAATTAAGAGATTCTTGCAACATCAAACATGGTGTCTATAATTCCCTCCTAAGGCTGAGAAACAGACAGACTTAACACCTTGGTTGAAGGTCATGCTTTGGGTTCTGGCAGACAACTAAGGAACATGAATGCAAGAACAAAGGGACTTCTACCAAGAACTGTCCTCACTCTTTTCTCCCAACTATTCCAGTGTAAGGGGCTGTTAGCAAAAGAACACCTCAGCTACTCTCAAGTAGCAGCACTGAGGGAGACAGGTAGTGTCTTTGGTAGACAAGTTTGGTTTTCAAAACACATCAGTGATGCAAGGAAGAAGATACACAGTTGCACTTGGTCTTCCAGGAAACCAGGAAATTTGACTTTGCTACATAGAGCAAGTCATCAGATTATGACGATATAGGTGGATTAATTTTCTTTTTTTTTTTAACTTAGAGAAATGATTATAGAACAGCTCATTCACCACTCTTCCAGTGATATTTTCAGGAACTCTCATACATGGCCCTTAACAGTCTCTTTAAAAGCAACTAAGACCTTTAGGAAAACTGATGGCAAATTGAGTCCTTAAGTACTTTATGTATGAGCATCTTTAAGGTTAATCATTAGTGCTGAGAAAACCTCATGAAATTCAGTTCAGTAAGTATTTGAAAGTTCAGATATTTGTTCTGATTCTTTCAGGATTTCCGAATCACAAATATTGTTTTTCTTATGTTACTTTGGTATTTCTACTTCTTGTAAGGGACGTAAATATTGTTTAAAAAGTTAACTGTTAAAACAATTAAAATAATATCATTTAATAGGTTAAACCAGGGTTTCTCAAACTTCATTGCACCTCGACCCCTTTCTGACAACAAAAAGTTACTACATGAGCCCAGGACGGGGGATCAAAGCCTAAGCATGCCAAACCCTGCCGCCCCAAGCGGGGGGACCAAAGCTGAAGTCAAAGGGCTTCAGCCCCAGGCAGCAGGCTTGTAACCTGAGTCCTGCCATCCAGGGCTGAAGCACTCTGGTTTTGACCCCGGGCAGTGCAGCCTGGGCTTCAGTCCTGGGCCCCAACAAGTCTAAGCCAGCCCTGATGACCTGATTATAATGGATCACGACTCACTTTGGGATCCCAAGCCACAGTTTGAGAACCACTAAGTTAACCCATTAAAGGGAGAGGGGCTGGGGCTGCTCCGGCTGGCGTGGAGCTGGGGTTGCTCTGGCCAGCCCAGGGCCGGCGTCTGTGGATGTGGGTTAACTGGTAAGACTAATGCTTACTGTTTAGCTGCTTTAAATTTTATAGCCCTACTTCTTGTCCTACCCAAACTAGGAAGCAATATTGGACTACTACATTGCATTTTAATTGAGAATGCCCTGGAAGACCCAGAAACTTCATACCACGGAAACAAGCCACTCACTTGTTCAGCAAAGTCAGCATATGTAAATATACCTCTGTCCCAAACTCTGCAGAGGCTTCCTATTCACATCTAGTTGTATTCCCAGATGATCATCCCACATTCCTCCAATCCTTTATTTCCCATGGTTACAATTACAGCCAGCTGGAACTCTCTATTCTCAGATTTGAATTCCCTAGGGCGGGAAGGACTCTAGCCCCAGTCTCCATCTCTCACTATCACCCGTGACCTGCCAAATCTCAAGATTAGTCACTTTAAGGAGATTGTGCGAGGCATTTTTTTTAATGAGATTTTTAAAATTTAGCCAGGGTTTAGAGGTAGGAGTAGAGAGAGAAGGCAGTGAGCCATCTAATTTTTTGGCCACTTTTGTATCTGTGCGGCAATACACTGTGTGTATATATAACAACTGAGAGATTCTACACTAAGCAACTGTTATCCTGAAGATCTCAAAAGCATCACACAAATATGCAAATTTTTCAGATGTTCACTGAACTGAAACCACTTTGAGTGGAACACAACAGTGGTTTAACACTACATCATAGTTTAAGGAAATAATGTTAGACTAGATCCTCATCTGGTGTAAATTGGCATCTCTCAACTGGCTTCAGCTGAGAATCACTCCCATCTTATATAACAGATACTACAGAGGGCTTGTGGTTGTCACTACCCAAGTTGGAATTTGGCCAGGAACTAAAGCCCCTACTGTTATGAGGAGTGCTGTAGGCTTTTTTAATTAGCTTGAGTGGATAGGACTTTTCCTTTATCTTATACAAGAGAAATACAAAGTCATTTTAAATTATTGATTTAGAAAACATTTACCAAAGCATTTTTAGCCTCAGAAAGCATCTGAAGTGCAAGATGCCAGCCTACCTCAGAAAGGATGCAATTATCCACGTGAACAGAAGTTTTAAACTGTAACTCCACGCTCATGATGTTCCTTCAGCACTTATTTTCTGAATAGCTGTGTGCAAAAAACCAAACCTTTCATGTTAACGGCCAATAACAAACGCTAATCTTAATCCCAGCCACTGATCCTTGCTCAAAATTCCTGCTGATTATGAGGGACCCCTTCTGTGCCAGGCAGGATTGGGAAACATCAACAAGTTGTGTTGCAGAACACCTCATTCGGTACCCTCCTCCTGAACCATAAGTAAGGCTACAATTTTATCACGGAGGTTGCAGAAGTCATGGAATCTGTGACTTCCAGAGATCCCTGTGACTTCAGCCCATAGTGGCTGAGAGCTGTAGGGTCCCTCCGCAACCCGCAGCTCCCAGTTGCCTAGGGCCCCTGGGAATTCCCAGCCACCACAGGCAGCAGGGGGACCCCCAGGAACTCTGAGCTGCTGCAGGCAGTGGGGACTCCCAGAGCTCCAAGCGAGGCTCTGCAGCTGCCCAGCCTCTGCAGGCAATGTGAGAACCCCTCAGCTGAGCTCCCTATTTTGCAATGCATATTTTTAGTAAAAGTCACAGACAGGTCACAGGCTTCTGTGAATTTTTCCTTTATTGCCTGTCCCTGACTTTTACTAAAAATGCTTGTGACTAAATCTTAACCATAAGCCATCCTACTCAAATTCTCTGCAGACCACACAAAGCAACTCGCTTTTATAATGGAGTCTCCCTGAAACAAGTCTACTCTTAAGTTTGATTTGCTTATTTCTCACTAACTTTTCACCCCTCTGAAAGAGTTTGTGGGGCAAAGGGTTGGGTGTTTCCTTACACCTGGGACTGCAGCAAAAAAACCTGCCAGCGTGGATCCATATATCAGGCTGCTGGAAAAGTGCCAGGCTGACAGAGATTGTATTTAAAGTGAGAGGTAGGAATGGGCTAACTATTCAGTGTTTGCTCTAACAGGAGAAAAGTCAGCAGAATAACAAATTTTAATTTTGATAAAGCTCTGCACAAGCTTATAGCAATTATCAAATGAAGTGTCTATACAGTTTCTGCCTCACAACAGAGCCAAGGTTATTGTCAATTTGCTCTTGTTATAAGAAGTGATTTTCATGTACTTATATCTGCTCTCAGAGCAAGGGAAATGGTTCATAAAGTTTCTATTAGCATACAAAAGCAGCAACATCTGCTGAGAGTCTTAAGAAGCTGATTGCCTTCACTTAATCAGCAGCACAGATTACACTAGTTGGTCACTTCTGTCCTCAACAGAACTCTAGGTATGGAAGCATTAAGGAGTTATTTTTATGGAAATTTCAAAGGATGATCTGGCCAAACAACTGCTTCCTACAGGTAAATTAATTAGATATAAAAGTGTTCCACCCTTTCTAATTAGCAATGGGTACGTGATTCCTGTACCCTGATTCTTCCCTGACTAGATCTGTAAAGAGTATGATAGCAGAATCTGTTAATACTGTAGTACATTGCCTGAACAAAATTATTTGGCATTTACCAAGTTAAACATTTGTTTTGATAGCTAGCAGCTTCTTAAGCATAGTATCATTTCCATAGGATACAGCTTTAGCACCATCTAGAGGATTTGAGAGAGAAACTCAAATTTACCTGCAGTTAATTTCTTGAGGATAAAAAATTAAACCCAAATAGCCAGTGGCGTCAACTTTAGAAGTTGTGATAAGTTATCTTTGTGCCACTCAAAATTTCGAAAGGCCTTTCATTCTACTTTCTATGGAATTGTATTAAGTTATGGATCTGTTCATATAATTTTTTTTATTAAAAAAAATCTCACTATAGCTTACAATTTTTGGAATTATCAAAATAAGATTACAGCAGATGGATGGTGGAAGAATATTTATTGTCAGCAAGTGGGTTTGGGGAAACAGTCTGCATCTGTGCCCTGACAAATAGTATTGTTCATACCCTGCAGGATTACTGGCTTTACTCAGGCTTCCTGAATTACACCCTTTAAGAGTCATTTCCAATACAGAGAACACGACCAAAATTTCAATGGGAAGGTACTAACTTTAGCTGACTAATAAAGAACTATGTTTTGTCATTGTTATTTCACCAACAGACATTGCTGGTTATCCGTGGTTGCAAGCCAACAAGAAATGACCTGGTCCAGCAGGTTGCTTTGTTGTGTGTGTTCCATGTCTTTTCCATCCATCCCTTTGGCCCCTTAGGGTTTGACTGCTCAGACCACATGAAGATTTCCTTTGCTCTAGGACTGCAGGTTCTACAGTTTAACTCCATAAACCAAGTTATTAAATATGCCACAAAGCTCACAGCCATTTGCATGCCCAGTAATTAAAGTGTATTTTCCCCTGTTAGTTCTTATTTTCTCTTCGCTTTGATGAACTGTGTGTTCATGTTCCAGACTTCTGATCTTTGGTTCCGTGATATGGTGCACGTCCAGTAAGTAGGATCTGTAATACTACAACAAGGTACTATGCTGAGCTGCATGGAAATCCCAGCTCAGCATCCCGTTGAACAGGGACTAAGGGGGAAATAATTTCTGACGGGCTTGCAGGCTACAGCCCAGTCCATGAGCAAGGCCAGAAATACTACAGGGTGGAAGTTCAGCCCTGCAATGCTGCAGAGCTAGCTGAAGGAATCAAAAGGAGGCAAAACTCCTTCCTCCTTTATTCACATGTGCCAGCCCACCATCTAACAAGGGCCCTTGTGGCTTATGGGGTTTTGTTCAATCTCCGTAGGGAGTTTTGGTCCACCAGGAATGAGAATTATTCATCTGTTAATTAACTATTTAATCAGTATTCTCCACATCTTTCTCCTAGCACTGAAGGAGGTATATAAAAAATGAAAGTCACTAGCTTAATATTAGTCTTGTAGCACTGGAGTCTTTACTACTGCGCATACCCTTATTTAAGCTGATGTTTGCTACCATGTAATTCATTTTACTATGCCACACATGCACTGTCTTCACATATTATGCCCAAAAAGAAAACTGTTCATATGACTATCATTAAAACGAAGAGAATTTCACCAAACTTGGGGAGAGATTCTCCCCCCTCCCCTTTGATCCTAAAGTAGGCACAGGGCACATGCCTGGTTTCTACATTATATTCCCAGGCATTCGGCACATCCCATGACACACAAAACTATTAATTTGCTTTTATGCTCTCTTCCACTTCAAGCAATTCACTCCCACTTCATGCTTTCAATATCATTTTACATAACCCATCTGGGTATGTCATACTTAGCTAACCCACTCCGTCACAAGTGCACATCCTTCTCAGATGTTCAAGGACAATGGTGGTCAGAAATATAAAACCATTCTTCCTATCTTTCATGAACACACAGCTTGATGGTTCTCCATAGGAGTGTTTGTCCTTTTTGGGGGGGGCGGGGAAGGGGATTATCTGTTGCTATTTTGGACCACCAGAGTTCAAGTGTCATGACCTTGCTTTCACTTGGTAAAAATGAACACTGTTCTAGAATGCACAATACCAAACAATATGAAACCTGAGCACTTTTGTATTCAACACATATAAAAACCTCCCATCACATTCTACCCTCTTTATGCTCTCAGCCATGCTAACAATTCCCCTCCCCAGTGATTTAAATAAAAATAAAGCAATATCTAGATTTTTAACACCTGATTCACTTGTGTATTATTCCAGTTTAATGATTGTTTAGGGTGGGCAATACTGAAAGTTACTCATATGGTATGACAGAGTGACTTAGCCAGCATACCCCTCATGGCTAGGCACAGAATTGTAGGGTCTTTCTCTCTCCTGCCCTTTCCACACTCAGCCCTCCAACTGATCACGTTCAAACTCATCCCTTCTAGGGTAAAAAAGGGTGCAACGCAACAACAGTCCTGCAACCTCACACCAGGTCTTCAGACTTGCTAAGGGCTTAATAGTCCTTCCACCCATTTGTCTGTGAGCCTGTGGAGGAATTCCATGTGCCCTGCGGTTTAGTCCAAGGAACCTGTAGCAAGTAGTTAAGAGCTACGGCCTCAACCCCCTTGCTTCCTCCCTCAGCCTGTTTCTGGGCCATTCCCAGTCTCAGAAGCAAACAAAGGGAAACAAAACAAAAAAAACCTACAGTCCCAAACATTTCCTGGAGGGAAAGAGGGAGTATGCAAAATGTCTGAAAAAGGAAACCAAATTAACAAAAGTAAAAGGCTAGTAACGGACCTTCTGTCTCTCAATCAGCCTCCTACCATCTAGACTACTGCTCAGGTTTGACAGAAGTCCTAAGGTAGCCATTCAGGTGTAGCTCATCTTCTACTCAAAAAACTCCTCCTAGCTGCAATCACTCTTTGTCCTTAGCCACACTCTTCCTGTGGGAACTAAGAATGAGAGATTTATACTCCTTCCCACAGGGGGAGGGGAGAGGGGCTGTTCCCTTTTAAGGTTCCTCCTCCAAGCCTGACATGCTGTGCAGGTGCAGGGCTGCCTTAACTTTTCCTTGTTCTTTAACCCTTTTCTGCATGGTGTGGAGTTTGTATGCCCCATTGCACATGGGCAAGCATTTGGGGTCCTAGTCTGTGGACAGTTCCTGATTTTCAGGTGTAACTACAGTACTGTGGAATGGTACATATATCACTGAGTAGCAGGGGAATATAAACATTTTTAAAAGCTGATTTCAGTATGATATAAAAAGTAATCAGGAAGCTAGTTCTTTTGTTTTTATTTGTCTAGATTAAAAACCTAAAATTTAGGGCTTGAACTACATAGTGACACAGAAAATGTTACCTCTAAAAGGGTGTGTAGTTTGAACTGTAATGCTGGGCATAAATTATGCTTCTGCAATTAAATCTGCTTCTCACTTACTATCACATTAATTCCATTTGTAGGATTCCCTACAAAGATATATTTGATAACTTTAAAAAGAGCCTATACCCATGCAGGGAGGGATTCAAGGGCCATTTAAGATGGAGTAGCAGCTAAACTGGAGGGTTCCTTATTCTCACCTCCATAGATCTCTGCAACTGAATCCCAGTTATTTGGGATGGGCACTGGGCAAAGAATTTCCTATGAAAGTCCATTAGTATCTTACACTTACAGGATGTGATCCTTCAACCCCCATTGACTGCAATGGGACTGTGTGAGTAAGGATCACTCCTGAAAATAAGGTTTTGCAGCATTAGACCCATGAAATATAATACATGCCTTTTAATTCAAAAACATCAACAGAACTGTGCTAATAAAAAGTTGCCAGCCAGATGTTCCAGTTAGATTCAATAATCATGCACCAGTGCTTCCAATTGTTTAAAAATGGGGAAATCTTTGAAGGGATATTTCAATTCCAAGGATTCAGAACATTGTACTTTCTATTATGTGAAAACTGTTTGGGTGCATCTTTTCAGATTTCATAGTTGGCAGGTCTGAATTAAACATTTTGCAGAAAAATTAATTCCTTTCTGTTTACACATAAAATGCACATCATACCATTGGACATAACTCCAGTCACTCATATGAACCCATTCCTGTGCATATTCAGAAATCAATTACACCAGTGTAAATCCACAGAAACGCCATCAATTTGATTATCCTGATTTACACTGGTGTAAGAGACCAAAATATGGCCCATGGCTGGAAAAATTAAAAGTATAACTTCAATATGTGGGACTGTCCTATCTAATACAACAGCATTATACACAGGTGTTATTTTAATTCACTCATTAATAAGTTTCTAAATGAAGTAGACTTAAATAAAGGACCTACCAATTGCAGAATAGCAACAAACTGGTTTTTTGGTGGGTTGTTTTTTTTATTTGGTTTGCTTGTTCTGGTTTCGCTTGGTTGGTTTTCCAGAAGGTTTTATTGTTCTGTACTGGGTTTTTGGTGGTAGTACTTGTTGGGTTTGTTTGGGAAGATGCTGGTGGTGGTTTTCATTTGGGTTGATTGGTTGGGGTTTTCAAGGAGGGGATGGTGGTGGTGACTTTTGCCTGAGTTGGTTGGGTGCATTTGTTTTGTCAGATGGCTGGGTTTGCTTGTTTCATTCAGTAGTGGGGTTTGGTGGGGGTGGTTCTTGTTGGGATTGGTTGGGTGTGTTAGTTTCATTGGGTGGTGGGGGATGGGGGTGGGGATTTTTGTCTGGGTTTGGTGGGTGCGTTAGGTTCGCTTGGTGGTGGGGTTTGGTGGGGGATGGTGGTTTTTTGTCAGGGTTGGTTGGGTTTGGTGGGGGATGGTGGTGGTGGGGTTTGTCTGGGTTGGTGGGTGTGCTAGTTTCATTGGGTGGTAGGGTTTGGTGGTGGTTTTTGACGGGGTTGGTTGGGTGTGTTAGTTTCATTGGGGATGGTGATGGGTTTTGTGAGGTTTGGTGGGGGATGGTGGTGGTGGGTTTTGTCAGGGTTGGTTGGGGGTGTTAGTTTCGTTGGGTGGTGGGGTTTGGTGGGTGCATTAGTTTCATTGGTGGGGGGGTTGTCTGGGTTGGGTGTGTTAGTTTCATTGGGTGGGGGGGTTGTGTGGGTTGGTTGGGTGCGTTAGTTTCATGGGGGGGTTGTGTGGGTTGGTTGGGTGTGTTAGTTTCATTGGGTGGGGGGGTTGTGCGGTTTGGTTGGGTGTGTTAGTTTCATGGGGGGGTTGTGTGGGTTGATTCGGTGTGTTAGTTTCATTGGGTGGTGGTCAGTTGTCTCGGTTGGGTGTGTTAGTTTCATGGGGGGGTTGTGTGGGTTGGTTGGGTGTGTTAGTTTCATTGGGTGGGGGGGTTGTGCGGTTTGGTTGGGTGTGTTAGTTTCATGGGGGGGTTGTGTGGGTTGATTCGGTGTGTTAGTTTCATTGGGTGGTGGTCAGTTGTCTCGGTTGGGTGTGTTAGTTTCATGGGGGGGTTGTGTGGGTTGGTTGGGTGTGTTAGTTTCATTGGGTGGGGGGGTTGTGCGGTTTGGTTGGGTGTGTTAGTTTCATGGGGGGGTTGTGTGGGTTGATTCGGTGTGTTAGTTTCATTGGGTGGTGGTCAGTTGTCTCGGTTGGGTGTGTTAGTTTCATGGGGGGGTTGTGTGGGTTGGTTGGGTGTGTTAGTTTCATTGGGTGGGGGGGTTGTGCGGTTTGGTTGGGTGTGTTAGTTTCATGGGGGGGTTGTGTGGGTTGATTCGGTGTGTTAGTTTCATTGGGTGGTGGTCAGTTGTCTCGGTTGGGTGTGTTAGTTTCATGGGGGGGTTGTGTGGGTTGGTTGGGTGTGTTAGTTTCATTGGGTGGGGGGGTTGTGCGGTTTGGTTGGGTGTGTTAGTTTCATGGGGGGGTTGTGTGGGTTGATTCGGTGTGTTAGTTTCATTGGGTGGTGGTCAGTTGTCTCGGTTGGGTGTGTTAGTTTCATGGGGGGGTTGTGTGGGTTGGTTGGGTGTGTTAGTTTCATTGGGTGGGGGGGTTGTGCGGTTTGGTTGGGTGTGTTAGTTTCATGGGGGGGTTGTGTGGGTTGATTCGGTGTGTTAGTTTCATTGGGTGGTGGTCAGTTGTCTCGGTTGGGTGTGTTAGTTTCATGGGGGGGTTGTGTGGGTTGGTTGGGTGTGTTAGTTTCATTGGGTGGGGGGGTTGCGTGGGTTGGTTGGGTGTGTTAGTTTCATTGGGGGGTGGTCGGTTGTCTCGGTTGGGTGTTTTCCTTTGAGGACCTGGGTTTCCCGGGGCGCGCGGGTTGACGGCCGCTCCGCCCGCAGGGAGCTGTTCGGGGGCCCCACCGCCCCGGCTGCAGGGCCACAGCCAAGGGAACGTGCTGCTGGGGCGAGTCACCGGAGGGGTCACACGCGCTGCGGGGCCGGCACACGCGGAGCGGAGCCTGGGGCGGCGGCAGGGGCCGACGTCTGCGGTTACCTGGGAACGGATGAGGTTCGCAGGGGGCGGGGCTGCTCCTCTGCCCCCCCCCCCAGCACTTCCGCTCCCAGCAGCGCTTCCGGCACTGCCCCATAGCAACCGTTGCGAGGAGAAAGTGCAGCTCTCACGCGGGTGACTCCTCCTGCGCGTCCCTGGCCATGGTAACGGGGAGGAGCGGGGCATGGGGGGCGCTGGGTAGCCCCAGTTTCGGGGGCCTGGGAGCCCCCAGCTGCACTCCGCGGGGAGCACTGGCCAGCAGCAGGCGGGGGCGAGGCAGTCACTAGACAGCTCTTTGGGGGTGCAGCGGTCCCTATAACACACAGTGCTGGACAGTCTTTTTTCTGACTTTCCCCATGGTGCGCGCACTCCTAGATCCGCTGCCTTTCACTGAGAGTCTTTGGGACCTGACCCCTCTGCCAAACTAGAGCACCTTACAGACGCCATTGCTCCTGAAGGGCACCTGCAGTGGGCTGTGCTTACCTGTTCCTCTCTAGTCACTGCCTGCGTAAATGCTGCTGGACAGATCCTCGTGTTTTGGCTCGCAGCACTTTTCTGCAGGAATGAAAACCAAGAAGCTAGTCAGCCCTCAGTAGGGTTCCATGAGTGTAAATGTGGGGAGAGAAGGGGGAGACACACACACACACTTTCATGAGAGAGCTGGGACACAGCAGTATTACAGACTGTTAATTGTGATTTCATTTTGTTTTACAGGCAGAAGTAGAGGAAACACTAAAGAGGATTCAGGCACACAAAGGGGTTATTGGAACTATTGTTGTAAATGCAGAAGGTAAATATACTGCCGTTTTATAAATCCAAAATAAATTTCAAAGAGGCACTGGATGTAACCACTTAAATCATTGCAATATATCCTTTGTTATTAAACAATGTAACTACTTTACAATATTTTGCAAAAATGTAATTGTTACAGGTTAGACTTTCAAAAATGCACACTCAGAACTGATGCATGCAAACTCTGATTTGTGCAACAAAAATGCACACACTTCTGTAAATCTGACCTTATATTTTTAATATGCTGCAGCTTATTTAATTCAAGATACTGAAAGCCAGAAATATGGCAGATTCCAGAAGTTTGTGAATTAGGAATTAAGTGGAGAAGCACGTGTTAAAAATCCATCACATTTTGGTTTTTTGGTCAACTGTAGTTCTATTTTTATAATACTTTATAGTCTGCTAGTAACTATTAATATATGCATTGTTGTTGTTGTGTTGATCTCAGGATATTAGAGAGATGAGGTGAGTAAGATAGTTGCTTTTATTGGAGAAGCTTTTGAGCTTACACAGATCTTTTCTTCAGATCTGAGAAACTTAATATTTATAGTCTGATACCTTACTCCATCATCTGCCATTAAGTCTTGGTGAGAGTTGGTCAGAGACCACCATTTTTGTATGCCTTTTTAAAGTGTGCTGTTTAGCCAAATGTGGGTTAGCAAAATTCAACCATATGATGTAGAGCTGAAAGGCCAGACTTACAGTACTGAATGGTAGCCCTTGCCCTAGCTCAGAAGGTGAAAAGGGAGCAGTGAACAGCCCCTCTTAGAATCATTCGTCTGTTTCATACCAACCTGTTTCACATTATAATATTTTAAAAGAAAATACATTAGAAACTCATTTCTCCCCATTCCCCACCCCCCCAAAAAAGACAAAAATATTGAGAGAAAAATATCTCACAGCCAGAAATTAGGCTTAGGCTGCTGGACAACAGCCTCAGGGCTGCTCTAACTTCAACTATTTCAGAGGTCTTCAAGTGTTTCCTTGAGTCATCAGAGATTTGGTGGAAATAGTGGCTCCTGTATTATGCCACCTGGTCCTTGACCATAACCCTCACGTAGAGGACTGCAGGTGGTGATGAGTGGGGCATGGCATGTAGTCAGATCTGCCAGTCCTGTGCTCCTGGAGGAATCCCCAGTTGTTCACTTAAGCCTGTTTGTGGGGCCAAGGTTCTGATCCAGAGTATTTTTATTCTAGTCTCTCCCTCAGCATGTGAGCTGATTTTCAGTGGCATTCACACTACCCAGTTCCTGGCTACCAGTCCGGGGGGCTCTGCATTTTAATTTAATTTTAAATGAAGCTTCTTAAACATTCTGAAACCTTATTTACTTTACATACAACAATAGTTTAGTTGTATATTATAAACTTCTAGAAAGAGACCTTCTAAAAAGGTTTAAAATGTATTCTTGGCACACAAAACCTTAAATTAAAGTGAATAAATGAAGACTCGGCACACCACTTCTGAAAGGTTGCTGACCCCTGGCTTACAATGTTGCCTACTTTATGGAAACAATATTTTTCTCATTTTTGTTGTCTTAAATTTTTAAAAGAAGAATGTTTTCTTTATTCAGATTATGGAAGTTTGAGTTTCTACCTTGACTTTTCAAATGTTGTGAATCCTGTTTGCATGAAAGAAAGCACTTTTCTCAGCACCGCTTCATTGACATAATACAAGTACAGTATTCTTTCTCTCACAGATCTGCTAATGCACCTGATCTTCACCTACGCTTTTAGGTGGGCTCTTATGTCATTGTTTAGAGGTTATCATGGTTGTAGTATCTTTAAAGACTAACAGACTACAATCATCATCAGATTCCTATTCCTGGGTCTCAGTTTCCTTGCACAGGCAGGTCAGAACACTATCTCTCTGGATTGACTCATTGGGGCACTGACAGAGAGCATGAGGCCGTCCCTGTGTTCTGTTCCAACTGCCATCTCCTCACCTCCCTCTAGAATAGGGGTCAGCAACCTTTCAGAAGTGGTGTGCCGAGTCTTCATTTATTCACTCTAATTTAAGGTTTCGCATGCCAGTAATACTTGAACATTTTTAGAAGGTCTCTAAGTCTATCATATAGAACTAAACTATTGTTCTGTGTAAAGTAAATAAGGTTTTTAAAATGTTTAAGAAACATTTAAAATTAAAATAAAATGCAGAGCCCCCTGGACCAGTGGCCAGGACCCAGGCAGCGTGAGTTCCTCTGAAAATCAGCTCGTGTGCCACCTTCAGCACGTGTGCCATAGGTTGCCAACCCCTGTGCTAGAATCTTTTCTGGCCAGAGTCAGTCAGGGATCTCCCAGGACATGTGCATTTACTTCAGAGATGTTGCATCCAATTATATTGGGGGCAAATGTAACAAACTTGCTCTTAAACTGTGGGCATATCCAAGATACGAGAAAGCTAGCGTAACCAGGCCACCGCCTTTCAAGAAAGTCAGGTTCATGACTGCATGCCTTATTTGTGTAACTGGTTCCCCAACTATCCAGAATCTCTAGTTGCATGTACAGTTACCTGGGACTGCCCACACACATTAAATGTACTTCTTGAAAAATGACTATTTATTTTAATGTTCCTGGATGGAAAGGAACAGATTCTCAAACAAGTTAGTCATACATATTAAATGTACATTTGTGTGACTAACTTGTTTGAAAATCTGTTCCTTTCCATCCAGGAGCATGAAAAATAACTGCATATTTATTTTAAAGAAGTCAGTATTTGAAGTCAGAAGACCAGTTTGAATTAGTGGTCCACTTCATTTTTTTTTTTTTTTTTTTGCCAGGTGTCTGCATTTTTCTAAAAAGAGATTAAAGTGCCTATTTTTAAACAGAACAAACTTGTTTTCATCTTTCTTTTAAAGTTGTTAACAATGTAAATAAAATGGTGATAAAATTCCTGAAACAAGTACATAATATTGAACATCCTCTTAAAATAATATGTAGTAGAGTTACTTTAAGTTTGTTACACCTGATAGAGCTGTATTCAATTGTTTGAATTGAAAATGGTTCCAGATTGATTCTGTCTTTCACACACAAGATCACTAGTTTAAAAATTATCGGCCCTGGTGGCCTCTCTCTTAATATCCAGTTTGTTCCACAAACTGAGCATCAGTTCCTTTTAAATCTAGGGAAATTACTAATGTCAGCCATTCAGTTTCAGGTTATTTTTGGCCAGACATTTCACTTTATTTACACCTTTAGAGACTGACAGATTTTATTTGGAAATCTGAGTTTGTTGGAATGGTCATTTGGTTTCAAGGTCATCTAAACTTGATATTTTTATTCATTGCTGCTTTTTAAGTGACTGTTGCCCTATCTACACAATGTGATTATGTAGATGTTCTCTCACTAATGCAGAACACCTGTCTTTGTCCTTATTAAATCCCTACTTCCAAATTTGCCTGAGTTCAGTTTCAACATACTAAGGTTTCATAGATATAAGAGAGAGAATATATTTATTAGGTCATCCTGTTATATCCCCTTGCAGTGAAAGATTTTCCTTGAACAGGATAATCAAAAAATCAGATCATTTTGGGTTTAAATTGCTCAAGGGATGCTTTTCTAAAGAGATTAGGAAATAGTTTAAGAGATCTAACTCTTTGGAACTTTTTCCAAATATTTGTCGTCAGTGTTCCCTTTATCACTTTCATCCAATTGTTCCCTTTTGTATTTTCACTTTTCTTCATATATCGCTCTTCAAATATATTTGAAAGTTATATTCCTTCAATACTCTTTTAGCCAAGATTTACAATATTTGTATTTTTAATCTTTCCTCAGAAAATCAGTCACTCCTTCCTCTTAAATTTTAATTGCTCCTTTCTGGATTATTTATAATGTCAAAATGTTTTGTGGCATTGGGATATGCAAAATTCTATCCATTATTTAGGAGCTGTACCATCATCAGTATGTAAATAGGGAGTATTGTCTCACAGGCTTGTAACATGATGCCTCTGGAAGCAGTCCAAAGAGCAAGGTAGCTTTTTATAAGTGAAGCAAAAATACTAAGCCCTAATAGTTTTGAGTTGTGCAGTTACACCATAATTGTAAAGACATCTTTTGTTCTGACTGCATAGTCTACAGATATGGAAATAATTATTTGACAGAATATTACAATTAATTCATCAAAATGAATGTTGATGTTACATTGTCAGACTCGCAGTAGTAGGTTGGATCCATATATTGTCAAACATTCGTAATATTTTGGATTGTATAATGTGGACTATCTATTGTCAGCATGTTGTATTGCAATTTTAAAAGAGCAGTTCTAGAAGGTGCAATATGCTCACCAAATGCAAATACACCATTTTACAATAGTCTCCTTTGGTATTTGACAAATTATAAATTTCCAATCCTATTCCATCATTAAACATGTAAAATGCTTATTATATACAGTTGGCTAAAATGATTGTTAGATGGTTTATATTTAAAATACACATAGTAAAAATATGTAAAAAGCAGCAACATTTAATGTAATCTTGAATAGATGACCCAATGAAACACGTAAGTACTGTGGGCTAGATTTTTAAAGGTATTTAGGTGTCTAAAGATATAGACAGACACCTAGTGAGATTTTTCAAAAGCTTCTAGGCATCTAACTGCCATTGACTTCAGGTTCAGAGATCCTTTTTGAAATTTGGCTGTATGTATTAGTAAGACTAATATTTTGTCAGATATTTTTAGTAAAAGTCAGGGACAGGCCACGGGCAATAAAAAAAAAGTCATAGAAGCCAGTGACCTGTCCGT
Source organism: Chelonoidis abingdonii (assembly GCF_003597395.2). Classification (NCBI taxonomy): domain Eukaryota; kingdom Metazoa; phylum Chordata; order Testudines; family Testudinidae; genus Chelonoidis; species Chelonoidis abingdonii. The sequence goes on from NC_133787.1 coordinate 31,889,135, forward strand.
GACTTTTGGGAAAAATAGGCATGGCAAAATGGGGAGCTCAAATGTGGGGTCCACCCTATGCACACAGAGGCTGGGCAGCTGCAGGGTCCTGCTCCAAGCAAGCTCCCACTGTCCATAGCAACCAGGAGCTCCCAGGGTCCCCCTGACACCCACATAGCTCAGAGCTCTGAGGTACCCCCCCCAGGGAACAGGGGTGCCTCACAGCTCCCCACAGCTGCAAGCTGCTGGGGCTGAATTCACAGAGGTCACTGGAAGTCACTGATTCTCTAACTTCTGGGACCTCCATGAAAAAAATCATAGCCTTATGTATTAATATTAAGCAATGTAATTGTTTTTCCTATACAATATAAAACCCATAATTTAATGGAAAAATTTCTCTCGTTCTTTTTGCCACTTCGTTAATGTGACAGACATTAAAAGATTTTAATAATAAAATTACTTTAATATGCCTGTTTGTTTGCAGGAATTCCAATCAGAACAACCCTAGATAACTCTACAACAGTACAATATGCAGGTCTTCTTCATCAGCTCACAATGAAAGCGAGGAGCACAGTGAGAGATATAGATCCTCAGAATGATCTAACCTTTCTTCGGATCAGATCAAAGAAACATGAAATCATGGTAGCCCCAGGTAATTTAAGATTTCTATTCCTAAAATATTGTTAAAATTTTGTGCTGTAAGTTTCTCAAAGCACAAAGCTACTATAGAACATGTATGATATATGAAAACAAAAGTATAAGAGATAACTTCTTGCTTTTGCTATAAGTCCTTTACGTTTGGATAGGGTGCACGCAGCATTGTTCACTTCTTTTGTCTACATAGACAGCTACACTAGCATCTTGATGCATAAGGATTATAGTATACAGAACTTGAGCAAGAAGATAAGACCAGATTTCACAGAAATGTAGGTCTAAGGGACCTCAAGAAGTCATCAGATCCAGCCTCCTGCACTTGGGCTGGACCAAGTATCCCTGACAACTGTTTGTCCAACCTGTTCTTAAAAGCCTCCCTTGGAAGCCTATACCAGAGCTTAAAAATTTTGTAGTTTTTCCTAATAGCTAACCTAAATCTCCCTGGCTGCAAATTAAGCCCATTACTACTTGTCCTGTTTTCAGTGGACATGGATAAATATTGCTCACTCTTCCCTTGTTAACAGCCTTTAACACATTTTGAAGACTTATCAGTTCTCCCCTAAGTCTTCTTTTCTCAAGACTAAACATGACCAATTTTTTTTTAACCTTTCCTCATAGGTCAGATTTTCTAAAAAATTTATCATTTTTCTCTCTCCCCTGGACTTTCTTCAGTTTATTCACATCTTTCCTAAGCTGTGGTGTCCAGAATTGGACACGGTACTACAGTGGAAACTTCACCAATGCTGAGTAGAATAGGACAGTCACCTCAGGTATCTTATTTACAACACTCCTGTTGGAGCTAATTAGCTTTTAGTAAACATGGCAAATGTGTTCACTTTTTTCACAACAAATACCAAACGAACCACTAATGATCATCCATCTATTGTTGTTTCTAAGAACACATTTTAAACTTGATACTGTGCAGTATGTACCAAGCTTCTCATTGTTCATAAGATTGTTTCTTTTACAATAGGTCACTGATCACACAGGTGGTATTAGCACCATTAATATAACAATTATGATTGAATTACTTATTTGTCTTGTTCATCTTAAGTACAAATGTTTTTGATTTGCTTTGGGTTGTTTCCCCTAATTAGTATGGATAAGGGGCCAGATCCTTAGCTATGGCCAAGGAGCATACACCACAAATTGAGGCAGCCAGGACGGGGAGTGCAAAGGTGCTGTGATTCTGTGTGTGCACGCTAGACTGGTACCCCAGCATATATTATGCTGGCTGCCAACTACCCGAATGGGTAAAAATATCAGCTGAGAATGTGTAGGGTATAAAGATGACCCAGCCTTGCCCCTAATGGTGTCAGTAGGGAGGGAGATGGCATTGGATTCTCTATACTTGTACCACCATAACACCCCTTACATTGAGGTAATCCTCAGTGCCAGATATACTGATTCTGTCATCAGATTCCACGGGCAGCACAGTGCAAAGTGGCTGCACTGATGCCACTGATCTCACTGTTCCTACTAGAAATCATAAGTAACTCCAGTGAAGACAATGCAGTTACATTGGTGTAAAACCAATATAAGCTTAATTGTGCCCTATTACTTTGGTATACCAATTAGTTGACAATTAATAGTAAAAGACTGAAATCATTTTTGTCAAGCATGTTTTAGGATATAAATTCAAACATTTATTTCTGTTAAGATAGGAATAAATCAATCAGGGCAAACTACTAGTAAACCAGTAGCCAGATGTTAATATTTCTGAAATATTAAATGTTTGTTTTTCTTGATTTTGATTACAATATTCTTGTATTTCTTTACAGATAAGGAGTATCTTCTAATTGTTATTCAGAACCCATGTGAATAGACTTGCCGCAACAATATTTTTAGAGATACCAATGCAATAATAATCCTTTGATTATTTTCAAACATACCACTGAGTTCTTACATAATGTATGTAACTTGTCATTGCTGAAACTTTTCCAAGCTAATATTCTCAGTTGTAGCTGTACTTTAACTTATGCTTGCGCAAAACAAACATTGTATGTGTAGATAAATACTCAGAAGACCAACATGTTTAAAACCTTTTGTTAATGGATTTTCTGGCTAATTCTTGTAACTAAAGAATTCTCTTTACATCACAAGTTTAGGTTGTTATATTTTGGGTTTTTTTTTTTAAAGTAGGAATCACATTTCATGGAAATCAGTAACTTGTGTATGTACTCGTAACTATACCCATATAAACTCAAGAATACAGGATTAAACAGGTTACTCATCTTGGTTCCATTGGGGGTAAAGAGGACTGTGTTCTGTTTCTAGAATGACCAAAATGCAGTAGTTACAAAGAAATAATTTTACTTCCACCTTAAGTACCCTTCGTTTCTAATGAACAATTGAATCACAACAGCTTCAGTTAAATATTTAAAGCTACTGCTGAAGAAAGGTCCAGATGAAGAGAATGGTCCTTCCACCTTCAATTAATGCAAAACTGTTATTAATTTGTGTTTACTGGCAATTCTAGATAGTGCTTCTAAGTAAACTCCATCAGAACTCTTGATAAAACACTCAAATGTGACCACCTTCAGATCCAGCATGTACTGAATACAGTGAGCCATTTCTTCCAGCATGTTTTGCAACACTGCCACAGATTTTGCAGTTCTCTCCAAAATTGGAAACCTGTTCAGACCATTGTTTTAAGTCAGACAGTTAAAGTGTATGTAGATTTTCACGTTACTAATGATTCTTTAAAATTAAAGGTGAAACTTTTTCAGCATCACTAGGTCAAGAACGGTTTTATGCTGATATTTCATCATGGGGCAGGAGGTAGGAACAATCTGGAAATTAGAAGTGGCAGGAAGCCTGGCTAAAGAGACCCAGGGAGAAAATGAATCCAGTTGCTTGGGAATAACAGAAGCCAAAAGGATGGTTTTTGATGGTGCAGCCACAGTATAATATCCACTTACTGGGTGACAGTTGAAAATATGAATGGCTGTCATGAAAAGGACCATTACATGGAAATAAATATAGCAAATCAATCTCTTTACATACTGAAGTAAAATAAAGCAGAGCATATGTTTGAACATTGCTAATGTACTCTGTGCTGTACAAGAAAACACTCCCTACTTCCTATGGTCTTTCATGTAAATTATTAGTTCTAAATTTAAAGTGACAACAGTTCATTAGTGAATGTTGGCAAACATGTACCAAAACTAAGTTTCCAATTTATCACCTTCCCTAGTTCTGTGGTAGTAATGCTTCTTAACAGCAAGCCAGTCATTGTCAAATGTCTGTCTAACTTTTATTCATAAAAGAAATACTTTGGCATTTTGAGGGATATCCTGTGTAACAAGTCAAAGTCAGTGTGTCTGGCTTTCCTTTCACTTCCTCTAGTTAGCTTCTGGACTAATTCTACTGCAAATCAACAGTCACAGCAGTGTTGAAGGGAGGAGATGTAGCCCCATTCTTATTTTGTCTATTTTAGATTTTTTTTTGTTAACAAATAACTAAATTAATATCCAATATATTATTTTTGCATTATATTACTCCAGCAAACTGCTGAAGTTAGATAATATTACATAGTAAGGACTAAGTTGTCAAAAATATCAGATGGCGTCACCCCTTAATACCTTCCAGCGCCATGAAAAATGGCCTTCAGGCAGACATGGCAGTACTCTCATGCATAGAGAAAAGCTTTGTACATGGCAATATTTGTTCTTCACTTCTGTTATCTTTCTTTTGTGTGTGTAAACGTCTTTCAAACTTTAATCTGATATTCTTGAAGCAATGATTATCACTTTGATTTGGGTCCCAATTTATCAAAGTACTTGAAGGGGTTAAGTACACTATTGAATAGGGATGAACTTAAGTTCAAAGTTATATTTAAGCATGGATTTAAAGCCAGTTGAAATGAGACTTAAGCCCATGTTCAAAAGTAAGCACAGACTTAATTGCCGAAAAGGGGCTTTAATGTGTAGAAATGGTTTATAAGTCATTATATGCAATCTTCAAATGTCCAAATAATGCTCACAAATTCATTCCCATCACAACTCATGTTAGAAGCCCTGGGAGTCATGGATGCAGATCTGAGGGCAAAGTCTGGTCCACTGTTGGCGGTGTAACTAGTGACAATTGCATGAAATTGCAAGCTGAGTTTTCTGTTCCTAAGTGTACTGTAGATTCTTTACCAAGGCTCCTTACAAGCTGTGCAAGTATATGCAGTATTAGCAACATTCTCATTACAGACTATAAATATATAATGAAATATCTTGCCATTTTTATTTCCATATTCTATTAGAAAGCTACTGGACAGAGCTGTGGTTTTTCAACAGAAAAAAGTAAAAATTGAGAGAGTATCCATAATCTCAGTGGAATCTGCTGTCAGCAGATTCATCTGAACAAAGGTGGAAAGTAATAGAAGGAAAAGCAGAATCAAAGGATGAAAATGTAATTTTAAAATTACAGTACAAAACTATTACTTAAGACTGCTCAGGCTATGGTGAAGTTGGTGTTTAGGTGATAGAACCACCAGTGTAATCTCTACCAGCCAATTGTATTTAGAATCCTGATAACATTTAACCAGGAGAAAAAGAATTTCAGTGACATGCATAGTATTCTTTAAAAGACTAATTTTATGGATAATGGTTGGCCGATCGACTAAACTAGCATGTTCTGAGTTAATCAGAATGCTGCTTTTCTCTCAGCAACCATCACTCAAGTGTTCCAACATCCATCTGACAAAATGATATCACACATTTGGGATGATAAAAATAAACTATTGTAATAGCAATAGAAATCTGTCACTGGATCATTCTCCCACTTTAAAAATACAACAAACATCTTGGCTTTGCCTTAACATTTATTTTTGACAAATGTTGAAGCTCTCCTGAGATACCACCTAGTGCCATCTGTCCCATTTACAATAATAATGCAAGCCAGTTGTTTATCTGCTTCAAGTTTTACTTATCTGCCACTTAGCACGAACATCTTTGATCAATACATTTGCATGTTGTAGTTTGTTACAAAGTGGGCTTTGGGCATGTGTAATTCAGCTGGATGAGATATGCACTTAATGAGTTAGTGTACATTACATTCTGCGTGTAGAAATATTCAGGTCACTTTTTCAAATGTACTTTCAGCTCAACCTTTTGAATTTTAGGTAGATGTGGTTTAACATGAGTAAAGCATTGTTAGAATTCTTCTTTAGGAATCGATGGAAGAATGATTCAAACACTCCCTACAAGTGACAAAAAGTACATGATCTAATTGATTGTCATCTGATTTGTCACCTCTGCAGATCTGTAGGAATTTACAAGTCACCCCTGTTGCCAAAACAAGAACAGTGCATCTTTATGCTACAGAAGATTTTTTAAAAAGTATTTAGTAGTGTAAAAGAGGGTATTAAATATTCAGTCACAGCACGCTAAAAGATCCCATATTTGCTAACAGAATTTAGTGTGATCATAGATCGTATAGAAAGCACCAAAAACAAACAGGAATTCCCCTAACTCAATATTTCAGGGCTAGTGATTAAGGTTTCATATCTTTGTTTTTTGTCATGTGTTACTAATAGTCACCAGTCTAAATCCCAGTGAAAAAATGTTTTACATGTGCTGAAGACATCTTTATAAGCACACAAATTAGAACTCTTAAAAAGCTTGCTTTTAACATCCGTTCTGTATAGTCTTCTCTTATTTCACATCCTGCTGTAAATTTAACCTAACAAGGTGAGCTATTTGGACAACACCAGAGTCCCTGAAGGAACATTGTCTGATCATAAATATTAATAATGATGAACTTGAAAAGGCCAGCTTAATAAAATACCTGAAAATGCAATTAGACACCATGGCTATTACTGCCAAGAGTTATGCAGCTGGTTTTAATCTTACATGGCAACAGCAGCATTTCAGTCAATGTGGGCTTTCCCTAATTCAGGGACAAGTCCTGCCTCTATTACATGCATATGTAGTCCCTAACAGCAGATACAGCTGCTGGACTGGCCCCATAGAAAAAAAAAACACCACACCGTATAAATATACTGGTGGTTGCCCTTTTATTATGTTCTGTTTACCATGATTGTCTAGAGATTAGTATTACCTGGGCTGCAAAATATTTTTTTGTATCTCAGGCAGTCAAATTAGAGGAGTCAACAGCAGTACAATAATTTTTGTTCTCTTTTCCTGGACAAATTAAAACAGAGTTGTATTGGTTACTAGAGAGATTTAGGTCCCAACAACAAGGCTCAGTTGTATGACTTTGCCGTGGCCTTGGGAGCAAGGGTGACAAATACTCTTGCAAGATTGCATTGGGTGTTTCACACCTTACTTGATGATTTGGAGCCTTTCTTGAATCATACCATGGATATTTTTCAAAGAAAATCAGCATTTGGCTTGATTCACTTTTCACTTGCATTGGTTTTGCACCATTGATTTCAATGGAATTGTTCTCAATTTACTAGTGGGGAAGGAGGCCACTCTGCCTCTTGTATTGCGTGGTAACCCTCGGGTTGCACTGGCGGGGCTGAGTTGTAAGTGGTCTATAGGTCTGGACCCATCTAACAGAGGCAAACAAGAAATAATAGTTGGGTGCTCATGTTCCCACCCTCGGGTGGAGCAGGGCACACAGGAGTCTTTAGCTTGCAGCCCCTCAGTTGTGGTCAGTACTTAACAGTTTGGAGCTCTAGCCCTTTGGGCAGAGCCGAGCAGAGAGCAGGCTGTAGCCTAAGCCTCTCGGCCAAGACAGCCAGCTTACACACAGACAGTCTGCGGCTCCAGCCCTTTGGGTGGAGCAGAGCTGGGAACAAGCTTTAGCCTCAGCTTGTGGGCCAAGGCAGCCAGCAAACACTCAGGTTAGGATGAGCACCCAGTCTAGGGGCTCCAGAAGGGGGGAACACCCACACAATCTAGCATCCTAGCTTGCCAGATGGTAGACTGACACAGACCTCCTGGCATATGGTGGGGAGTCAACTACTCCAGTGGCAGGGGTAGGGGGATGCAGGCCCACCCAACTCCACCACGTCCCAGCCCAGGGCAGAGTCGTCTGCCAGTGGGTCAGCAGGGATCCAGCTGCAACACACTGACCTAGAAGCAGTCAGCCACATAACCAGACAGTCAAGGGCTGTCCTAGGCTACTTCCTGCTTCCCTGGGGTTTGGTATCTCTGGAATCCACAGGTCCTCTGGGTACACAGTGAACGATAGTCCCAGCAACTACTCTTCTGGGTCCGTCTCCTCTGGGGGAGGGGTGCTGCAGAGCACCAATTCAGCCCTCAGGTGGCAGAGCAGAGGCATCCATCTCCTTCCCTGGCTCCTACTCAACTGAGCTGCAGAGCCCTCCTTTTATACCCTTTACTTCCTATCCTGCCCCAGAATTTCTGGTGAGGGGGTGGGGTGGGTTCAGCTCTGCCCACCAGAGGGAGTGTAGCGATCCCTCCCTTTCCAGCCTGCAGGGAGGCCACTCTGCCTCTCCACACCCTGATGTAAAGTGGCGGGGGGGGGGGGGGAAATCACACCCATAGTCCAGAGTCTATATCTCTTGTACCTAGGAGAGTTCTCTTTTCTGACACATCCTCAATGCTCTGTATTCTAGAGGTAGACTATATTAGGCCATACCATTCATCACTCAAGATCGCATAAAGCAGCAGCTTACGGACTAAACCCAAGATGTATTGTTTAGACATGATTGGAGGAGTTGGGGCAGAAATCTTTGTAGAGAAGACCAGCAAAAATCATGAAATAGGCAGTTGTGGGTTACAAGTTTTACAATATGGTTTATATTTAATAGTAAAATAGCACTTTTATAGTGCTTTACATTTAAAAGCACTGTAGAATGGGTGGGCTGAATCCTACACTCCTTACTCAGGATTAAGTTAATAGGAGCAGCAGATGCTGCACTTATTTTGATGTCTATGAAGTCCATAGTTAAGTCAAAGAAGAAGATGGATACAAAACATGGCAATCTACATTCTAACCAACCAGAGCAACTTTTCAAAAAGTGGACGTGAAACTCCAGGGTCTGGTGAAATTATTCCTACTACACCTCTATCCCAATATAACACTGTCCTCGGGAGCCAAAAAATCTTACCGTGTTATAGGTGAAACCATGTTATATCAAACTTGCTTTGATCCAGAGTGTGCAGCCCTGCCCCCCCCCCCAGAGCACTGCTTTACCGTGTTATATCCGAATTCGTTTTATATCAGGTCGCGTTATATTGGGGTAAAGGTGTACTACATTCCTCTTACCAGAAGAGCAATGTACATATGTCAGATGGGCAACCACGGAACGGTCTTGCCAAAGGCTATGTTGGACAATATTAGCAGTGCTAGCACTAAAACCAATGTCTCAAGTGGTAGTCCCACATCTTATCCACTAAGTCAGAAACTCTGTCATACAAAATTGCTTCCAATCTCTGCACTTAGACCCCAGTTCAGGAAAGCACTAAAGTACATGTTTAGTTTTAAGCATGTAAGTAGTTCCTTTAAAATTAACAGAACTAACCATGTGCTTAAAGGCAGGCATGTACTTAAGTACATTGCCAATGAGGACCTTAGTTAGGTAAAACAGGAGTAAAGGAAGTCTGATGAAGTGGGTATTCACCCACAAAAGCTTATGCTCCAATACTTCTGTTATTCTATAAAGGTACCACAGGAGTCTGTCGCCTTTTACAGATCCAGACTAACACGCTCCCCCTCTGATACAGGAATAAAAGGGTTCATCGTATATTGTAAAGGTTTGCAAAATTCTACTGGAAATCTCAGGAGACCTCCATGAGATTTCTGGGGTATGAGTGGCTCGTGGTATTTCAGTGTTTCCAGTACTGGCCAGAACCCTGAACACAAGATTCAAATAAAAATTATATATAATGAAAAATGTTTATTCAAACCTATTCAACATGCATCCTGCATAGGAAAATAAATTTCAATTAGTAATGGACCGATAGCCATGGAGCTGGTGTCTTAGTAAGGAATTATTATTGCCAACTGTGAAAAGCTGCCAGTTTCGTTCTAATCTACTAATTATCTGCAACAATTTATGGTTAGTGTCCACTACCTGAATTATCTGCTTGTCTGCCAAGCAGCATGGATTTCAGCGTAAAACTCTGGAACTAAACTGGCAAGCTAAGTGGACCCTTGAAAGCAATATTTCAAGCACATGTGATTGCACCAGGAAGAGGAAATTGTAAATGGTATCAGCTCCTTGAAGGGAACGGACTGAAAAATGCAGACTATCCCTAACAGGTGCTGGAACTAGGTGCTGTTGAACCCCCTAGTTTGAAGTGGTTTCCATTATATACAAGGCTTAAAGTTTGGCTCAGTGGCTCTCAGCACCCCCACTAGAAGATTGTTCCAGCACCATTGCCATCCCTGGTTAAGCAAGGATTTCATTTGCTGTGCATGTTGTTAAAAGGATGTTTAGCACTAAAGCATAATTCAGAGGCAGAGGAGAATCTAGTCTAGCCTCTTTCGAATGCCAGATTGCTCATTTCAGAATATTCTCCAAGGCAGATTGTACAATCTGATTTTGCTATTATTCCAGTAGCACCTACAACGTGCTAGGCATTCTCTATACACACAAGACACAGTCCTTGACCTGAAGACCTGACCACCTAAGGGCCTGATTCTCCTCCTTTCACTTATGCGTAAAGCACAAAATGCACTACACTAGCCCAGCTATGGTCCTTTATCGCTCATAAGTATTACTGTGGCTTCAGAAAATTTAAGCACCTGAAAGAGTGCTGTTCTTCATAATTCCAGCTCTGCTGAGGCATGCTCAGTGATAGCCATTTCTAATATAGATAAGAAAGAGCGGATATTAAACCGGAACATCTCCACATCCTTCTCTTGTAATTTCTAGCAGAAATCTACCTCAAGCACTTTCTCAGCCCTGTGGAGTGAGTGTCAGTTATTGCAGATGGCACTGTGGGCTGCCTAAAAGGAAGACCCAGACGTGAGAACTGACATGCTGCTATCAGTGAGGAATCTGTATTACTGCACTTTATAATCCAGCATAAGAAAATGAAGAAAGGGTGTTGTCGAATTTTGTTAGTTTTTTTCTGGGGGAAGGAGAGGGATTTCTGTTCTTGTTTTGTTTGCTTTTTACTCAAGAAATAATGCTGGTTTTAAGGAGAAATCTCAAATTTCATTTACATGAAGATCGATTTTTGCATTAAAGTGCACAATTTAAAAAGAAAACACACGTTAATAAGCACTTGTTTAGTTACTGCACTTTAGAGTCTGGTCACTAGATGGCAGATAACAGAAAGAACAAATAGTTAACCCTTAGCTGACCAGATAAGCAGGAAAATGATACTGAAGTTCAGCAGCTGATGGGAGAGCAATCGGGGATCGATTTAGCATGTCTACACTACATGTGAAACTCAACAATAAAAGTAAAGCTAGGGGGGAGGGCAGAGAGAGAACTTTCTCTGGGGGCAGCCTGGGACGGTGGAAAGATTTTCCCCAAGAACCAAGGACCATCGCAAACCTCACCTCCTTCCACTCCAAGTGCAAGGTGAATTTCTTTGACCTTGCCTTCTCTAACAAACACATCGCAACAGGTATATTTGTATTAAACAAGCAAACCAACCCACCAAATAAAGACCCTCCACTCCAATGTTTCCCCCCCTGGAGAGAGGATGAGTGAACGAACAAGTGACAAATGTGTAGTCACTCTGCTTGATGCACTACTGGAAGGTGCTCACAGACTGCAGTGATAACAGTGGTATAAAAATACAGCTGGTCAAGACCAATTTTCTTCAAGAGGAGTTTTGCCTGAATAAGGACTACAGCATTGAGGGCTGATTAAAGATCATAGGAATCTTTCCATTTAATGGGAGTCCTTCCACTGTCTTCAGTGGGCTTTGGATCAGATTCTTGGTCCGGTCCACAAGGGGTGTTTGTGGTGGGGCTATACACATATCCACACCCACACACAAATATAGAAACCCTAGCATAGTGTTCATGATTTCACACCGAGTCTCTTCATTATCGGAGCTAAAACCCAAAACCCTCTTCTGTTTTGGAGTAACAAAAAAGCTATTTCTCCAAGTTAATCATCACATTTCTTTACAATTATTTTAAATTACTCCAATGCTACTGAAAGGTGCCACACTGATAACACTGGAGTCTGAAGAATCTTCCTTAGTCCATACAATAGGTTCAGTAAGGGCAGCCACCATGCCCTACACCAACCCACAAACATGCAGGGACCACCTGTGTATGTGTGTGGACAGTTTGGTTTCCTTGCCAGTTCAATCTCTGGTGCCTCCACTGAAATCCTAAACAAAACGTGTCAGCAAGTGCCAAGTATAGTAAAAGATTACATCACGAAACACAAAGCTCTAACATCACTGCAAACCTGGGCACCTTTTGTACAGACTCTGGGCCTAATTTTGATCTTGTCTTCATTGGAGCTCCCTCTGCTTTATACTGGTGTAAGTGAGATCAGAATCAGGTTCCTTTTGACATAAAGATCTTTCAAGGTTTAACTTCAACTGTATTTCTGCCTTACTTTGTAAGTGTACCAGTAGATATGCAATGAACAGACACTATCCACGATCCAATGCTGTTTGAGTATGGATTTGCAATTAGCCATCCAAGATTCAGTAACTGATTGAATACTTTGAACCATGTAAAGCATAAACCTTGCCCACTTACATATCCACTAAATCAATTATCTGGTGATTCATTCACCTGCTGTAAAAACAATTACTTCTGCATATTAAACTCAAGAGCTACATACTATATTATCTTGATCAGGAGTTGATACTGTCACATGCCAAGATTTAATTTTTGCCCAACAAAAACACAGCATAAAGCTGACTGTGTGTATTAATGTGTTCCATAATATTACCAGACCTATCTACAGCTTCAAGTCTTTTAACACCATATTCTCCACCAACCCACAATACAGCCTGGTCTTTTCAGAGCAGCATTCCCATCAGCCTCAGAATACATAGGTTTATGTATTGCAGTTATGTATCTGCATTTAAATACAGAGCTTATTTTGGAATCTCTCTCTTGGGAAATGCATGGTTTGTGTTTAAATTTCATTAATAATTTTTAATAGATTATGAAGTTCTCTCTGCTCAGCATGCTCTGAAAATGTTAAACAACAAAAAGATCCAACATCAGAATGTGTGTGTGCTGGCCACGCAATAGACATTATCTACTTATGTTGTTAAATATAAAGGACAATTATGAATCCTGTGCATACGACATTTTTAATACTGTAGCACACAGGAAATCTTAGTGAATAGGCTTATAATGCATTATTCATTACAGACCTTGAACAATGAATCAGAGTTCCCATGTCTACAGGATAAAGCCAACTAATGCTATGAGTCCAAGAATATGCTCCAGCATATCTGCCCTTTTAAGTCACCTCATAACAAGATAACAGTGCAGGATATTGGTATTGCTCATTAAAAAAAAAAAGATGACTAAACATGGGTCAAAAGGTCTGGGTAAATGTGATCATCCCTATGTCAAGTATCTTTCCAAACCAAAACCAAGACAAACAAATGTAATAGGTATCAAGAATGGAGTTCCACTAACAGCTTGTGATGTAGCTGTGTATGCATCACATGCTTCCAAAGCAGTCAGAGCCTGGGAGGATGGCTAAAAGCAGCATTGTCCAGTGGACTCCACAGACTAAGACTCAGGAGACCTGGGTCCTATTCCTAACTCTGTCAAGGACTTGCTGTGGCCCCTTGTACCAGTCACTTCCCTTCTCTGTGCCTGTTTCCCCTCATCTACTTGGATTGTAAACTTTTCAGGACAGGGATTGCCATTAAATATGTGTTTGCTCAGGACTCATAGACTCATAGGTCAGAAGGGACCAATATGATCATCTAGTCTGACCTCCTGCACAAGGCAGGCCACAAAACCCTACCCATACACATTTATAACAACCCCGAACCCATGACTGAGTTATTGAAATCCTCAAAATTGAGATTTGAAGACCTCAAGCTGCAGGGAATCCACCAGCAAGCGACCCATGCCCCACGCTGCAGAGGAAGGCGAAAAACCTCCAGGGCCTCTGCCAATCCGCCCTGGAGGAAAATTCCTTCCCGACCCCAAATATGGCGATCAGCTAAACCCTGAGCATGTGGGCAAGACTCACCAGCCAGCACCCAAGAAAGAATTCTCTGCAGTAACTCAGTTCCCATCCCATCCAACATCCCCTCACAGACCACTGAGCAGACTTATCTGCCGATGAGGTTTGGTCAGAAACACTGAGCATTACTGCAGTGTAAACTATAAAGATCAGCCCAGCAAGAGCCTGTGGACACTGACATTATGGGACAGAAGGAAATTTTCAAAAGTGCCTAAATCACTTAGTAGCCTAAGTCTCATTGACTCCTATATCTCTATTAAGGAGACTAAGTCATTTACGCAATTTTGAAAATTTTAGCCCAGATTTTGAAAGCCTGAACTTAGAATTTGAAACTGCAATTGGTAGGCAAAAATATTTGTGGATACTAGTTTGCATGCACTGTTTAGGCCAATGAGATGGCTAAGTACTCATATGAATTGTGTGTGACCTATATATTCTAGAACTGTTTGTTTTAGTATCTGTTTATGTTAGCTCTAAAGAGCCCAACTGCATATTTATATTCAATTATTTTCACACTCTCAGACAGTCTCTGATGAGGAACATTTGCCCTGGCCTGTTATTAGAAATAATCGCTATAAAGATTTTTTGCTGATTTTTCCAGTCCACAAATACAGTGAAAATCAATATGCAATCATTATTCCCAGAGTATACCCGAATGGCTCATGATGTATTGAGGACCCGGCATCTCTCTCTCATACACAAACAAACGCAGGCCATTGTAGCAGGGTCTAAGTGTTCGTTTCCCCCCATTTTGGATTGTTACATTAATTATTAACATTCTGTGGTGAATGCTAAGTTCACAACTTTCCTTCTTATAGCCCCTGGGCTTGTGGTCATTTCTACCTCTGAAACTACAGCAGTTGGTTGCTCACAAGCGTGGTTCTGTTTTCATTAACATGCTCACTTCCTGTGTCACTTGTTCATTCCATCGGGTTTGTTTCAGACTTTCCTTTCTGTCTTTATTGGAGCGTTTGGCTATTATCTATTTACAAGCTTGTTCAGACAGCAGAGCAGCAAACAACAAAGCAGGAAGACAAGATATAAAATAAAAAGAGGACAGGTAATTCTCAGGCCACAAACAATCCCTTTCAACAATCTCCACTTAGAAACCAAGATCTGAACAACATTGTTATTATTCTATCTTTGCATAGCATCGTATCTGGGCCCAGTGCACTCCAGTAGTGAAGTGACACAGTCCCCAACTAAAAGAGTTGAAAATCCAAGGACCAGATTCTGATCCCCTTGCTGATGTTGACTGTAGTCCCTTATGGAAGTCAATGGGACTGTTGTAGAGTCAAGTGCTATCTATTATGATTAAAGGTAGTAGAATCAGCATTAAATGTCTGATTCTGTCACCCTTATCCATTCCTGTGTAGTACTTTACTCCAGGAGTCATGGCAACAAGTAAATTTTATTTTGCATATAATTTTTCACACAAACTAGTTATTTCTGAGGTCTTTGTCACTGTCAAATCAATTTTAAAAAAGTGAAAGTGAAAGAAAGGAGAGCACTTTCTGTCCAGACTCATCTGTTCCCTTTTAAAAATCTAAATAGCTAATCAGTGCAGAATGTTTTCAATCCACAAAATCCCAGATAAGTGGGGGCACCTTTGGTGCAGCTTTAAAGTAATCCTTCTATGCCATTCAAAGGTAACCGTATTTTGTATAACTTGTACACCGTGAGAATTGTGCATGATGTAGGTGGCTAAGCAGACTTCCAAAAGCCAAGGAGAGCAACCACTCTTCAAAATTAAGTACCTTTGCCATTTTCTTGTTTCTATCCACAAGCATCAAAGCTATTAAACTCATCGGTAGGGTGAAGGCTCGACTGTATTCTCAGTGAAGTCAAAGAAAGTTTGGCCATTGACTTCAGCAGCCTCAGGCCACAGAGGCTTGAAAAACAGTTTTCAAGTTCCAGCTATTTGTTTCTCCAGCACCACACTAGAAAGAAAAACATCTGAAACACCCAAGGATTTGTATTTAGAGCAGTTCTGCATAAAAAATGGAAAGCTCAACTTAAAGGAATATTAATTTTGGGTCACAGCCAAGGACATATAAGGCAATTTTAGCTTGATACAGTTTGAAATGGCAACATTATAAACCCTGGGGAAATGAAGTTTCTAATGCAAATGGCCGATGCTTTAAACTCAGGTGGCACTGCTGCAGTGAAGAAACAAGGTTACATACATCAGATTTTTTTCCTTGTTTAGTTGACAATACTCTGATAAATATCATAACTACCAATTGTACATTTCCCCTAGGCCTTCCACTCTCCCGCTCCACACATTAGTCTTTAATGATTTAAACCATCTTATTACTGATTAGATGGAGTTATCCAAAAATCTGTTTAAACATTTTCACAAGCTTTTTTTGTTTAAAGCACTGATTTGCCACTATGCCAATAAATACACCTCTTGATCATTTTACTGACTAATAGCAGCTACACGGACTTTTAAACTTGACCACTGTCAGCTTAGCATCCTATTGAGAAGATAATTATGTGTAGCTTATGATATAGCTAAGTAAATTCAGTAAACATAGCAAGCAACTATTCTAAAACAAAGTCCATAGCTTTCAAAGATCCAGCATGTCATTTTATTCACTGATCTGAAACCAAGGCAAGTTATCACCTCATGCACCAGCACTAAACTGGATGTTTATTAGCCGAGTCTCATACTTTATATTGTGATCAAAATTGTAGTTCTAGAAAAATAAAATGATAATTCAGACTAGAGTTATCTGAATAAATTATAGCAATTATTCTATTCTATTAATATTGCATTTTCATCTATTTGTGACCTTTCTGCAAACAGATTATAATCTTTTTTATATTTGTTCATTATTCATATTGTTCAAATAATTCCTTTTTACGGTGCTTGCTCTGTAGTTGGTTTGTGAGCAGTTTGTTACAAGTATGTGACATTCAAAATGTGAGTTATTTTGACTGGACACTTGGTCAAATGATATCTAACCAGTTATTTGCGTATGCAATTATCATGCGTCTGCATGCATAAAAAAGGAAAAGAGAAAGGAAGTTTAAACCTGAATCCAGATGTTAAAAATCACAATTTTTTTAAAAAAAATGCTGAATTACAATCAAACTATTATAATTTATTTTTTTTAATTACCAGGATCTGGTTTCATTTTTTGATAGTGAGAGAGCTGGAAACTGGGTGAGGGAAATGTGAAAACTCAGACATCTGGCATCATTCAGTAGAGTGCTACTAAGAAGAGAAATATATACAAAGCAAAGGGAAAACCAAAAAACACAGGATCCTAGAGCATCTGCAATTTATGAGACTAAACTGGACCACTCATGAGTCGCTGCTATAAACATTCAGCAATGGCCACTAGATGTATCATTAAACATTCTCTGTTCTTAACTCCTATGAATCAAGACTTTCCGGCCTATGTACATTTGAAAAAGAGTAAAGAAAATCCCCTAGGAAGAGAATGACAGATGATGGCTGAGAGACTGGTGGCTGAGAGGATACAGAAATAATATAATGACTTTTCGCATCCAATGACAGTAGTTCTGGAAACCAAAACAAGTTTTTAGACTATGAAAAGGAAATAAGGATGGAAGAGAAATTGCTGAATTCCAGTCTCTCATGTGAAACAGTAAGCCAGGTGATCAAAATAAAAAGAAATTGTCAGCTGGCATTTTAAATACTGAGATGCTAGTCATGAAGTCCTTAGGAGGATATACAGCCAGGCTGACAAAAAACAGATTCACTCCAGAGGTGGTCCTGTCAGAAACTTTGTTTACCCAGATATGCTCCTGATATCCCGAGAGCTATGAGTATTCAGAGTGCCTGATTCTAATCTCACTTGTAATTTCAGAGCAATTCCACTAAAGACAATGGAGTACCTCTGTATTTAGAGTGTTCCTGACCCATTGACTTTTACTCCTCAGTGAGATTTCAGGTGAGCAGGGCTTATAGCCTGGGAGGACATATATTCCAAAATTATTATACTTAAAACAATAACCACCTTATCACATATGTTAGAAGTCAAACAGATTCCTAAATCACCCTTTTACTGCTCTGACTCTGTAAAAAGCCTGCTCTCAGTCCAGACCAGCATCTAAGAAAAATCATATTGCTATAACTGCCAGAGACAGAGAAATGTTCATTTCTCTATTATAGGCTATTGTATGGTGCATTGACTTCAATGGGGCTAGGAGTTCACCCATTGTAGTTTATTTCTTACCATTGCTCTCTACTGGAAGTCATGTAAGACTTGCAGAAATGTGTGCCAAAAGCCCTAATACTGCTACAGCTGTAGTTCAAGAGTTAGGAACCTGGAGTAAAATAAGTCCTGAGCAGCATTTGCACTTAGGTCCATGAGACCCTAAGTGGAACTTAGCATGAATCCCAGTACAGAAAACATTTGTCTTTGATGTGTACATTTCTTTCATTTTGCTAGCAATAGCATGTGCTGTCCTGAAGCTAACTTCTTTTGACACCATTTGTCATAATGATGTTTGTTTCACCACAGTAGTAGCGGTGGTACAAAACTGATTCCTCCTTGCAGCTCGGCAATACTGTGGTCTCTACCAAAGGTTCTGGAATGCTGAAAAATTTCTACAAGACAGAGAGCTACAGACTGTCCTTCCTCATTGACCTTCAGCACTGCAAAGCAGTAAGTGGCTTCATATTGTTCAGACATTCATTCAAGCTCAAAGTGGGCGGCGTTCCACTTGTTCTGGACGTGCTGTTTAAACACAGTACAGGGAAGATATTTTTCATTGACAGAGCGTAACCAGCTAGTATGGAAGAAGCAAATTAACCTTAGATTTTCTTTGCAGTGGCCAACATGTTACTCATATTTATTTTCTGTTGAAGAAACTGTGCACAATCAAAATAAAGCCCAGGGTAAAACCCATAGCACGGATAAATTGCTCTGTCTTTGGTTGTCTGTAGTGTCGTTGTAGCCATCCTGGTCCCAGGATATGAGAGAGAGAAGGTGGGTGAAGTAATAATTTTTATTGGACAAACTTCTTTTGGCGAAAGAGCCAAGCTTTTCAGCCTAAACATAACTCTTCAAGTCCTGAATAAACATTACCTCACCCACCTTGTCTGGCCTTGGCGGCAGTCAGCAGCCAGACCTTAAAGTAGTCTCCAAGACATGGTAGGTCTGTTATTGCGTTTGGCCCACCTTAAGACAACTCTGAGCTCGGTTACATTCTCTTGTACATATATCTTATTTGTGAATCCCTTATGCTTTATCTGTCCCAACTTGTATTTAGCTTAGGCACTCTGGTTCCTCAAACCCGAAGAAGAGATCTGTGAAGCTCAAAGCTCATGCCTTCCACCAACAGAAATTGGTCTAATAAAAGATGCTACCTCACCCACCTTGTTTCTCTCATATCCTGGGACTAACACAGCTACAACAACACTGCACCAACATTCTCTTGTCCTGAACAGCATATTATCTCTTCCTCCATTTAATGCTCCTTAGGGCTTGTCTTCATTAAGGGGGTAAGTCGACCTAACTTACACTACTAAGTGAATAATGAAGCTGGAGTCAATGTAGCTTAGGTCAACTTACCCCAGTGTCTTCACTGCGCTGCATCGATGGGAAACAGTCTCCTGTTGATTTACCTTATTCTTCCTGGAGAGCTGGAGTACCAGGGTGAACCAGAGAGCTCTCTGCCTTCCATTTAGCAGGTCTTCACTAAACCTGCTAAATCGATCCCTGCTGCAATTATCTCCCTGTAGTGAAGACCAACCCTAAGGGAAGAAAATAAATTTGTCAAGAATTGTGTTTCCCTTTAGTAAATAAAATAGCAAATATTTTAATTCTTCAGTATTCATTAAATGAAAACCCTATATAACTTATTACATTTGAGATGGTTCTGTTCATATTCATATTAATGACCATACATTTATGGTCATTGTCATTTGACATGCATTTTTACACTGTATTTAATAGAGGTGTGGCACTGATAAGCCCGAGTTGCAAAGATGATGTGTGTTTGGGGATTCAACTTTCAAAGTTTAAATTGCCCAGAGTTTAAGAGTGTTCTCATCTGGGATTTGCTTAGGCACCATCTCCAAGAGTTATAAATTATCTGGATGGTAATTGCCTGCAGAATTTGTTTAGCAGTATGTTAAATTAATCATACCGGGCCTAACTGATTCTTGACATCCTTTTGCAGCAACTATTCATGTCCAGTACTGCTGGCCCAATGCCAATCTCAGATGAACAACTATTGGCCCTAATATGCCTTGTCTGTCAAAGTGGCAGCAATTCTGGGGAAGAGAAGCAGGCATGCTAATGAATTTCAGAAGCCCTAATTTACATTCACCTGTTGTCAACCTGGGATGCTGATCCTTCACGAGGCTGAACAGGTTGCTCACTGAAATGGCCAGAGGGACTGCCACAATGCAAAAATTTGGTTTAGTTCATTCTTCACAGTGTGACTGCAGGGCAGTGATGTGGACAGTCAAACATGGTGAAGGAGAACATAACTGGAAGATTGGAGAGTGGGCTGCAACACCTTTCTACCCTTGATGATACAGAAGTCAGATGCTGAACAATTTAGTTATCAACTTGTGACACACACAAAAGAAGGTCATATGAGGCCGAATTCTCTTATGTGTAAATACACTGGCCAGATCCTCAGCCCAAGCTAAGTCCCCTTTGTGCCACTCTAGCAGTAGTGATAGAGAGGAATCCCCATGTGACATAAAGCAAGCATAGCTTTATCTTTACTCTCTTTACCACCACCATCCGTCTCCTGACGCGCGCGCACACACACACACACCACACTCTAGGGCAGGGAAGTGGTGTGATGAAGAATGAGGATATGAGGCTGGAGCATATTGCATGTTGGCAATCTTGGACGAGCAGAAAGACTGCTAGGCACCTACATGCATTGGTTAGTGCATTCCTCTAGCTGCTATATTTATGTCAAGGGTTGTAAGGTCAGTAGTAAAGGTGATTTAGAGTCTGGTCTGAGGATCTGGACTACTGACTTCTATTAAGTTATATCAGGGATAAATTTGGCCTATCATGTTTCTTTGGTGACCTCTTTTGAGCCATTATATTGATTTAAATTAGAATGGACAGATTACTGGGTGGTGTAAGAAGTGTGGAACTCAAGGCTATATTTGATTCACTTGTGTTGATTGAAAATGCTAGTTTAAAGGAGGGGAAACCCTTGTGGTGAGATTATCATTACTTACAACAAAGTCTGTAGAAACAGACAAGAAGAACAGGGATATAGGATGTAAGACATGAGAATAAAAGAGAAATTTGCAGAAGTCTTTTAGAATCCTGATTTTTAAAATACACACTCAAAAATGCATTCTTATGTGTACAATTGCTGTGAATGCACATGTAAATACCCAGCTAAATGCATAACTGGTCATTTGCATGTCTAATTACTGTAATTTGTGTGAAAATCTGATAACAGCAAATTAGGTATGCAAATAGCATGTATTTGTATGCCTAAACCACTGTAAATCATAGATCTGTTACAGAGGGCAGAAGGCTCCTCTTGGCTGTGAGAGAAAGGGAACAAAAACAAGGAAATGGGAGAGCAAAATCCTAAATTAAAATTAGAAATTAAGCAGAACATGATTTAATCATCAGATTCCAGGTTACACTTGCAGGAGTGGCACTTGGGAAAAGCTTATCTAGATGCACGAACTCACAAAATTTGCTCAGGAAGGGCATTGACAAAAAATAAATCTGGAACGCAAGCAAGCTGGCCAGTTTGCTCACCTCCTTTCACAACCCATGCTCATACCAATCTGCAAACAGTTCCCTGCAAATCAATCAGCTATCACACTTAAAACCAGCATATGGAAAAGTAGGGTAAAAGCTAACTGTATTAGTGGCTTTAATTTAATCCCATTATCCCTGGTTATGAAAAATTCTCTCTCTCTCTATGTACTTATCTGGCCCTCATCACCATCGTATCCGAGCACCTCAGGATCGCTAATGGATTTTATCCTTGCAATGCCCCTCTGAGGTAAGGAAGTGTTTTTCCCATGTTACAGATGGGGAACTGAGGCACTGAGAGATTAAGTGACTTGCCCAAGGTCACACAGAAAGTCCATAGCACAGCAGAGAACTACACCTATATCTCAAGTCCCAATCGACTGCTATCCACCAGTTCATCTCCTTCCTCAGTACTGATCCGTTAACCTGTTCATAAATAGTTACCGTATCTCCTCTTAGTCATCCCTCGGCCAAGCTATACATCTTGTTCTAGTATACTGAATAAAGTGAAACCAATTCCTCCAAACCATTCCTGTCTTTTGTTCATGTTCTCTGACAGCCCTCTAGTTTGCCCACATGGTCCTAATAATGGAGTCCCCAGATAATGAATACATTATTCCAGATTCAGTCCCATATGAGCTGCCTAGAGAAGGACCATTACCTTTCCTTTAATTTCCTCTGTTTTGAATAACTGACTCTAAAGAAAAACCTCTTCCATCAGCATTGCTGCCATTCTCAGGACAAACCCTGCCACCCTGGCGGTATGAATGCCCACCATACATCTATGCAATATTAGTGGCCTGACTCCATCAAGCAAGAACAGTCCAACTTAAAACTGAAACTGCACTAACAGACCAAGTTTATCCTGTACTTTTATGCCTTCACCTCCCCACACACTGCAGCTAGAGTCCAGGACAATGAATGAATGAGTCCATAATTTCAACCTTAACTCTGGGTATGTCTACGCTACCTGCTGAGTAGCGATCGATCTATTGAGGAATCAATTTATCGCATCTAGTGTAGATGCAATAAAATTAATCCCTGATTGCTCTGCCGTCAACTCCGGAACTCCACTGCGTGTGAGAAGCGGAGTTGACGCGGGAGCAGCAGTGGTCGACTCACTGCCATCCTCACGGCCAGGTAAATCTAACTAGGATACGCCAACTTCAGCTACACTATTCGCGCAGCTGAAGTTGCGTATCTTAGGTCGACTCCTCCCCCCCCAGCTTAGACCTAGCCTCTGAATGTGAGGCTCAGTTGCAAGTTAATGGGTTCATGCAAATGAACAATGCAAAGATATTTTGTCCTCTTAAGTTACCTCACAAACTATTGTAGGTACATGACTAGGTTAATAAAAATCATCAATTCCCCAATGCTCATACTATAGTTAATTAAGAGTATGAATGATTATTTATTAATGCCTATACTAATGTAAAAGAGTGGTCTCTGATTAGTTTAATGAGCATACACCCTGGATGACAGTGTTCACTTCTCATGCTTTGACTCCTCTGTAACTATCTGGAAGAAACTAGCATGAGATAATCGTCCCAATATTAGACTCAAACTGCTTGTCCAGTTTTACCTGAATTTTATTTATAGGCAACAAGGCTCACTGTCTTGTATGCAGAACAGGGCATAGTGACTTACCTCTGACTCAGTTACATAACAGTTTCAAAACAGACAGTGTAAATTGAATCTAATGTGACTTGAATTGTGACACTTCATAATTCCCAAAATAACCAGGATTTCTCTCACTCAGTGCAATTTGTTTATTTTCATTTGTTGCAAATAACCAAAGACTGATCAATCTAAGTGGATCACTATGAGTCATACTGTAATTCCTTTAACACTTAAAACACATACATCATCATCATTAACTATGTACATTTACAACAGCAGAACTAATGTGATATTATACCACTCAGCAGTGGAAGGCTACCTAAAATATCTTGCTCAGCTTTACAATTAATTTTCAGTGACAAATATTCACAGAAAGCAAATTTAAAATTTCCCACAAGTTTTCCAGGGTGCAGGCTTAATATTTGCACAAGCAAATTTGCAAGAGAATGCTAAATTTGTATAAACATCCATGCTAAATTTGTATCAACATCCAAGCATGCAAATTTAGCATTCCTTTTCCACAAGTTCTTGAGTGTGTGAGCTCTTTCCATGTGTCTCTTAATAGACTGTACAATTCAATTGCAGGAATATTCATGGAAAGTGAACACAGAAGGGGCACAAACATTGCCTATGCAAATGAATTTAAAAATCAGAATCAATATTTACTTATTTTATAGTATTTGTCCAGCACTCATTGAGTGTTAAAATTACAAGTTACCATTAAGTTATTATAAGGGGCTTCCTGGCCTTGCTTACAGGTGAGGGAGCTTTATAGCGGGAAGCGTGTGATTTCTGTGTCCTGTACATTCAGTCAGCAAAGAACCAGCCTATAGTAAGGTGGGGTGAGTTGTGCTTCTCTGCTTGAGGGAGCAGCCTGCTTTCTCTCTCTCTCTGTTTTGGCTCATGTGTATACACTTCCGGATTTTAGGAACTAAAGTAGTGTTATGTTGCAACCTTCCAGCAAGAGTATTTTATGTTTTGAGCTATTTTCTCTGTTTGTATGCCATGAACATAAAAAATGGTTAAATAAAAATATAGAGTTGCTTTCTAAATGATTTTAAATAGCCAGGTTTTAAATATAAATATGCAGAAAGAATGTCCAGCTCTGGCGGTGATCCCAATCTGATTAATATCAGAAGTCCATTGAGTTTTTTAAAATGAGGAACAGTTGCCAAAAGTTTAGTTTTAATACCAATTATTACAATCATGTTGTAATTCAAGAACTTTAATAAAAAGGTTGCATGTTTTTGGTTTCCTTTCACATATGAAACACTCCATGGACCCAAATGGATGCATCCTTTGCAAAGCACTACCTTTCAGATGTTCGGCATCATGTAATAAGAGGGTATTAAATAGAATGAAGGTAGAAATTTGCCAGCCATGTAAGTGAGCTCTCATATGTCAAGCACAAACACAAAATTACACTTACATTTAAGTGTGTTACAGCTTGAGAAACCAACTTCATTGACTATCTCCATATTTAATACTAGAAATGATAGAGTATAGTAGCTAAATGATGAGACAGCTTGCAAGAAATTCAAAAGGAATTTATGCAGGCAATGCTATTGGCCACACTTTGCAATGTGCTTATTAGAAAGTACATCCCTTAGAGCAAGTGATGTCATCTCCCATGAAATATCATAGTGAAGGCAAATTGGATGAGGGTGTAAACCAGTCCATCTGGTTTTCCAACTCTGCTGCTGCCACCTCCACTCTAACTCCTGTAACGTCAAATCTGGCACACCTAGGGTGACCAGACAGCAAGTGTGAAAAGTCAGGATGAGTGTGGGAGGTAATAGGAACCTATATAAGACCCCAAAATCAGGACTGTCTCTATAAAATAGGAACATCTAGTCACCCTAGGCGTGCCCCACCCATAACGGCTGGCTAAACATACAGACTAAAAATGGGTATGGTAGAAATACACAGCAAGCCATTTGAAAAAGGCATCAGTAGTTGCAAAGACATTTATTTTTGTCTTGTTTACAAATGGTGCTATCTATCAAACCAGCCCAGCACATTTAGCTGATGAACAGAGAAGAAAGGAGGAAGACTATAGCATGACATGGCAGCTGCTGAAAGAACCATTGCTGTTTTAGGCTGCATGCAGAAAGTTATCATGTCATAGACCAGAGAGAATAGTTTCTCTCTATATAGGGCCTGATCCAACTTCCATTAAAATTAATGGGAGGCTTTCCACTGAATCCAGAGAGAGTTGCACCAGGCCTTTATTTTTAGGTACTACAGGGGCAGTCAAAAATTCATCCAAAATAACTTTTAAAGTATATTACTTAAACCACTTCAAACCATGTGGACTCTTATTCAGAATTAAAGTAGCCTTAATTTGGTTTAGTTTAATTCACTTCCAAAGTAGGGAATTGAGTGGAAAGCAACTTTGTGATGGTTTCATTAGTCACGTTCTGCCGCTTTTAATGACTCAACATTTTGTTTGCTTACCTCAACCACATCAATGTTGTTCCTGTATCATGGACCCTTCACGGAAATTGTGAAACTGCTTCCCCTCATATATCATTTAATCTCCTGTTCTCACCATGCCTCTCCACCAGACACCCTGCTGGTCACCTGCTCACCACACCTTTCCACCAGACACCCTGCTGGCCGCTCATTGTGCCTCTTCACCGCACCAGCAACTCATTCACCAGCCTTCTGCTGCCACCTGCCTCTCTGCTGTGATCTCTGCACATTAGTATCTTAGTAATTTTCAGCTCTTTGCAGGCTGGGCAGAAACACTGCCCCATCTCAGGTGATTTCAGCTCTCACTGATTTTTATCTCTTGGCAGGCAGGGTAGCAACACAGTCCTTCCACAACTGATTTCAGCTCTGAGTGAGCATGTAACATAACAAAGGGGCTCCTGCTGAAGCCTATTTAGCTCTATTCTTTAAACAGTGGGGAGAACAGATTAAACCAGTCTAGGGAGGACCTTTGATGAGGGCATGCAGACTCCTAACTGGGGATTCCTGTCCCCACCCCTCTTACTTTCACAGGGCTCTGGAATTCAAGCCCCTGGCTTAACCGGCATCCTTTCAGCTGAAGGTGACTCCCCTCATTTGGGACAGGTTAAGCAGTCCTGCTTCCCTATTTTCCCCACAATAATTATGTTTTGGGAACAGCATTTCACTACCTCTGCATTCAGTACTAAAGTGATTTGTACCCAATGCCAGCAAAAATTGATTAATTTGACACTGCTTTATGTGCTGAATATCTAACCAGAGCAGGAGCAAACTGTATTTACATAAACACACAAGTCTCCCTCCTCCCAGCTAGCTGTCAGGGAAGCATTCATTCAGACCCTGCTTACATATTAAATTTATAATCATTATTTATTTGATACAAAAAGGCTCCAATCTTGCAAACTGGACCCACATAGGCAGACCCCAATGTCCAGGCAGAGTCTCAGGGTGTGGACTCACCCCTGTAGCACCTCCTGCTGGTTGTCTCTGGGAATTAGCATTTCCAGCCTCCAGAACACCCTCTGTAGGCCAGTGATACACCTTACCTCACTCTCGCCCCCATGTCCCTCCCAGGACCCAGTGGTCCTTCATTGAGTTTCTGCCCCACCTTGTAGAACCCCCTCAGTCTCAGGGTCTCCCCCTCCCAGGGGAACTCCCACCCACTAGCCCCACTTCACCTCAGTCTTAGGCTACTGCCAGTCCCCATCTAGCCCCCGCTCACTGGGACAGACTACAGTGTATGCCACTCATCATAGGCAAAGGGGGTTTTGGACCTGCTGTCTCTGCCTACCCATGGCTATCCCCTGCACCCAGTACCTAATAGGCCTTACCAGGCCTGCAGCCTGGGGCTTTCTAGGCCAGAGCTCCCAGCTCCTCTGACCCTTCCCCAGCCCTGCTCCAATCTAGGTTCCTTACTTAGCACCTCACAGCCAGACCCTTCTCCCTCTACAGGCAAAGGGGGGACCAAGTGGACTCTTGGCTCACTGCCTCTTACAGGGGCCAGCTGGGCCTGACTGGGGCTTGGCCACAGCTGAACCTACCTTCTCTAATCAGCCCAGGCTTCTTGCTCCAGCCACAGCACCTCTCCTGGGCTGTTTTAAGCCCCGAAGGGCAGGAGCAGGTAACCACTCCGCTATAAGGTGTAAGTGATTTACATCAGTCAATAGTAATGCTTGTGCCCCATTCCTGCAATTGGTAGCACACAGGCAGACTGTTGGCTTTAATTGGGCTCCGTACAGGTTCAGCAGTCTGGTTGCCTGCTTCCAACTGCAGCATCAGAATCTATGTTGATAGCTCTGTTATTGATCATGACTTCTAGCTGTTGTATGAATGAGGCTCAAAGGAAGAAACCTTTTGTGTTGAGATGTTAGCTCCGTCTTCTATATAGCCAGCATTCCTTCTTTGCTATTAATCTAATAGCATACGACTTCCTTTTTATTTATAGTATTTTGAGCTATTTTGCCATGATTTGTGGTGGACTACAACAGTCTTTTTATTGTAATTGCTCATTTGTTCCTGGAAAACCACTTAGCTATGTGAAGCTTGTGTAACATGTTTTTGTAAATATTTCTAACTGAGTGTGTGTCTGATAGATTTGATTCTTGTTATACAGAAATTACTAATGAGTGAAACTCTAAAGATCCGGGTTTGGATTTAGTTCATGTAAATTAGCAAAGAGAAGAAAGAGTGGATATTTTGGGAGAATAGCCTCCCTTGTGAAAAGTTTGGTGTTTTGGTTTTGGCCAGAAATACCAGATGATGAGACGCCTTTGTGGTACTTTTGAACACACAAACACAAACTAATCCTTTAGAGTGCTGCCCAATTAGTTCAACAGAGCTCCACTAGGATGGCAGTGCAAAACTAAGTGATCTATACATTTCAGAACCTCACAGCAGGCTTGGTTGCAATTCCATTCTAAGGAAAGGTAAAGGCAGAGGTGAAAGTGGGCTGATACGGGCCAATACAGCATATTTACTGGGGCCCATGACTTACGAGGAGAGGCTGAGGGAACTGGGATTATTTAGTCTGCAGAAGAAAAGAGTGAGGGGGGATTTGATAGCAGCCTTCAATTACCTGAAGGGGGATTCCAAAGAGGATGGAGCTCAGCTGTTCTCAGTGGGGGCAGATAACAGAACAAGAAGCCATGGTCTCAAGTTGCAGTGCAGGAGATCTAGGTTGGCTATTAGGAAACACTATTTCACTAGGAGGGTGGAGAAGCACTGGAATGGGTTACCTAGGGAGGTGCTGGAATCTCCACCTGGCTTGACAAAGTCTTGGCTGGAATGATTTAGTTGGTGTTGCTCCTGCTTTGAGAAGGGGATTAGACTAGATGACCTCCTGAGGTCTCTTCCAACCCTAATAGTCTATGATTCTATATCAATAAGAAGTGGCCACCAGTACAGGCCTGTACATAGTCCCTAACTGGAATGACTGGTCTGCCAGTCCCTAACTGGAATGACTTTTCTTTGATAATTTGCTGCAGGTTTGAGAGAAGGAGAGTTTGGTCCAGTGCACAAAAAAAAAAGGAGGAAGTTTGAGGAGAAAAGATCTTGGGTAAGAGTCTGTGCTGAGCCTCACAGATGAGGAGGAGAGGGAAGCTAAGGTGGCTTTAAGCCACCTTTGTGTCCTCCCAATCCTGGGCTGCTCTGAGACCTGGAGAGGCCTCCCAGTGGAATTTAGACAGCCTTAGGGATACATCAACCTCCTCAGCCTGCCCTATTGGCCACAACAATGAATGGACTTTCTGCAACACATAGGCACTGCCCTATTGGCCACAACAATGAATGGACTTTCTGCAGCACAAAGGTCCTTGACGCACCCCTCCCACTTGAGCTCTGTCCCCAGCATGTCCTAAGGCTTTCAAGGGAGTCCTCCAGAAGCAGTTTTACAACTGACTTCCACAGTGCCTGCTCTGGGGAAATCCTCTCCTGGCTGAATGTGGGGCTTTATATGCCACTCTGACCCTTTGCTGCAACATAAAGGAGTCAGGGAGGGGGTGAGAATCTCACTCTTGTCCCAACCTGGAAAAGAATACCTGAGAGAAAAAGACAATTCTAAAAACACATTAACACTGCCTTTAAAATGAAGTAGCCTTGCTCTGCATAAATAATTCTTTATTAACTTATGCATAGTACAAAAATCCTCACTGAATGTGTATGAATACAACCTCAGTACAGTATTATCTGGCATGTTGGGGAAATGGGGGGCTCCTGTTAATCAAAAATTCTGGTTAACTAAGAGTTCTGCTTACCAATGGAATACTAATTTTCAAAGAATTAGAATACAATAAAATTAAGTATAAAATAGTATACAGGTACTTACCAACCCAGTAATAGCACTGAACTGCAGAGTGGTCAGTTTCTCAAAGCACTTAGGTATATACAGGTAAAGGTTTCTATACATTAGGTTACAGTATGACATTCCATATCACTATGGACAGTGCATGGCATACACCCAGATCACTAAAAATACACTTAACACTAAAACTATAGTGAACATAGTTTAATCTTTCTTTGATGAGTCAGAAGGCACTTCTGGATCTTGCAGTGCCTCTGAGTCATCATTATCAACATCAGTTATCACTGTAGATGTAAAAGGTATAGGAGATTGGGCTGAATCTGTAATGATCCTTGACACACCCTGGAAGCTGCTTTTCTGAATAAATCCCTGATACCATCTTGTCTTGTCTTCTGTCTCTTTTGCATAAAAGTAGAGTGCAGAATGTGCAAGTGCATAACCTTCTGGTCCCCAGTAACCTACTAGTCCCGGTTACTAGATTGAAGATTTGTATAGGGAGATATCAGAAATGCCAGTTAATAGAGCTTTCTGGTTGATAAAATGCCAGATAACACAGCTTTTACTGCATGTTTCAGCTAAATGTTGTCCATTTTCCTTGTTATTTTCTATCAGCATCTAGCATTTGAAATAGAAATAAGCTGTGGAGAAGGGGTGGAAAAATTGTAAAGAAACTGACACATTCACATAACAAATTTAAAAAGTCTCATGGCAGATAAAAAATAATAAGCAAATAAATTGTCAAGTGGAGGGTGGTAGGAAAGGCATCACTTTCCATGCCTGAATGTATGCTAGCTATCTTTTGAGAGTAGCTTTATTTTCAAAATGTTTATGCAAATTCAGACCTCTAAGACCTTTAGACCTCTAAGACCTGATTATTAAAAATCCTGAGTATCCACAACTTGGCTTGAAATGGTACAGATACCAGGACATATGACCATACAACTATCCAGGTTGTCTGCATTAGGAGTCAAAGAGCAAGATCAGAATGTTAGACCACACCAAACGTGTATTTGGACCTAAACCAAAGTCTCTGGGGTGGTACTTGGTGGAATTCAGCTAAGAACTGGTACTGTGTGTATCTAACTAAAACTCAAAGAAAAAATAGCTGTACTTTACTACAAAATATGGAAGTAACTCAGAGGTGGAAGCTAAAAACAATGGCTACCACAACCATACTGAACTCAAAGAATCAGCATCTATGTGAAAACTGGAAAAGTCAAAATGTTCAATTTATTTTTGAACTTAAAAGGAAGTGTGTAATAAAGTACTTTGAGTTTGGCATTGATAGTGGTTTTTTAAAGAAGCCTACACCCAATTGAAAACAAACTTTTCTCAAAGATCTAAATCCTCTGCATTCAAGTAAACAGAGTTTCTGACATCTCTAATAGTGCTTAGCTAATAAAGATTTCTGAGACATAGGGATCCTCTCTCATGATTGTATAGTGAACAGCACAGAGTCCTGATCTTGATTAGATCTCTGGGCAACACTGTAAGACAAACAATAATAATTAAATGAATGTAAAACCTCTACAAACACTTAGTGTGTCATATTCATTTCCACTAACCCTAGAATCTGTAGGATTACAGATCTCTCTACTTATAACATAGTTACCTCAACCAAATTAATGAGGTCACTAGAGAGAAAAGAGAACCCACAAGAGATATTAACTAAGTAACTAAACTCCTTCTAATTTGAAAGGGAATGTCTCTTCCTCTTCACCTAGTTATTACGGCACTTAAATGCCAAAAAACTTCATTCTAGAGCAGGAATTTAGAGCTGTTTATGGGGTTCAGATTATGCAGACTACCTCACTGTATTCTCCATTCCTTGCTGTTTTCTTGCTTTTTCAGTCTGTCATTACTGTGATGTACTTTCTCCTTTCCAGCCATCCCTAGCATATCAGTTTCATTCATTAATCCTCTTCCTCTGTACACATCCCCTAAGAGGGTGTATTTATACCACAGGTGCTCCTTAGTCATCCCAATTAATCTAAGCAGCATCTGCAATCCAGGATAAGTGGGGGAGGGGATTTAAAGTGATAAGCCATCCTTCTGTGATGATATATAGTAACTGATCAAATACAAACAACATAGATTGATTACAAACAAAGATATAATCGCTTTGTGATTAATCATATGTTTTATTTCTATGCTTCATTTCATCTCAAGGTCTCAAAGTGCATTCCAAAGCATGACTATATCCCCATTTTGCTGATGGGGAAAGATAAATTATTTAAGAGGTGCCATCAATTTCTGTCTGAAATATTTGCTGCTTGTGAGAGCAGTGTGCTCACTTGGAAATCAAAAAATCATAGAAATGCAGGGTTGCAAGGGATCTCGAGAGGTTATCTAGTCCGGCATCATCCATAAAAGTTCATGCTCACCCGAAAATTAGTACCTACCAAGGTTTGAACCCAATAATCTTTTATTATAATTACCATATTTATTATTTTTGTTGGGGGAAAATTTAATTTATTTTCACGTAATAAGTTCAACTGCCCCATCCCTTATCTTGCCAGAAATTAGGGCCAAGATTTTTAAAAGACAGGAGCTTAAATTTTAAGCTCCTAAACCTACATTTGGCCTTGAAGCTAATGCAATCACATGGGTAACCCAATAGAAAGATTTTCAAAATTGTCCAGAAGAATAAGGAACTCAAATCCCATTCACTGTCAGAAGGACTTGTGCTCCTACATTCTTTGGTCATTTTTGAAAATGTCTCCCCCTTTGAGCCCTCCTGGTCTGTGGATGACTAAAATCAATCTTTAAAATATAAGTCTACAGACTTTGAGATGAAAGGGTGAGTGGAAAGAAACGTCCAAACTACCATTCAGAATCTTAGAGGGGATATTCAGCAGACTTTAGAACTGGCAGCGCTCGTATTTGACTACCCACACAGTTCTAGGATTGACTAAGGGCCAAGCTTAGCATTAACATGTTTGTGAACAACTGTACTTTCTTCTTGTCTGTCTTTGGCACATTTTTTTTTTCCTGCAGGGTTTCATATAGGAGCCAATTCAGTTTCTCTGGGTACAGTTTAAATGTCATTTTCTGGGGAGAAAAGTAATTTGTGTTATAAATTTTTTTCAAGCTTCGTAAGCATTACTAGCTCTGTACAGCATTAGTCATATCCTTATGGTCCAGCAATGCTGTAATCACTGCTTTACTATGCAAACACTATCACTCATGCTTAGACTTTAACTAACTTTTCTCAATGCATTCAGCCTGCTAGAAATCTTGCCTGACAGGTTCTTTATATCTGCACAGTGTATTTGCAAGCCTTTGGCAACAAAACTGAAGTATATATAATCCCTGACAATGTCTCATCTGATTCATCTGAGGCTTCAGTTTGAACTTCAATTAGTTATGAACTATTAGTTTTCTGAGCTAAAAAAAATAATTTAACCTAATTAGTTGTATGGCTTTTACCATGTAGTACAATGCTATTTTTAAAATCCATTTTGACAATCCACTGCTCTAAGTAACTAAGTACGGAATGTTCTGCATGTGGCACTGAAACAGATAACAAATAGTTGGAAGATAAACATCAATCTTCCACACACATTAAAAGACACAGGTAGAAAACAATGCTCAAAATAATTTCAGGCACCAGAAAACCCCAAGCCATTTCACAGTTGCTTTGGAAGCAGATTATGCTAAATCAGATAAAGGTTCTCTTGTTCCAGAACAAGTGTGTCTACTTGGGGAGCTATTCCAAAACAGCTATTGCAGAAAAGCTTATTTTGCAACAGTTGTTCCAGTCAATTTCCCCATGCAGATAAAGCCTTATAGTGGGACTGCTCTCATAAAAACAGGTTTGCCAACCCCCAAGCATTAAAAAAAAAAAATCAAAAGTCAAGCACCCAAAAATGAAAAGATGGTCTTTAAAGACCTGAAATACACCAAGAAATCTCTTATCTACATCTAGCCACTCAGAGAACCAGATCATGATTACCTCTACCCAGGTCCTGGTGTGGATTTGCAGACTGTGGCCTGTAGGTCCTTGTCACAGGAAGCCAGGGTGGGGAGAGCATCCCGTATGAGTTATCTACTGGTAGAATCTCTCAGGAAGGAGGAAAGAGAGCCACAGAAGGAGGTTGCTAAGCTGATGAGCACCTGTGCACACAAGGAATTCATTGAAAACATGCATACAGAGACCTCCAAGGGTGAGGAAACCATTCAGCTGGAGAGGACTGCACTAGCACCACCATGAGAGGAGGGAGTAGCTCCTTCACAGGGATGAAGCTGGCTGCTGCTTACTTCTGGCAGGAGGCAGTGTTCCACCCTTGTCCCAGCACACCATCCATCCAATATGCTGCCCTGACAATGGGGGATGAGGAATCTCCCAAAAAGGTGGACAAGGAGAAGCCATGTGCCCCCAAAGTTGGGAAGATTGTGGCCACCCACTCCCAAAAGGAAACAAAGGGTGGTGGTTGTCAGTGTCAGAGGCATCTATCTGCTGGCCTGATCTAGCATCCCAGAAGGCGTGCTGCCTGCCAGAAGCCCACATCCGAGTCATTATGGAAGGATTGTTGAGGCTCATCCAGCCCTCTGACTACTACCCCATGCTGCTCATCCATGTGGGCACTAATGATACTACAAAGTATGACCCTAAGCAGATCAGAAGCGACTAACGGGCTTTGGGAGTGAGGGTGAAGGATATGGGGGCATAGGTGGTGTTTTTATCTATCATTCCGATACAGGGGAGAGGCCTGACAGAGACAGTCATATCACGGAGGTAAATCAGTGGATGCATGGATGGTGTCACCAGAAAGGCTTTGGCCTTCTCTACCATGGAATCCTGTTCCAAGAAAAAGGACAAATGAGCAGAGATGGGGTCCATCTGTCAAGGAAGGTGCAGAATATCTTTGGATAAAAGACTGGCTAACCTAGTCAGGTGGGCTTTAAACTAGATTTGATGGGAGCAGGAGACTAAAGCTCACAGGTAAGTCCAAAACATGGAGACCTGGGTAAAGGGTTCGAATCGGAGAGGAGGGGGCTAACATGGGCAATCATAGCAGAAACAAAGAAGAGATGAGGAATATAGAGGGGAAATCTTACAGATGTCTAAAATGTCTGTATACTACTGCAAGAAGTATGGAGAATAAAGAGGAAATACTAATGAATAATGACAATTATGACATAATTAGCATCACAGAAACTTGGTGGGGTAATTCATATGATTAGAATATTGATATAAAAGGATTCAGCTTGTTCAGGAAGGACAGACAGAGGAAAAGGGAGGTGGTGTTGCCTTGTATATCAAAAATCTATACACTTGCACTGAGGTTGAGATAGAAGAGGGAGGCAGACCTGTTGAAAGTCTCTGGGAAAGGATAAAAGGGGTAAAAAAGAAGTGTTATGCCAGCATAGGTGTCTACTGTAGACTATCTAACCACGAAGAAGAGATGGATGGAGCTTTTTTTTTAAACAACTAACAAAATCATCCAAAACATAGGACTTGGTAGTGATGAAGGACTTCAACTACCCAGACACCAGCTGGAAAAATAATACAGCAGAGCACAGATTATCCGACAAGTTCTTGGAATGCACTGAGGACAACTTTTTAATACAGAAGGTGGAGAAAGTGACTAGGGAAGAGGCTAAGGGAGATGGGGGAGGGATAGCTCAGTGGTTTGAGCATTGGTCTGCTAAACCCAGGGTTGTGAATTCAATCCTTGAGGAGGCCACTTAGGGATCTGAGGCAAAAATCAGTACTTGGTCCTGCTAGTGAAGGCAGGGGGCTGGACTCAATGACCTTTCTAGGTCCCTTCCAGTCCTAGAAGATAGGTATATCTCCCCTTATAATAATATATATATTCTCTAGTTTTGATTCTGACAACTAGTTGAGAATTTGAAGATGGAAGGCAGCTTGGGTGAAAGTGATCATGATTCTAAAGAATGGTAGGGGTGAAACAGCAGAATAAAGACAATGGACTTCAAGAAGGCAGACTTTAGCAAACTCAAAGAATTGGTAGGTACGATCCCATGGGAAGCAAGTCTAAGGGGAAAAGAATTCAGGAAAGTTGGCAGTTTTTTTTTAAAGTTTACTAAGAGCACAAGAACAAACAATCTCTGAGCGTTAGTAATTACCTCAGAGAACTTGTGGAGGACAGGAGAGATACCCAAGAACTGGAAAAGGTAAATACAATACCTAACTATAAAATGGAGAATAAGGACAACACAGGAAATTACAGATCATTCAGCTTAATTTCAGTACCTGGAAAGATTATGGAGCAATCAAACAATCAATTTGTAAGCACTTAGAAGAAAATAAGGTGATAGGTAACAGTCAGCATGGATTTGTCAAGAAAAAATCATGTCAAACCAACCTAAAATCTTCCTTTGGCAGGGTAACAAGTCTTTTGGATGAGGGGGAAGCAGCTCATTTGTCAATAGAAAGACTGCCATTGACTTCAATGGGCTTTAGATCAGGCCCATTTTGCACTTATCACAAAAGATCCCAAAATACTTCCCTGTGTTCATCTATACAATCTGAACCAGATGTCGCAGTGGACCTATGGCAGTTTACACGCTGAGAATCTTGTGTTCAGGAGTCTATGTTAGTGTAACATATATGTTGTTGAAGCCAGAAAATGATGTACGTTTATAACATCTTAGATGCTCCTTTGAAATTGGCCCTTGAATTTGTGGCTAAGCTTTTGTTGGCGTATATAGTGAACATAACTCTATTAACATATTTTTATATAATATGACATTTCATAAACTAGTATTCAGTGTTTTGTACCATTAAACTTCTGCTAAATACAAATACTGTTCTCCAGCCTCCAGAAATATTGTATTTGGTTCACTGGGTGAAATTCTTTAGATGCATTTAATGCTAAAATTCTTAGGTTAGACTGTGAAATTCTTCTGTTGAAAAAAAAAATATTCCAGCTTGATAAAGAGAAAGGGCTAAAAATGGTATGTAAAGCATAACTACAAGGATTTGGATTACATATTGATGTTCTGCTTCATAGTAACTTTCTGTTTATAAATGTAATGTTATGTGCACCAGGGGAATATTGGAAACTCATTTGAAAATTAAAGTCTGAGTTGGAATGCTGCCTTGTTCAAGTTAAAAAAGAAAAGAAAAAACAAAACAAAAAAGAAAAAACCCAACAATTACAATTTGGAGACAGAAATAAATGGCAATATGTGTGTCTCTACAGAACATGTTGTTCCTCTAGCCCCATCATAGTGTATCTTTGAAATTTGGTGCATCTAACCTCAATCATCAGCTTTTAATTTCAGTCATAACTACGGGTGGTTTTCACACCTCTTGAGATTTGATCTGGCCTTCCACACTTGATGTAGGGCAAATCACTACATCCTAGAGTTTCTGCCTTTATTCACATTGTGTGCAATGTGCTTCTGTGCAGAGGACCAGTAGCGCCACTGTCACCATGGCCAACACCAGGTACTGGACCAGGGACCAACAGAGATAAAAACATGAATTTTTACTGCTAGAGCTAAACAGCCAGACTCTCAAGCTGAGAGCTCTAAGAGACCCCTATCTTCTGTAGGTCAGAAATAGAAGGGTGTTTCATTAGCAATATGTGATGCAGCAAACAGGCAGACTGTGGGAAAGAGATATTTATTGTGTGTACACAGATGGCAGCATTGCACACTGAGAGGCCTGT
The DNA here is from genome assembly GCF_003597395.2 of Chelonoidis abingdonii. Lineage (NCBI taxonomy): Eukaryota > Metazoa > Chordata > Testudines > Testudinidae > Chelonoidis > Chelonoidis abingdonii. The sequence continues at coordinate 31,926,104 of NC_133787.1, forward strand.
GTTTGTCTGGGAGCAGCACAGCATAAGCTTGTATACCTGAGTCTCTGGTGTCACTCCAAACTAGGTCCCTCCTAAAACCTGATCCTTTCTTCATTTCCACTCATTATACTACAAAGGGGACATGTAACACACATTGCCCTATGGGCTATACCAGCACAAAGCCTATGCACCACTTCTATCCCATTTAAGCCCATAGACCTTTTTCCTTCACTCATAGTTCTTAAGTGGTGCATAAGCATTATGATTAGGTCAGAAGAGCCGATCCCTTTGGGAGGTAAATCCTCCCCATCCCGTTGTCAAATGCAAATAAAAATTCTGTGAGTTGAAGTAGACGGAGCTTCCCGACCCTTCTGTGTGTTTTTCTTGCCAGGGACTAAGATTTAAAGTACTGAGCACTCAGCAGTGCCAGAGACCTCACACTTCTCATTTAAAGAAAAACCGTATTTTGTTAGCTGAGAAGCGTCTCTCAGTTATTGCTAACTTCAATCTTAGATCCTGATCCTTGTGTACTCTGGGAGCCATTTACACAGCACAACCGCAATGGCTTTATTGACATTACAAATATATGAAGAGTGTTAAATACCCCAAAGGCCAGTAGACAGTGCTCCTTGTATTGATTATCTACTCACATACATACAGGATTCCTGCAGAAGTCCCAAAAGGCACTCATGTGAGTAGATCCCTTATGCCCCCCAAAGCACCATGGACCTGGGGTTCTTTCTGTGCAGAGCTCACTGCAGTACTGGGGCACTGACCACCATCCCAGACAACAATATCCTCGTCTCAAACATTTTGCAGGAGCAATAGGAAAGCACTGGGTTTGTCCGTGACACATGACACTTCTCCCTGCATCAGTTTTCTTGTTGATATTTTTCATCTGCTGTTATTTTCTGTATGAATTATGCAGGCTGCCCCTCTCTAGTAACTGTTTATTACTTACATTCTGTCAGGTAAATCAGTTTGTTGCCTGAGGAAACCCATTTTAAGGAGTAAGAGAAATAACTGATATATCGGACGGTCTCTGTCTCTCTGAATTCTGGATTGTTGTAGATGTGTGTGGATCTTGACAGTAACAATTCACATTTTACTTAGAAAAAAAATTAGATGGACTCAATATGTCACCCCCCGAAAAAAAATGTTTTGAAGGCCAATTTTGACATGCAAATCTGTTCACCAAAAGAGAGAGAGCATTTGGGAAATACCTACAGAAAGCATTCTGTGTATCAGCGTACCTTGATTAAATATATACTGCCAATATAAACCCTTAAAACTAATGACTTTCTGCCCAATAGTTATTCAACACAGTGTGTTACAGCTGTTTATTCAAATATTGATTCCAGAGATTACAGGAGTGATGAAGTGTGAGTTTGTGGAGCACTAAACCGTGCCTTTCAAATAGCATGCGCATCTTTCAACTTTTCTGTCACAGGGCAGCTGGTCTCTGGGGATAGACTGGGCCCAGTGCTCCTGGACTGGAGCAGATGAGCTTTATCTAGCTAATTAAAGAGGGATGGGTCACGCCTGATCTTATAAAGGGCCACTAGTGGTGGAGGAGGCCTGCAACAAGCTGAGCCCTTGGTAGCAAAGGCCACAGAGGAGTAGAATTAATACCTGTGGTGAGTCCTTGGGAGCAAGCTGGGGCTCAGGGAAGCAGCCCTGCAGCTGCTGCTCCAAGAGGGGAGCAGAGCTGGTTGAGGCTAGGAAGCTTCCAGGATTTGGAGTGTCGGAGACCCTTGGGAAGGGTTGCCCAGAAGCCAGGTGGCTCAGAAGTCTAGGTACTAACTTAAGATTGCATTCTGGTTTGTTTGTTTTAAACTTTGTTATAAAAGAATAAACCTCCTTAACTGGGACTGGACGTAGCAGCACGTTTGGAGCCAGGGTGCAGCAATGGCCATCTCGGTGAGACACTCATACAGTTCTATATTAACAAAAAAATCTTGGCCAATAAATTGATGCATCTCATTGCTTTACAGTCTGAATACCTGGAATCTGCTAGAGAAGTTACATTGGTCCCAGCGTGATAGCCAGAAGATTCTAATCTTAAGCATACTTGTCCATAAAATGAGTCAGTTATTACACAAAGCCACAAAGAAGAAGCCTGTGGCAATGTTTACAAATACATTTTCAATTTATTATTCATACAGTGTTCATGTATTAAGCTGTATAAAATCCATGTAGGATAAAAATGTAGTAGCCCTTTAAAATTTTACCAGTATGGTGAAATGTGAAGAATTGTTTGGTGCACTTCGGACAAGCTGTGTCCAAGTATTCAACAATTCAAACTTCTATTCCCTGCTCTGCCTCTTGGCTATTTTCCATCAGTATGTGAAAAGAGTTCGTGACAAAAAAAGTCTTGAATATAGTTTATTATTTTAGTTATGTTATATTCTTGAATTACTCCACATTTTATTGTCCTAAAATTTCACACATGAAATATAATTTAGCAAAAGGAGAATACTTTTACTAAAAGTTATGTATGGATCAGATGAGACTATGCTTTTTGCTATAACTACAACTGCTTTTCTAGATATTTGAGATAGTGTTTTGACAAGCCTTTATATAAATGTATTAATAAGAATAAGTAATACCACCCACTCATTCAATTGATATTATCTTTGCCAAGTTCACAACATAACATCAATGGCTGTTCTATTCTTTAACATTATTCAAAAGTTGCTAACCTCCAATTAAAGTTACATCTAGCACTTCATATACAGAAGCAGTATATGCTGGGAGTTGGATCCATGCAATGCTTAGTTTGACTTATTTGTCTTACTAAGGCTTCCCAAATATGTCATTTCTAATTTTTCATGTTGACCCCTCTACCTTCTTTGCTTACCGAAAGGGTTCTGTCAATTCCATCCTGCCAAAAAAATTCTAAACATATAGCAGATCCTGAACTCTTCTCTTAATCCTAGCAATGCTCAAAATAGGAGATGCTAAAAAGTAGTTTCAATACCTGCATTAAACAATCTACTTTGTAACCTTCTTTTGTGCTCTATGGGAAAATATCCAGTACTGTAAGATCTCAATGAATGGCTCTAACTGGAATACTTTTTTTTGTTTTACTATGAAACAAATTCAACAATGGTGGGGTAATCTGTAAATTTGCAAGTCCCAGGTTATAGGGTAATCAGTGATAAATAATTCTACATCTGGCCAAGCACAACTGTAAAGCCAAATCCATAAATTCCTATTCTGGCCATACCCAGTCAGACTCCCATGGAAGACTGAGTAAATATTGAGGACACAGTGATACTTTCTAAGGACATCCCTCCATTATGACATGCTACAGTTACATTACCCTGTGTGGAGCTCCAGAGGCTCCAAAGAAGCAAGAGGGAGCATACCTGCTACTACACCCCTTCAGAAGATTATTAATTCCAAGGTCACCTCTGGAGCATGGGGACAAGGTAAAGGACAGTCCCTGCATTCTGTGCTGGGTGAAAGAGATGAGGAGAGCTCCTTGCACTCCTGCCCAGATCCTGTTTGTCCATAGGCAGAACAGCTAGGCACAATCTGGTCCAGAGGGAGGACTTCAGGATGTAGACCACTGACATCAATGACAATTTTACCTGAATCGCAGCTGAATAATTGCCTGGTTCTGCACATAACAATATGTGGCATTAAAACCTAGATCTGCAGAAGCTGATGTTCCCACATCACATTGGGAGGCCATGCACAGTATAGCCACACCGAAGAAGCACTGTAGAAATTAGGCACGGCAGGAAGTATCACCCAAAGAAACCAGAGTGGCAGCAGCTGGTGGCTTTTTGATTGGTCCTTGTTCACTATTTAACCCTGGAGGGTGCCTCAGGAAGTTGTCTGGGCAAGTAGGCAGACTTCTGGCTTGTTGACTCCAGACCTCATCCTGTTTGCTGATCTCCAATCTCTGACTCTAGCCTCACTGTGACCCTTGTCTCCTGATTCCAGCCAGGTAACTATCTCTGATCTCCAACCCCAGCCTGATTCTGACCCTGCATGTTGACTACTAATTTCATCTCAATGACTACTGCCTCATGACCATCTTTGATTTTTGTGACACCAGTCCAGCTGTGACTGCTAGGCTAGACTGCCTATGCTGTGGTCCCTTACACCACAACACCTAATTATATTAAGCCTGCTCATGTGAGAAAATACTACTCAGTGGCTGCAGAATCTGTTTCTGAGTAAGGCATTCAGGATTTTTCTCACAGATATGTTGATTTAGACAGAAAATATCGTGTAAATCCATGATACATCCACACCATCAATACTGTGTGCAGTTCTTGTCATCCCCATCTCAAAAAAGATATGTTAGAATTGGAAAAAGTACAGAAAAAGGGCAGCAAAAATGATGAGGGGTATGGAACAATGTCCATATAAGGAAAAATTAAAAAGATTGAGATTGTTCATCTTAGAAAAAAGACGGCTAAGGGAAATATGATAGATCTCTATAAAATCATGCCTGGTGTGGAGACAGTGAATAGGGAGGTGTTTTACCCCTTCACATAACAGAAGAACCAGGGGTCACCCAAGAAAATGAATAGGCAGCAGGTTTAAAACAAACAAAAAAGGGTTATGGTTCACACCATGCATGGTCAGCCAGTGGAACTCTTTGCCATGGGATGTTGTGAAGGCCAAGGCTATAAAAAAGAACTAGATAAGTTCATGGAGGATGGGTCCATCAGTGGTTACTAGCCAAGATGACCAGGGATGCAACCCCATCCTCTGACTACCATAAGGTGGGACTGGACAACAGGGAATGGATCACTCAATAATTGCCCTGTTCTGTTCATTCCCTCTGAAGCATCTGACATCAGTTACTGTTGGCAGACAGGATACTGGGCTAGATGGGCCATTGGACTGAACCAGTATGGCCACTCTTGTTAATACTGTATGAGTCCCAGGGCCAAATTCTGCTCTCATTTGTCCCTGTAACACTGTGTAGCCTGGTCACACTGTCATAGATTAGTTGTAGTAGGAGACTAACATAGTATTTTGCATCATGTTAGCGCTGGCTCTCAAAAAGCTGCGTGTCTTGCAGGAAAGAGACGTCGTCTTTTACAGGCATTCAATGTTATTCAACGCAATTCACCATACTAGACAGAAAATTCCTGCAGGACAAGATTGGATTTTAAGACTCTATACCTTATAGCAGTGGTTCCCAAACTTGTTCCGCCTTTTGTGCAAGGAAAGCCCCTGGCAGGCCAGTTTGTTTACCTGCCGCGTCCACAGGTTCGGCTGATCGCGGCTCCCAGTGGCCACAGTTTGCTGCTTTAGGCCAATGGGAGCTGCTGTACGTCCCTCAGCCTGCACCACTTTCAGCAGCTCCCATTGGCCTGGAGCAGTGAACCACGGCCACTGGGAGCCGCGATCAGCCGGACCTGTGGACACGGCAGGTAAACAAACCGGCCTGGCCCACCAGGGGCTTTCCCTGCACAAGCAGTGGAACAAGCTTGGGAACCACTGCCTTACAGGTATGAGTATGTCTCTGTAGCAGTCTCACATCTAGACCAATCACATGGTTCCTCACCAGGAGGTGAGCTCACTTCCACTACTGAGACTGGTGCAGTGCTAGGAGATTGTTGCACTGTTACAGGTTCTTGTCTCAGGTGCCCTGTTTAACCAAGGTCACTTCTGCACATATCTGGTGGCTGTTTAACTACAAATGAAGTCAGTTTTAAGCTTGTTTCCTTGTTCACACAATTGTTAACAAACATGCAACCAGAAGCATGGTATCCAGTAATAGAGCTGATTGTTTGCCAAGGGCTCAAATCTGAAAGATGCTGAGAATGCTAGCCCTGATCATGCAGAGCACTTACACAAAAGTAGTCCCACTGAAGCCAATGCCACTACTCACATGTTTAACTTAAAGCATGTGCTTAAGGGTTTTGCAAGAAATGACGTGAGAGTGCTCAGTATCTTGCAGAATTGAGACCTAACTGAAGTTTAAACACAAAAGGAAGGATTCTTTTTCCTACTGCGGCCCTTATATGGTACACAAAAGCAGTGAACGGGGCCCACAAAATTATCCTAGCCTTGGGAGAATTCCCACACCACAAACACTACATAACACAGCCAAAGCTGTCTTATACAGCACCCCTTGCATGCCCTGGAGTAGGGGGCATGTCTGGGGCAAGAGGGCTGTGTGGTAGCTCACTGATCATCATAGATAGATGTAATGAAGTGTGGCCTCCTGAACTGCCTTAGGTCAAGCCTATACTGCAGCGCTACAGTGGCACAGCTTGTAGCGCATCTGGTGAAGACGCTCTATGCCAATGGGGGAGTGCTCTCCCATCAGCATAAATGCTCCACCTTGTCGAGAAGCAGAAGCTACATCTGCAGGAGACAGTGTAGACAGCACAAAACTTGTGTCACATGGGGGGGGGGCTTTTTCACACCCCTGAATGACATCAGTTAGATCGACTTAACCGGCTATGCAGACTTGCCCCTAGTTACACTGTCCAGAATCCTGAGGGCAACTAGATAGCTTAAAGCTTCTTGTGCACCACCCCTTCTCCACCCATCTTCTTTTAGCTTCACAACTAATACAACTAAACTGGGCTCAGTGATGGGCACAGCCTACACACATTTGGTACCAATTTCCAGAAAGTAATGCAGAGTGATTTAATGGGCTTTTTATTGGCATATGAGTTTAAAAAACAAAAAAGCAGCAGCAGTAGCAAATCCACTCCTCTGAAAAAGACTGCGAAGTGATTCATCATCGTTCTGTCTGATGAAGTTTGAACACTACTTCCATCACCATGGTATCTGAGTGCCTAATACTTATTCTTGAAAGGGAATGCAATTGCGGACTATGTAAGATTTTGTTTGCCAGTTAAAACTTCTCTGGAGGGCACTCACTACATCTTATCAGAGAACTTGAAATATGATCCCATAGCACAATTGGGCCAAGAGGGACCACCCTACAAATCTCTATAGAGAATTGCAGGATTTGGGAGGATGAATGGCAACAAATGTCTCCCCTGCAGGCTATCAATAATGTTTCCTTTGCTTATAATCTGGATGGGAACTTGCTTCAGAGAATATCTACAGATCAAGATATAGCTTACATAGAACAGAACTAACCTACAATACTCGGCAAATCAAGATCTTCAACTATAATTTGGCCTTTATTATGGAATGCAAATCTGAGATTTGTTTCTATTGTCAGTTCTCAGTAAGCTTCCACTCCTCCTCACTTAAAATCCTTTTGAGGGGATAGTAACTCTGCAGCTGCATGCCATAAATGAAGATGTTATCTATACACAAGATAACATTTTATTAAGAATTAAGGGCTATTGCACTACCCTTCTGTTTCATGAATGTGATGATGTCTGTGACATTTAACTGACCCAGTCTAGGTCCTTCTGTTGTTCCCAAGTTATTTAGACCCATTTCTGGTTACCAAGAGCAATATCACAGAACTTGGAACTTTTTTGTCCTTAAAGCAGTAGTGCTGGAATTCCCTGTGCATCATTTTCCATTCCAGGAACAGATCTTCACATCACTTGCCAGTAACGTAACCCAATACCAAAGGAAAAATGGCCTATGCCGTTGCCTACAGGGCCAATGAATCTCTCAACAAATATTCATGATATAGTCAGATATTCCTGAGGGTTCATATAAAACTAGATTTAGAGTTTTAAGAGGGTCAGCTCTACAGTACAAGCAACACTATATTGTATTTCAAGAAAACAGACAGCCGCCCTACCCAAACAAAAACAGCAGCAATAAATTCTCAATGCTTGATTCCCATGTACACAAATGCTCCTTTTCACCATTCTGTCAGTGTAAAACTCCTCTCCAACAAATTCTTGCTCTTTGTTAAATATAAATACTGTGACTCATGTTCTTTGGTTAGAATAAAGGGTGTAGCACTTTATAAGCATTTTGGATAGAACATTTCAGTCACTTGTAGTTGAATTAGTGTAAAGAATGGAGAGTAAAGTGCAATCTTTGTGGTTTGCTTTGCTTGTTATGGAGTGGGCTGATGGAAAGCAGAAGGTATAAATAATGTCAAGTTGGTTAAAAAGCAAGGACGATATATTCTACGTAGAAGATTTTATTTGTAAGTAAAGGAGGTCCTAAAGTGTTTCTGTAAACCAAAGCAGGACAGATTTTTTTTTTAAATCTATAGTTTGATGTCTAATGCTAGAGCTGGTCAAAATTAATCCTACAACCCTTACTCACATGAGGGTTGACTTCTATTGACTTTGTATTGACTAGAAGTATGAATAAGGATGACTCATGAAAGTAAATGCTGCAGTACCTGATCTTTGGTGTTCTGTAGGGTATGACTGGATATAAATATATAATGGTAATTCATCAATGTCTCGGCTACATACTTTTAGTTGTAAGATAAAAACATATTTTTTAGCAAGCCATGACAACCTACTACCAAATTCAGAGGTAGATCCTTAGCTAGTCTATATCAGTGTTGTTTCACTGACTTCGTTTCCAATTTGTACCAGCTGATGCTCTGGCCCACTGTGCCATAATTATGTCCTCCAAGTATTGTGTATGTCAGTGGTGTCCAGACTGCATCATAAACAATGCCAGAAACTAGATGAAAAATCTTAAGGGAGCATGTGTCTTTCCAATAAATGGCCCCTTTTCACAGATTCCATAATAGTTTGTCATCACATAATTGTCCATCTCTTGTTGGCATGATTTCTGTATCAGTTTGCTGAATGTTCAAGATTTCTTGAACGTGTCCATTATTTCTACAATGACCAATATTAAAAGAACTCCATGTACGTTTTTTAAAGGTATAGGGCATATTCCAGAAGGCTAATTCAATTAATATTTTTGCATCACTTTGTATTTACTACAGTAAATCTGTGATGCCTTCTTAAACAGTCACAACCTTTTTTAGAGAAGGTATGCTCTACTGCCTTATGCTGAAAGCCATCAAAATGCAGAATGCTCCTGTTCCATCTCAATTAGCTGCTCAGTAAGCCTGTAACATTAGTTCCTATATTAATAAAATTGACTGATGTTTTTGAATCTGGAAGATAGTTAGATCTATTCTGGAAATCAATTTCTCAATGGAGTTTGCTGCAGAAACGCTGATGAAAGAAATTGCTTGCCTTAATGGTTCTGATCTATCTCAGCACCTCAAAACAATAGTCCCTCTCACTGGTGGTTTATCAGTTATGAAATTCAAAGGAGGCATTGCACCAAATAGTTAATAGTTATGTAAACACATATTCAGATGTAGGTCAATGTGGTGTGTATATATTGCATATATACTTCATACATGTCACAGACATTTCCTAACCAGAATTTTATCTTTCTGCCTCAGAAGCTGTAAACACACACACCATAAGACAGACATAGACTAGTGTGTTCCAAGGAAATCTAAGCCTCAAACTGGAAGGACCAGGACTTGACAATGAGCGTCAGGTATCTTAATCATACTCAACTGAGCAAAGACCAAGGTAAGAGAGTCATACGTAGGGGCACAGGTATGGGTTTCTCAAACAAACCTTCTTCTGGCAATCATTAAATATTTAATGCCAGATCCTTAACTAGTGTTAAACAGCACAGCTTCATGAACTTCCATCAACTTAACTCCATTCACTTCAATGAAGCTACCCTATTTACACCAGGTCCGTCCTCATTGTTATATATGAATAATATCTCATGTAGCCCATTCCTGGAGAACTCCCAATCCCAAAGGGTGGTAGAACCTCTTAATTCTCCCTCCATAAGAGCTCAGTGACCCATCTTAGGGCCAATGGGGTTTAATGTTCTTAGGACCAATGGGCTTAGGACCAATTGCAGCTTTAATGTTCTTTTAATGTAATTATTTTATATAATTCACACATATATATATACACACACACATACATATATATATATATGCATGCTAGAACTGGTTTACATTATTTTCAAAGCTAGATATTTCTGTAAATTGAAAAAAATATGTTTAGAGAGGGAAAATCAAAATTTCAGGAATTTGATAGGATTTTTTCCAACCAGCACTGGCATTCTCCCTCTCTCTTTGTATCTCTCTTTCTCTCACACCCATAGAAGAAAGCATTAACTTTTTACACACAGAGATACACTCAGGAATCATTTCACCCACCTTTGGAGAGAACATGGCAGCTATTTATATATGTGTAGTAAGAACTGAAGAATATTATACCCAGCTAAAACTGCAAGGGGAAAATTAGGTAAGCAGAATGTAGTCAGTCAAATTATAATTTATTTAGGCCACTAGAATCAGTGCCCAAGCTCTTGCAAACAGAATCATTAGATCTTTAGTAGCAACAAATGGGTAGATCTTTCATTTTATGTTTCCAAAAGATCCAAAAGATGCTGAGAGAAATACATCCCTAGCGTGACTGACTGCAGTGATGTTAGACTCATTTGACCCATTATCTTCAGTACCACAATGCACCCTTAATATCCATGCTGAGATGTTGGTTTAATAATGACTCAGATGAAAGAGTCTCAGATATTAAATCATGAGAACCACTTCCAGCGACCTGGGTTTTACTCACAGATTTCTCATCCAAGTGCTGCTTTATACAACTTGAATGTTACCATCCAGGGGAATATTAGCTCTGGCTTCTTATTGCTCTAAATGTAGGAGTAACGTTAAGCAGTATTAATTCTATTTGTGAACCCCTAATGCAATTCAGTTTCACTGAATATTCTGTCATTTGATCCTGTAATTTCTGCAGCTCTACTAACTATATCTGACATTAAATGGTTTAGCTCAACCCACTCTAAACCAAACCAAGCCAAAATATTGACTTTGAGGTTATATGTTTGATTGAAGGATAATTCCCCTTCCCCCCACCCCCATGAAGATAGAATTAAATCAATGCTCTTCAGTTATAGGCTCATTATAAATTGTAGCGCTGAGCAGCAAATTTTCTCCATTCAGTCATGTGCATTGTATAAAGAAAAAATTTCTTTAAATAGTTCGGTTTTAGCAGTGTATCCAATTTATTCTCAAATAAGCTGACGTATAACTGAAAATACAAGCAGCAATAGGTGTAATGAGGTTGGCATTACCACTGCCTTACAAATGGTCTTCAGTTATATGTATGAATGTCATGCTGTATTTGAGTTATACAAATACAATTCATTACAACACACCAATCTTCCCCAAATAATGTGATATTTGCCATTACAAGTGGCTCTGTTTATGATTCCAAATGTCCAAAACTATATATTACTGGACATACAATTATCAGTTTTAGTGGTTATGGATTTACTTTTCATGACACTGTTTAATAGTTTCAGGTGGTTAAATCCTATTGCAGTTTTATTTTTTGTTTTCTATATATTACAATCAATGAAAAAATTTCCATTGACTTCAGTGGGTTCGAGATTTCGCCCTTGTCCCTTAAGAATTCAATCCAGTGCCAATTAAAGTCAATAGGAGTTTTTCCATGGGCACTGAATCAGGCACTTAGGGTTCAATCCTGGCTGATTTAAGTCAATGAGAGTTTTACAATTAACTTCAGTGAGAGCTGGATTACACCCTAATCTTTTGAATTTTTCTACTAACAAAAAATTTATCTCAAATCACTATCCTTTGAACCAGTTAAAACAATGTTTGGCTCTAAACCCTTACTTTCTTGGCTTTGTAATTACAGAATATGATCCTCCACTGAACTACTACTGAGGGATAAAGTGCCTGCACGTACCTGAGAGACAAGGTGCCTGAGGAAAAATATATTTTATTGGGTCAACTTTCAAGTTAGCTGAACAACAGGCACTCAGATGAGTCTACAGTAGCCTACTACACACCAGCTCTTGCCTGAATCCCCCATTTCTGCTGAGTCACTTCATTTTTACTGTATACCCTAGATTGGTTTTTTTTTAGTTAGGATCTGATCTTGCAACCTTGACTCACCTGAGTGAGATCACCTCAAAGTCATCTGTTGTGTTTTTTTTCCTTTCCCTATCATGCTATCCTATCATCCTGTCAAACTTTGTGTTCTTCATTCAGTCTTTACTCACACCTTACTTGAAAACTTGAATTCACGAAGCCAGAGTTGCATGAGGCTAACCTACTATGGTGATGAGGGCCATATAAGTAGGCTGAAAGATGGACAGTAACTAGGGAAAACTTTGACCATAATTACCTAAATAACCACAGTGAATAGACAGTATAACAATATGAGTAAGGATGTTTCAGTACAGGAACAAGCTAAATAAGAAAGTTGTATGCCCCATTTTGACCCACAATTAAGTGTACATCTAGTCAAATTTGAAAGAAAAAAAACTGAGGAGGGTGGGGAAGATGACTGCATATGTTGATGGTAGCAAGTGTGAAAAATTGGGACTGGCGGTAGGGGGTAATAGGCACCTATATAAGACAAAGCCTCAAGTATCAGGACTGTCCCTAATTGATGGTGCACCCGGGATTTTTTAACTTGCTTGCCAAGATATGCTGGGGGGAAGGTGGGAAGAGTTTGCAGCTATTGTGTTTACTCTTGTTGTTCAATAAAAAATAATTAGTTACTGTGACAACTTCCACATCAAACTAAGTTTATGTTATCTCGGGATAAAGAGCACCTTCTTCAAGAAAAAGTGAGCACCGTTTAGTTAAAAGCTGATTCTTTTTAGAGAACATCAGGGAAACAGTTTTCACACTGTTTTATACTGTATATTGTCCCTCTAGAAGGCAATATGATTGGGTGATATATTGGACATATCTGATTAAATAAAATATTATTCAGTGTGAATCACTTTTGTTATGTAGTTTTTTAATGCAATCAAAATTGTAAAGCAATTGGCTCATCTCTATGTACACAAACTTTTGTAGCACATTCCCCTGATTGTGGTGTTATGCACAAATTTAATTGATTTAATTTGTATTAATTTTGATTTGCCATGCGAACTGAGGAAAGCATGAGGAGGGCAGGGATTTTGTGAACATAAAGTGGCTGCATATAGAATAATGGCTGGTCTTCTGTAAGGCAGGATTCTGGTATTCTCTTTTACAGGATAATCTTCCTAGAAAAGTTATTTTTTAAAGGACATGTTCATTTATTAGACATAAAAGTCTGATCCAATTTTGTATGGCCTTCGGTAAGTTGGACGTTGGCTTTCATCACTTGAGGCCAACATTTCAATAGCTGTTTCTATGTTTGTACTCACCAAAAGGCACAGGCAATGTTTGGACTACGTATTTTTTGGTGCATCAGTTTGGGGTAGTCAGCATCTCAGGTGCATATGCAAATATAAAATGCCCAGACAAATAAGGTAAGAAAATGTCAACATACCCAGTTTATACTGGTCTCCTACCTGATTTGTGTCTGGGATACCAAAATTGCACACCCAAATATTTGTATGTATAATATAGTTTAAGAAGATGTAATGGCTATGTATAGGCTACCTTGAAATGTGGGCACTTGACTGTTTAAACCCACAAGAATATTTCTCTGTATAAAAATCTTGATTCTGCATGACAACATTTTGAAGTCTACTGCTTATTTTACAAGGAGGTGGGCCCACAATAACGCTGCATAAAAGAGTCTAGTATATGTAATGAGAGATAAAGTAAAACTTTAAAACGATCTCACTGGGCAGAGCACTATCAATAGCTTGAGTCTTTCCAGACCCTGTGAAGAGTTAACGTAACCTTGCGATTGACAGTCACAGAGTGTGACACGTGAACAGTGAAACATGCCTTATCAAAGAGCAAAGGAGCTATGACTCAGCAAGTGAAGAATTGCATCTGCAATCCAGCACTGCCAAGCCATTGCCCAAGAACTGTTTCTAATGATAACAATTACAGAACCACTGGGAGATTCAGTGAATGTACCAGTGTCATCTGAAAGAAATAAGTACTAGCCATAGATAAAATTTATATACACACACAAAAAACTACACTACAAGAATGTTATATAACTTGCAAAGTGAGGAAATCTCAGATTTATGGTTGCCTGGGCAACCTTAATTTGGCCCTCTTGTGCATCCAGTGTAAGCACTGAATGAGGCCAGGGTCCTGTGGGAAAAACAGTAAATTATTATATAATTAGCAAACACACAGTGGGGGATGAATTAAGGCTGCATAAGGATGCATAATTCTGGCATTTCCTGACTTTTGAGCACTTCACTTTGCAATCTAACAAATTTAAAGTATTTTGTATGCAATTTACTAATTCCTTTTTTAAGTATAAAGGTAAAGAATAATTTTATTATGCACAAATGTAAAAATCTTCCCCTACCACCATCGTCGTGCATCACTAGCAGGGTCATTCTACCACTAGAGCTACAGGACTAACTACATTAGCTGGTAGCAGGAGAAGGCTGTTATCCAAGAGTCGCGGGGGATGGGCTGCTGATATCATGTGCTGCATCCATGTGATGCTCCCAAAGGAGGGGATGAGTTGCTGGGGCCATGCATTAGATAAGGTGGGGGTGGGACTCATGAGGGAAGCTCAGCCTTGTGTGTGCCTCCCATCCCCACACCTGTTATAGCTGATCTGTCAGCTTTCAGATGCCCCCAGCACAATGTAGTCAATGGCTATTGCTGCTTTAGCGGCAGCATGAGCTAGACCCTTTAGTGCTCAGTGATTTTGGAAAGCTGATAAAATTTTCCTGAGGAACTTATATGAGAGAAGAGAAATTGTGATTTTGGGCAGGAGCTAACATTTTGCAGTAGAACGAATCTGAACTGAATTTCAAGGGACAAAGAGAAAACACGTCCACAGCTTGGGGGGTCCTCCCTGCTGATTATCTAAAGGCTACTGCAAGCAACAGAGGCATTAATGCTTCTCATAGAAAATTCACAAGAAACTTCTAGAATGGAAAGTGTTAGGCAACCTAAGTATGAGAGGTCACTACCAGATCTCCTAAATTAAAGCTATTCTAATTTTAATGCATAATATATGGTGTAAAAATTACATATATGTAGATTTTTTTCCTAAATTAAGTAAGCTAATAATAGAGCTGATCAAAATCTTTCAAATGAAAGTTTTCTCCCCATAGAAATAGCCATTTGTAAAACAAATTTTTGTGAAAAAGGTAAACTTCATATTTTGCAAAAAAAAAAAAATCAATACAGTAGAATCTCGGAGTTTCGAACACCTTGCGAATGGAGGTTGTTCATAGCTTTGAAATGTACCTAACTCTGAACAAAATGTTATGTTTGTTTTTTCAAAAGTTTACAACTGAACATTGACTTAATGCAGC
Source organism: Chelonoidis abingdonii (assembly GCF_003597395.2). Classification (NCBI taxonomy): domain Eukaryota; kingdom Metazoa; phylum Chordata; order Testudines; family Testudinidae; genus Chelonoidis; species Chelonoidis abingdonii. The sequence goes on from NC_133787.1 coordinate 31,941,254, forward strand.
TTTGAATCTTTACCATGCAAGAAGAAAAATGCTAATTTAAGATGAAACAAGCACAGAAACAGTTTCCTTACCTTGTCAAAAAAAAATGTAACTTTCCCTACATTTTTAGTAGTTTATGCTTAACACAGTACTGTACTCTATTTGCCTCTGCTGCTGCCTGATTGCATACTTCTGGTTCCAAATGAGGTGTGTGATTGACTGGTCAGTTCGTCACTCTGAGGTTCTACTATCCTTTAAAAAAAAAAAAAAAAAAAAAAAGACAACAGTTTGAAAGCTGTTATTGAAATGGTGACTAAAATGAAAAATTTGTTAACCAGCTCTATAACATTTTTGATATTTTTGAGAATGTTGGGAACCTTTTTTAAAAAAAGAAAAAATCAGGGATAATTTTTGAGGGTTTGATTTTTTAAAAACAAAAACAAAAGTGAGTTTATTTAAAAAACAATACAAAATGGAAACAATTCTGAAATTTAGCAAAAAGTTCCCCCCAAATAGATTTTCATTTTGACCAACTCTAGCTATTAGTCATCGAACTATAGATTTTAAAAAAATATCTGGCCTGCTTTGGTTTACAGAAACAATTTAGGACCTCCTTTACTTACAAATAAAATCTTCTGAGTAGAATATATTGTCCTTACTTTTTAACCAACCTGACATTATTTATACCTTCTGCTTTCCATCAGCCCACTCCATAACAACCAAAGCAAACAACTAAGATTGTACTTTACTCTCCATGCTTTATACTAATTAAACTACATGTGACTGAAATGTTCAGTCTCAAATGCATATAGAGCACTACACCCTTTATTCTAACCAAAGAACATGAGTCAGAGTATTTATATTTAATAAGGAGCAAGAATTTGTTGGAGAGGAGTTTTATTTTGTCATTTGGTACAAGGGCAGGCTTGAAGATACTCACTTTTATTGTGACATCATTTTTATAGACTCAGTAGCAATTCATGTTGAAGATATGACCACGGCTTAAAATGAACATAAGCTGAGCACCGATGCACAGGAAGTTAATTATTGTTTCACATGAACAAGAAAAATATCATGCAAAGATTGAAAGCATGGAATGGTTTATGCAGTTCATCTCAGCTGGTTATCAGTGGGCCACAGCTCATCCTTGCGGTCTATAATATAAACAGCTATGAGATTCAAGCAGAGATGATTGAGTAAGGTAGTGGAGAGAGTCTCTACAGGATGATACAAACCACTAGGGTTAAATGAAATAAAACAAAGAAGAAAGAAAATCGGGTCAAATTTTGATTGTATAATGAAAATCATTGTGAATAACAGCATGTGCACAATATCAGAGGGGTAGCTGTGTTAGCCTGGATCTGTAAAAAGTGACAAAGAGTCCTGTGGCACCTAATAGACTAACAGACATACTGGAGCATAAGTTTCCGTGGGTGAAGCACAGGTAGCCATCCTGTACAAGAAAAATCTGTCCTATGCAGGGGGAGATGTGAGGTTGGTCTAATACTCAATGAAGAACTTGTTTGTTTCAGAATATCTTGTTTATGGCTCTTACAGGTCTCTTTCCTTGACTGAGTTTCTTGCTGACAGAGTACTAATGATAGATGAGACAACCATAGCATTACATTTCTCTGTCCAGCTCTGCGCTCTTGTGTATTGCCCTAGAATAGGACACTGCCCCTATTTCCACAATGTTCACAATGCTGTTTCTGTTCTGCATGGCCTTGATCCAGATCAACAAAGCACCCATTGAATTTCATAGAAATGAAGCACATGCTTAAAGGTAAGCACATACTTAAGTTCTTTGCTGAGTAGGAATAAATGGAAGCACACGCTTCAGTGTTTTGCTGAATTGGGGCCAACTTGTGTACCATATTTCTCATTTTCTTTGTATCTGCATGGACACTTGCAGGACATATTTGAATAGACTTGCAAATGTTCACTCCTGCTCCATCTCCACTGGTATGCAATTGTGATAGGGTGTGGTTCCCTGCTTCTATCTTCTTGTACAAATGACTACAAAACCTCCAGTTTGTAAACACCAACATATAATTTGTTTTATCTCAAACACCATCCTTAACAGTACTGTGCAGCAATTCTGTTTCCAATAACATACAAACCCCATTTGAAAGAGAGAAGAGAGGGAAGAGATCTACTTTTATACTGGCCCTGCTAGCTAATGGGCTAATTATCTCTTTAACTCTCCCCAGTTCATACGTATCTAATAATTAACCCCATTTTCCTTTAGTCAGGCCCTTCCCCGGTGAAATTTATTGAGTACTGGTTCAGCTGCTGGTTCTCAGCTATGCTCTAGCTATGACCTTCTCTGTATGACCTACAGGAGTTGCCTCATTTCTTTCTTCCTATTTAGATAAAATTCCCCCCAAACAAGGAAATCCAGAGATGACGCTCACACTGCACCATTGTCTATTCACCACTGTTGGTGCTTAAATGTTGCAGAGACCTGACAGAAATCTGGTGTGATCTTCTGTGCCAATACTTAATCACAAGTGAGTGAAAAATTATTTTATTTATTCCGCCTTTGCTGTTTTCCTCCTCCACTCATAAATTAAAGTCAAATCAACATTTTCTTTTCCCTTCATCACTTAGACAAGTTATATACTTCCTACTCTATCTTAAAATTATCCTCTACCAACATGAAATGTCTTCTCTTATTTTCTTCCCTTTGGGGTTCACTTTCACCTTACTTAAAGAAGTACTTACTTACTTTGTACATCATGGTGACTACTAATTACATTTCCCACACTTTTTAAATTTCCAGTTACACTCAAAACACAGTCTTTGTTAGGGGGAAAAGATGGTCTTGCATCTAAAATTTGTGGATTGGGATTCAGGAATTGTGGTTTAAGTTACTGGCTTTTCCAAAGGCTCCTTGTGTGCACTTAATCTCTCTTTGCCTCAGTCCCCCATCTGTAAAATGGGGCTAACGAACTTTTGTCTGTCTTGTTTATTTAGAGTGTAAGCTGTTTGGGGCAGGGATCATCTCTTGCTGTATGTATGTATAGCAACTAGCACAGTGGGACCCTGATTTTGGCTGTAACCTATAATCCACCTATAAGTACCACTATAGTACAAATAAGCAATACTGATAAACAAAACACATATCAATAATGTGTATAATGTTCATCCCTTGTTTATTTGTCCAACAGCAGCCTGTCCAACATTGCTCTGTGTCCACATGCAGGTTCAAACACATCTGGGATGACAGTTACTGCAACTGACAAAACAATGTTTTCATGGTAGTTGGACAGCAAATTATTTTCTCCTTCTACTTTCATTTTTCAAATTATATTCATCTGGCTCGTGCTGTCTTATTAAATTAAGAGTCAGTAATACTGTTTAAGTATTATGCATTTTTATCAGCGCCCCAATTTAGCCTTTAGTCATAGTATTATGTTTTCAGATAATTTAGCAGTGAACTCAAACAATGAAAATCATATAGAAACTGTCACAAATAAGTGGTGCTTGGAGTCATGAAAGCTGTATTTATAGAACCAGCTTGAAGTCTCACAATAAATTAAAACTGAGATCTAATTGTGCAGACACTTCAGTACACTGAAATCAAAAACAATAATGAAAGTCTTATGTACAGATGTGTGATGGAAAAGAATATAAATATAGAGTCAGCAATAATTAAAGTCTAGTTTATCATAAGATATCTGAAAAAAAAATTGGGAAAATATTGATCCACTATTTGAGACGACTACATTTTTCATTATATAAGAAAATGAGTTACCAGTGTCAGTTCCACATTGACACTATCAAACTAAATTATCTTGACATTCTCTAAAAATACTGAGAAAGCAACAAGTGCTTCTCGTTGCTCACAGTATTAAGAAGTATCTACACTCCCTCAAAAAAATTACTCCTAGGTGGTGTCATTTCATTATTTTTAACTCCATGACTTACTTGTCATCTTGAACGATAAACTACATTCTGCTTAGTAATGTACCAGCATTTTATTAGAATTCAGTTTCTGATCACTCTCATGATATATTTCCTTATTAAGCAGACACAGTAGAAAGAGGGTTTGACAACTGATTCCCTTTAATACCAAATCATAAAAGAAGCCAGACAAATATGTTTATGCAACAAATAAAGTAAATCTGCTGAACTACTCAGTGGATGAAAATAGTTTGTTTTAACCACCAAGCAAATTAAATAATCAGAATCTGCACTTCTAGTGTTATTTCATAAATTTATTTTCAAGCAAAATTCTGTCTCATGGCCAAAATCTGAAGGCTGAGTGAACCCAAAAGCTAAATTTTTAAACTCACCAGAACTTAGTGGTTCCCAGAATGCTGGAGAGTGAAGTTTGTTTTTGCAGTTAGAGTTCACGTTAGATTTAATGTTGACAGAGAGCAATATTATAGTACGGACACATTACCAACTAAATTCTGCCGTCCTTACTCATGATGAATAGTATCTAGTGCTATAGTGGTCCTATCAAAATCAATGGGGGTACTCCTAGAGTAAGGTGCTACTCAGCATGAGTAAGGGTATCAGATTCTGACCCTTAATGAATTTATTTTGAAAACATTTGTATGCTCGCATATTACATGATAAGATGTGATGGCATCAGGTTTTTTTAATCTTGCTTTGTCTTTCTCAAAGTTAATTTAGTGTATCTAAAAGGTGATAGAATAAGACAAAAAAAGTTACAGGTCAGATACAATACAGCAAAAGAAATAAAGTTTATAGTCTTCCACCTGTGGCTTACAGATTGCAAGCCAACATGATCAGGCTACATATATCTCCTTGTTTAGACATTAGTGTCACAGATGAAGAAAGAACTGACCAAGATATAGGGTATCTCTAAACTAGTCTATCCTGGCAGAAATGGAGGACCAAGGGCAAAGACGGCTTTAAATTGTCCTTCTGCTTCCTGTAACCTGGACCCACCCTTTGGTAGATCTTTACCATGTAGATCAGCATTTCAAGAAAAAATTCCAAGCAACCAACATGGGAATAGAAGGATTAACCTTGCCATGGTTTTAAAACTTTGAAACAACAGAATCTGCTCTCATGTGAGGGTTCTGAAATTACCCTGCTTCTAAACTTGGCAACTAGCTAATTTCATGGTTTCTCCAGGACAAACTTTCTACAGGAGTCAGAAGACTTTTCACATGCAGTAGGGAGGTTTTACTTTCCTTGCTTCTGCTCTCCCACCAGCCGAACACCTTTATTATTCCATTGATTTCAGTAAAGTTGCTCTTGATTATCCTTTCTATAACTGAAAGGAAAACCAGTTTTTACTGTGCACATAATAGATGGGACCTGCCATCAACTTGATATTGCCTATTGCCCTTGCACAGCATGTTGGGCAGAGAGGAAAAGCATTAGATGACCAAGAAGAACCTGCTGAAACCACTCTTCCCCTTTTTCATATTTAGCATTCATAGCTTCTCGGCCATCCTACTTTTTTTCCTTCTGGTTGTTTTCTCCCTTACTGCAAACAGCAGGACTATTCTGATCTCACTTACACCAGTATAAATTGGGAGTGGTCACTCTGCTGAAGCCAATGGCATTAAAACTAGTGAATACAACATCAGAATCAGGCCAAACGTTCCCATTTTGGATACTTTATATAGAGGCATGTACATAATGTGTTCATAAATAGGTAATAGATCTTTAATAAGCAACTAGTCTATCATTATAGAGTCCAACAAATCAACAGATCGCCCCTATTAACTGTGGTTTATATCCATTAATTACACACTCTGCTGTGCTTATAACTATCTGTAACGCAGACTATTCATGCCTATAATATGCTTAAGGCACCTTCTAATCATTTATTAACCATTTATAAGAACTATTTATAAATGTATCCTTAATATTAAGTGTGACCTGTATTTCTTTTCTAAATAGATTTATAACACCAAAGTCCTCCATTCCCTAAGCTTCCTCCATTGATGCTAATGATAATTAGCTCAGCATGTATTTTCATGTTCAACCCAGAAAGAAAACTGCCACATTGCTGATAAGAGTTATTACTGATGTTTCTTGCAGTATCGAAGGATCCTTATGAAGGCTCAGACTGCCTACCCCTGTCCCTTAACTGCCTGCACTGTCCTTGACTTTTGACTGGAGATCATTCCACTTTTGACATTTTCTTTTTCTCTTAAATGTTCTCATAAAATCATGTGTCATTTCAATGGTCGAATAATTTTTCTGGGCTTAGCTTGCACCTGACGCAAGAGCTTTGTGGCCTCCCTGATAACTAGTGCTTTTATTAAATATTTTTATTTAAATGTGTTATATAAAATTTTCTCTTTATCCATGAGCAGATATAGTGATGATGTAAAGAAAAGTAACAAGAGAAACAAGCTAGAAACATCAGGTGCTCAAGTGTAGTGAAAGGTATAAAACACACAAGTGCTGAGAAAATACCCTTTTAATTCTCAGGGTGAAGACCTGTGCCCTACTGAAATAAGGTATACGTGTGAAATAAAGTATTCGGTGGTGCTCAGCTCTTGTGCTGGCCCTTTATACTGGGGTGTATTTCACCTGTAGAGTCAGATGCTGGTACCCTTATTCTTGCTGAATATCATCTTACCCACAAATATCTAAATAGGAAGAAGGATGTCAGAAGCCCTAACCATCAGGTTAGGAATGGTCCTACAGGTTTAATATTTTGAATAGGCAGGGTTGGGTGGAGATTTGGATGAGGAAGTTTGCTACTATCATAGCATCTAAAATGGGCATGGTCTTGCGGAATTAGTTACTCCCCTTTTTGCCAGCCCTTTGCACTTCATGGATGAGCTGCATTTTGTGCTGATGCAAACCCTCTCATGAAGAAGCACTTGGTAAGCCTCTATTTCCAGTTTTTTGTGCACTCTGAAACTTCTGCCTGCCTGTTTTGTTTTCACTGTACTAATTTACATAGTGTTTCCTCTTACTGTGTAGATGTCAAGGTTATGCTGGGGTCAAGCTGTACCTTTTGCAAAATCAGGATGTAAACAAGTCTGGGTAACGCATATAATACTGCCTTCCCTTCTCTGTTTTTTGCTGTTATTTTTTTCCTGTTTGTATTAGCATGAACAGTGGCTTGTTTGTTTGTTTTTAAGATCCAATTTCTTACTTTCCAGCACTCAGCAAAGTGGTTGTAAATGCCAAATGCTCTGAAATAACCATAATAAAAGAAGGTAGGGTAAAAGCCCAGCTCACCAACCATGTAACTGTCATGAATGTGATGTTCTGGCTATTTGTATTTGCTCATGTAGTAGAAAGTGCCTGAAACTAATATTCAAACAGAAATGTCCACACAAATCACCTGCATTTTAAAAAAGGTGCTTTATTAGAGAGCAAACACACACAGAATAATTCAAGCTTATGTATTCCTGCCAGCTGTGCTCCTCCACACATTCCTTTTGCATTCTGATTTCATTATGCACCAAGTGAGAAAACTAGTTTTAGTGGAACTGTTCTTATCCAATTGCATCCCCTTGGTATTCCTCAATCTGAGGGAGAAAGTATATTTATAACTGGCGGCTAGATGTGGTTTGGATTCACACCACAAAGGCAATATGTAGCATTTGTATGTTCAGTAGCTTTAAGCCATAGGATATTTTGCATAAAAATGCACATGGGTATTATTCTACTCTCATTATTTATGCTGCGGAGGCCCCCTGTACTTGAAATAGACATGGGAACTGCACTATGCTTGATACAACTCCTTATTGTTCCCAGATTAAAGTACAAGTTTACACTCATTCTCTCACACACTGATGTTGAGCTTGAGCTTGTCTGCTCAACTACCAGGGCATTTGCTGGTGGCCTGAGAATTCTTACCTGCTGAGCCCACACCTTTGAATGACATTATGCTTGGCCTCCAGAGGGGTATGTCTGATGTCATCACTGCATCAGTCTGGATTGATGACATGGATCGCTGCCATGGCAATGTCACATCTGAAGGATATCTCCTATTAGGTGACACGTTCAGTGTTATACAAAAATACGCAGGTCAGATTTTTAGTTGTCCTGTGGCTCTTTTGCACCAGCTAGGTCAGCACTAAGGAGCCAAAGGATAGTTGTAAACTTTCCTTTCTAGGAATATTCCAGATACAGGAGGTGTCTCAATGGGGCAGACTGGAGAAGGAAGGGGACATGTCAGAGGTTGGAGAAGCCATGGCAAGAGCATTCTATGCAGGGGACTTCTATGTTCTGCAATCACACAGAAAAGTCACTGCAACAGGTGTGCAAGTCAGCAGTTCTTAGGGCTGCTTTAGCCTGGGACCAAATCATCCCCAGCAGTTCCTGAACACGGGAGATATAAGATGCACCCCCTCTGTCTCTGGGCTGGTGAATCTGGCACAATATGAACATATGGGTAAAAAAGTTTGCAGTAAATGAAACCATGGACAGTTGGGTAGATGATGCATCTCAAGTACCATGAGCAGCTGCTGTGTGGGTAAATATGGAAGTACTAACTTTTTCCTATTCTATAAACAGATTAAAACAAAAGACAATTCTGATAGCTTTCAAATATACAGTGCTTGCCATTAAAGAATCCAAACTTTTTTATACCCAGGAGAAAACATCATCAGAAAGAACTGCTGATCCCAGTGTTGTAGTAGAGATTACCCCCACACTTAGAAGAGAAGCAAATGGGAAATCTCCAATACCATTGCATTGTAACTTTTGACAAATATAGACCATTAGAGACCCTCATTGGCTTTTAAATATTGGTCCCTCTAGAGTGCATTTCATATCAACCAATTCCAAAATGGTTTACAAATTTAACTATATGCATTGGATGGGAACATGGTGTCTGCTCTCTTCCCCTATCCCCTCCATTTGCCCCAGTCACCCCATCCCATCTGATATCATTCACACTCACTCTCCTCCCCATCCTCTATTCTTGTTCCTAAAATCTCGCTCCCTTTTGGCTCTTTCCCTCACACAATAGATTCATGCTGCAATCTCTCCCATCTTAAAAAATCCATCCTTGACCCCACTTGCTTCTCCAACTACCATTCCATCTCCCTGTCATCTTTAAGGTACTATTTGCAATCGCTGTCTGGAGTTCCTCTCCTCCAGTTCCATCCTAGAACCTCTCTAGCCAAGTCTCAGAACCGTCCTCATCCTGTTTGACCTATCAGCCTCCTTCAACACTATTAGGGTGACCAAATGTCCCATTATTAAAGGGACAGTCCTGTTTTTTGGGCATTTTTCTTATATAGTTGCCTATTACCCCCTACCCCCTGTCCCGTTTTTTCACAGTGCTATCTGGTAACCCTAGATACTATCAACCATGCTTCTCTTCTTACAATTTTGTAATCTCCTTTGCTTTTTGACTATGTTCTCTCGTGATACTCAAATTCATAAACTGCATGTCTTCTTTGACTCAGAACTGTCTCTAGGTCCTCATATCCATGCTATCGCTAAACCATGTAGAGTTTTTTCTGCATAATGTCTCTGAAATATGGCCTTTTCATCCATCCACATAGTTTAAGCCAGTAGTGAGCAACCTGTGGCCCATCAGGGTAATCCTCTGGTGGGCCAATAGACAGTTTGTTTACATTTGCACAGCTGACCGCAGCTTCCACTGGCCGCGGTTCACCATTCCCAGTCGATGGGAGCTGTGGAAAGCAGTGTGGGACGCAGAGACATGCTGGCCGCTGCTTCCTGCAGCTCCTATTGACCAGGGACAGCAAACCACGGCCACTGGGAGCTGCGGAAATGTAAACAATCTATTTCATGGCCCGCCAGCGGATTACCCTGATGGGCCAACGTGCAGGCTGCATGTTGCTCACCACTGGTTTATGCTATCAACCAAGCTCTCATAATCTTGTGTCTTGATCACTGCAACATCTTTTTCTCTGGCATTGTCGAAAGCAATCCTGCACGGCCCATATTCATTCAGAATAAGCTATTATTCATTCAGAATAATAACCCTAGCCCATTGCTTTGACCATCTCACCTCTCTCTTTGCATCCCTGCACTGGCTCCCCCTTCTTTCTCAGATCAAATTACTCGTCTTCACTTTCCAGGTCTTTCACAATCAGTCCCCAATCTATCATCTCTCATTCACTATTGAGATGCCAACTCCCATCTCCCATCAGCCCATAATGACTGCTTCCATCAGCCATATGTTAAATTTTCAGAGAAACACCTGTGTGCTTTCTACCATGCCGCCCCACATGCCTGGCAAGAGCTCTCCATAAACATCTGTAAAGCTACCTCACTATCCTCCTTCAAATCCCTCCTTAAAATTCTCCTCTGTCATGATGCCTGTAAAAAAAATTTACAACCATTAGACTGCTGGTGTGCTGACACCACTGCCAGTCATGTTGAACAATACTGTCTGAGGATTTCTTCGTAGTGTCTGTATACATCTCTTGTCTTAGTGTAGATTGTAAATTCTTTGGGTACAGGGACCATCTTTTTTCTGTGTTTCTAGCATAATGGGATCCTTGTTCATGACTAGGGCTGATGATAATACAAATAATAAATAATACTAACAACTATACCAATAATTTCATCCTTCCCTACATTGCAGCCACTTTTGGAATGGAATGTGCAATGTGTTTAATAATTTTGTATTAGAAGCACAGATGACTCTAACCAGTTGAATCTGCAGGGGGAATTTAGGTCAGATTTACATTCTGTGCAACCCCAATGAAACCAATGGAGCTGCAGAGGGAGTAAATCAGCACAGAAGTTTGGACCTGGAATTCAGCCAGAAAAACAGAGTAACCAAAAATCAAAGTCATGCCATATTAAAGAGAGCTTGTACATTACTATTATTGAAGCAATACATTTGCTTTGCTACACGACATACATGTACTTTATTTAATCCACATTAGTTGCATACTGTCAGCATGAGAGTTATTTTATTACTACTAGGCTGTTACTTTTCATGAATAGACTCTTGGCCAGGGCTATGGTAAAGCACCAGAGGAAGATCAGAAGATTGCAGTGGGCTGAGCTGATGAGAGAATGGGTTAAATAGAAACTATTCTTACTCGTATGACAATCATTCTTGTGAGTATATTTTCAGGCCCTGCTATTTTTGGTTGTCAGTGTGATCTGTTACCAGAATACTGAATACAGGCAAAGTAAGAGCGCTTCACACGCACACACGCCTACACACCCCTCTCACATCAGGGAAGAGCTTCATTACTCAACAAGGTCAAATTGCATCAATAAAGTGCCATAAGAGAATGACCTCACCACACATTGTGGGGGCTGTTGTCTGGTGTGTAGGAAAAGGTGTGTGGCCCCTTGAAGGGCTAGATACCCAGAGAATAACTCACTGTGGCAGCTTCAGACTTTGTCAGCATGGGGATGCTGACCCATCCCCCTACAGGTGACCAGAAGAGAGGGGAAACTATTTAGGCACTGGAAAAGCCCTCCTTTCCTGGGCCAGGTGGTACAGCACCCACCCTCACACCTATTGAAGTAGTTAAATTCCAGAAAAAAGAACAGGAGTACTTGTGGCACCTTAGAGACTAACAAATTGATTAGAGCATAAGCTTTCGTGGGCTACAGCCTCCAGGTTTCTTCATGATCTGCTGTGAACTTGTGCTAGTTGCTCCCTTCTCAAGGGCCGGGAAGGAATGTTTTTCCTGACCACTGGATTGGCCAAGGCGAGGTGGACGGTTTTGAACCTTCCCCACAGCTGGCCAGGGGCTTAGCTGGGCTTAGTTTAGGGTCTAGGCTATGGATGTTGCAACTTGTTATGTAAGTATGGGGTGGATCCACAGGGAAGGGATGCAGTGATCTGACAAAATGCATTGGTAAGGGATTTAAGAGAGGTATTCTTTAAAGGACCCAAAAGAGGGGGATTTTCAAAGCTCCTATGACTGCTATGGCCAGTCACTTATAGCCCCTCATTCTAGAGGTGGGAGATAGTGAGGTCCAAACAATGGGTTGGCTGGAGGCCTGACAGCGGCCCCCCACTGCAGGTATATGTAAATGATTATGGAATTACCTGCACTGTATACTTTTATCTACTGGGTACTCCGTGACATTTAGGAATAAAGTTGCAGCCTAGTTAAACTGCATCCAGTCTCTTCTGGCCTCCTTCTGGGATAGCCAGAAAATCTCTCATCTCCCTGGATCAGTCAGGGAAATGAAAACAGATAATTTTGGATCTTCGTATCAGAGAATTCTGTTTATTTTAAGGGTCGATGGGTCATTATATTTATGACAAGTTACTCACCTGGGACTTGAAATTCCATGTCAGGTGAGGACGATGTCATTCTCAGAGGGATCTGCACACTAAGAGCCAGATTCTGTCTTCCCCTACTGCCATGATATAGTGGGACACAAAGTCTGCACTTCCCCTTGCTGAGCAGGCAAATTTGACAGCTAGACTGAACTGCAGTCTGTAATTCTTAGGCAACTTGCTTCATCTCAGGCCACGTCTACACTGCGACTTTAAATCGGTTTAATGGCCGATATACCGATTTAACGCTGTATCCGTTCACACGACGTCGTCATTAATATCGAGTTAAACGGCTCCTTAAATCGATTTCGGAACTCCTCCAAACGAGAGGAGGTAGGCAAGCCCTAATTCGATATTTAGCGGATAACTGACGGATTAGGGTTCGTATGGAATGGAAGAAATCGACGATTATATAACTAAGCCGCCTCTTTCGGCGGCATCCCCAAGAGTGCAGCGACTTGGAGACCGCTCTGGACAGCAAATCTGGAAACTCGGATGCAGCGGGGCAGGTAAAACAGGAAAACCCCGCGTACGAAACTTTATAATTACTTTCCTGCTTGCCCAGCGTGGAGCTCTGATCAGACAGCGGCTGCGATGCAGTCCTGATCGAAAAAGAGCTCACAGCCATAGACCGTAAACGAAAAGCCAGAAGATACCTATGGCTGAATCGCTGATTGGGGAGAAAAATACTGTTGTAATCACGAGGCATAACATTACAGAACACTGAATGCCAAAGCGTTTGAATAAATAAACTCCAGGATACCAGCGTGCGTGAACAAGCGATAACGGGAATCCAGAGACCTCAAATGGACGCTTTCAAATTAAGGGAGGGAGGGGGTACCCTGAGCCGCGACTCCATGCTTCTCTCACAGTCACAGCAGTCTCTGAATAATTAAATTTGCATTCTATTGGCTGAGCTCCCAATGTCTGTAGGTTCAAAACCAAGTGTCTGGCGTGGTTTTCAGGGAATCAAAAGCCTCCTCAGTTGTCCCCACAACCAAACACGTGAAAAAAAAGGGGAAAGATGCCTGTGCTATGGCGTTTGCTCAATGCACTCCGCGAAAAAGGCCGCCAATAATGAGGGTTGTCCTGGCTGCCTTCACAAAGGTGAGGGGTGAGGCTGTACTCCCACAAACCCCCGGGGCAATAATGTTTTTCTGCCACACATCAGGTAGTCCGGTGGCTCTCAACACGGAAAAGTGGGAACAATGGGATAGCTGAGGAACAGCTACCCACAGTCGCACCATCTCCCTGAAATCGATGGTAGCTTTGGACCATGGCGCAAACAATCGATTTGGGATCCACTGTGGAACCTAAACCGATTTTATAGATCCTGTTTGTATATCGGTTTATTAGCCCCTAAAAAATATATCGTGCAGTGTAGAGGTAAACCCTCAGTGCGTCTCTTTCTTCTCCCACCGGTCTTCCGTCTATCTAAGAACAGTTAAATGGGTAGGTTTGTCTCTCTCACTATTGTTTGTTACAGTGTCCTAGCACAATGGGTGTAGCATCGCAAGTGTGCAGAAGCGAACTGGTAATGTAAATGATAATCAAAGGCAGCGCAGTTCAGAAACCCACGGCATACAAAGTTGGTCATGGAACGGCTTACCAATATGAGGCAGTCAGCGACTATTAAATAAAGACTAGGCGCGGGACAACTATTTCCAAGCTTGGAAAAGAGACGGCCTAAGGGGAGAATGGATTTGAAGGTCTATAAAATCATGACAGGTGTAAGAGAAAAGTAGATAAGGAAGGTTGTTTACTACTTCTCATAACACAAGAACTAGGGGTCACCTAAATTAAGTTACATAGGCAATCCAGCAGTTTTACAACATAAAAGGGAAGTATTTTCTTCACACAACACAGAGTCCCTGTGGAACCCTTGCCAAAGGATGTTGTGAAGGCCAAGACGCAAAACAGAACTAGAAACTAAATTCATGGAGGAAACAGGTCCATCAATGGCCTATTAGCCAGGATGGGAAGGTGTGGTGTCCCTAGCCTCTGTTTAGCCAGAAGCTGGAATGAGCAACAGGGGATGGCTCACTTGATGATTACCTGTTCTGTTCATTCCCTCTAGGGCATCTGGCACTGGCCACTGTAGGAAGACAGGATACTGGGCTGGATGAACCTTTGGTCTGACCCAGTAGGGCCATTCTTATGGCCTCAGGCTTCACTATGAAGCTTTCATTGAGCCATACACTGTAATCTCCCTCATGCAATTCCACAGGTGTTGGAACTTGAAGGTGTGAGGGTGCTGCTGCACCTCCCTGGCTTGAAGTGGTTTCCATTATATGCAGGGTTTACAATTTGCTTCAATGGCTCTCAGCACCCCCACAATACAGATTGTTCCATCCCTCCTGTGCAATTCAGAATGTGCTGTGTGGTTCTCAGATATGGGACTACAGAGAGGGAACAATGCTGCTGTTTTCTTATATCAAGAAAAAGCTGCCAGGAGCCAATAGCATCACTTTCCTTTAGAGCCCTCTCTATTAGTTACACAACATTTTGGTCAAAATAAGAATTTGCTATTTACATCGGCAGCCTGTTATGGGTAATATAAGGTCCATTAATTCACTTGTCAGATTACAGAATTTGGGAAGTCAGCATTACATCTGGTTCCTAATAGAACAGGCTCTTCTATTAAAAGGTCTATGACCAGGAAAAAGTTCAGTAGTCTTATACTGGTTTTACAGACGGAGTCATTATGCAGTAGTTGATCTGATCCAGTGTGATGGGAGCTGTACTCATCTGAAGACTCGAAAAAAGAGGTCTAACTCCACTCTGTTTTGCCTCGATGCAAGATTTTAAAATTAACTTCCTAAGGGAAAGTCTACTTGTAAAAAGCTAGAAAGGTCAATTTGTCCTACTAATGCTGGAAGCGATACTCCTACTGAAAAATAGCAATTTTTTAAAATTCCATGGTCATATTGAAAACACACATTTGCTCTCCCCAAATTTAAAAGCAAACTCAAATCAAACTTCTGTAAAAGCGGGGTCAGAATTGGGCTGTTGGTTCATTTACAGATGCATCATACTTGTACTGCATCCATTTGATTTTTCAATCACAGGATAGACTATTTGTATTACAAGTTTACAAACAAATAACACAGTGGTAGAAATTGTAGCATTTTGAAGATTTAATAAACTAACTGTTTATTAAACTAAGCCCTCATTTGCTTAACAAGCATGATCATAATAATAGCTCAATTAATAACAGTAGCAATAATAAAAAACAATAATAAAAAATATCACTTAATGTTTGTAAAAAGCTTTGAAAACATCAGCTGATCCATCCTCACACTAGCTAATGAGATGGATCTGTTATTATTCCTGCAGTACAGAATGGGGAATTTAGCAGGGAGGTTAAGTGACTTGCCCAGACTATACAGCGAGTCAGAGTGAAAACTAGCACTAGAATCCAGGACTTCCTAACTGCCTGTCCCAGTTGACAGTGACTCCCTAACTAGCTTATTTCATCAGAAGCTTAGAAGTAAATGGGTGAAAAGTAATGCACCTGAAAAAAATGATAAGTGGAATGAACCAAAAGCTAAATGATATCCTGTGATTCTCTTTGAACTGTAAAACTTACTTGAACATGCATCTGACAAAGTGGGTATTCACTCACGAAAGCTCATGCTCCAAAATGTCTGTTATAAGGTGCCACAGGATTCTCTGCTGCTTGAACTGACTGTCTCTGATCTCATTCCCCACTTCCTTCAGACATCAGTCACCCCTACACCCACTTTCCTCACAACACCCCCACAAGGTTCGCTGTGGCTGCAAGGGAAGAATGCAGTGTAATTACCTAATCAAACACCTGTGGTCTCTATATTCAGCAGAACTATTACCAAACTAGGTGCTCGTGCCTGTTTCATTAAAAAAAACCCTAAAAACTAAAACGTAAGTCTTTAAAAATATAACACCATCATTTCTCCACCAACAGTGAAATCTTCTCTTGAAGCACAGCTTCTATGGTCCAGTGTAAGGTGCTACTGGAAATGTGTGATCAATACATTACTTCATGCCTCAGGTATGCTAATCACCCCTCCCCCAAGGTGACATAATGTATGGCTTATGACCTTAATCCCGGCCTCAGAATGAACCCATGCAGAGCTGCAGTGAAGTCATCCACAGAGCTTCTTGTCAGATCAGAGTCTTCATGATCATATAGGTGGAAAATTCAGGTAGATAAGAAAGATGTTGTGATACACAAAGTACATTTTCCCTCTAGAAAACTAATATTCTGTGCAATGGTACATGCCAACCTTACACGCACACCGGAGTTCTCATGAAAAAAAACAGAAGGTTTTGCTCATGCTGTTACACTGAGTGAATTTGAAAATTCCTGTAGAGACTGGATTTCTTGTGAAGTTTCCAGTAACAAGGGAAACAAGAAAGGCAAAATGCTGTTATAGGCACTAACAGTAAATAGATTTCACCAGATCTTGTTAGTCTTATTTAAGTTATAATTTGACTTCTCATTTTTGTTTTGTTTTCACCAGAGTCTGAGGGACTCAGGTCACTTTTATGTGCTTACGACCCAAATAAATCTCAGCATTTACTACTAACTGAGATTACTATATCCTTTCATAAGGATCAGAGAGGACCCAAAGCAAAAAGACTCATAAAAAGGAAACATCAGTTGCAACATATGCTTTCAAATGCAAATACAGTACTTTAGAAAGCAACATTTTAGAAGACTGTTCCTTTTACTACCAACTGGTTTCACACATCCAGCCATGAGAAAGAACAGGGTGAGCCACAATATGTCACTCTAAATTACACTGGTTTGTGAAAAGAATGCGTTAGTGGAAAGTCATTGTATCAGAGTTTGCTGCAATATGCTTCTAAGACTAAAACTCTTATTAATATCCGCTAAAGGACAAGAGGCTTTTGAGGGCAAAGGAACAGTATTTGCTTTCTAAAGTGTGGATCAGTTTCTAGAAAATTTTTGGTTGAAATAATAAAATCAACATGGGGATAAACATTGGCCTGAAGGATCTGTGACTTGAATTTCTGAGGGGATAACACCTGAAGCTCCATTATGGGCTGCAGAAGCTGTAGGTGTGCATCACTTCTGCAAATTAGGCCATTTCAAGGATTAACGAGAAAGAAAGATTATGAGCGAGATCCTGGGGTATGGCTGATTTCCAAAGAGAATAGGTGAAGATGTGGGTGTGTCTGTCTATGGAAGTTCATGCGTATGTAAAACTGTAAAGTTAGGATCTATGCATTCCCCTGACCTTGTTCCAGCTATGTGCCAGGCTGGTTTCTATGTTCTGGGTTAAAGGAACCCTAGGGCTGCTCTAGCTTATGTCATCCGCAAACAGCCCCAAGGAGCTGAAAATATAGCCAAAGACTGGTATGGCAGAGGGCCATCCCAGTCATATCCTCGTTCTTATAAGCACACTCCTTTTTCCTTGTTATGCCGGCAGCAGAAAGGGTGTGGTGTTATTTTTGTGAGCTACTACTTCAGTTGTACGCCACTTGAATGTAACCCATACAACTGGGGTGATCCTTTCTGAACAAGTGATACCAGCATTAGGGCCACTGTATGGCCATACTCGGATGAAAATCTGGCCCTCTGGTCAAATAATGTCCAATGCTATGAGCATACTCTATTCTAGCTTTCATAGGGGAAAAGGGTCAAGAGAAGAATGTACCAAAAGAAACTTCCTCTAGCCCCAATCCTGCAGTCCTCGCACACCAAGAGCCTCATAAAAGCCATCCAAGCCCTTCGTCTACTCTGAAGCCAATCTCTAAGGCCACTGATTCTGCTAATTTTGCTCTAGCTCAGACATACACTGTCAACACAAGAGCAGCTCAGGCTGCAGAGATTGGTCAAAAAAGTAGGTCAGCCTGTGACAGGCTGTTCTCTGAGTCTCATTTCTCTCTCCTCTCATTTCTCCCTTTGTAAAAGAAATATGCTAAACCAATTCCTTTGAAAAGCACAAAAACTTTAATTGTATCAAATGGAAGTAGAGACATTTAACTAAATATGTTGCAATTTGAGCCTTTTTTAAAATGAACAATTAAATCAGACTATCACCTATTCTCCATGGTGACTTCCTAGAACAGATCTAGCTGGCTCAGCCATTTGACTTGTTTTTGGGTCCTGCCCAGTCTACAACCATGTCAGTGGAGCTCTGCTTACTGCACAGAAAAAAAAGGTTGCAACTAGAGCTGGGGGTAATTTTTCAAAATTTTCCCACAAATATTTGCTGTTTTAATTTTATATGCATTAATTTGCTTTACCCCTCCCTTTCAGAGAACGTTCACAAGATCAAGTTTTGCTGGCATGAAAATTCACATAAAGTGAGTTTCATAGCTGCATGTGCAAGAATTCACAGAAACTGAATTTCAGATTTTTCCGCAAAAGTATTAATGCCAGAAGCGTTTCTGCAATAATCCAATCAACAAACACTCCCAAGAGAATGATTTATCTGACCTACCACAACTAAAACAACTCAAATAGAGTATCTAAATCCCAAATATTTGCAGAGTACTATTCGAGATCAACACAGATTTAAAAAAAAACCACAATCGCCAAAACTTCATCAATACTTTCAAATGACAAATAAAAGGAAAGCAGGTGTGCTCACAGATGGAGCATTTGCCAAACAGAATACAAGAGGTTAATTTATTCTAATAAATTATTTGTTGCAAATTATTCACTCAGATCAGATTTATTTGTATTACATTAGCCCCAACAGGCTCTAATCAAAGTCAGGGTCCATTTGACCAACTAGGCACTGTACAAACACATAGCAAGAGATAGTCACCCCCCCCACCCCCCAAAAAACAACAACAACAACAACAACAAAAAAGAGCTTACAGTCTTCATGGGCAAGGCAGACAATGGGTGGAGGAAGGAAATACTATTCTCAGCATTTCAGAGAGCGGGCACTGACACACAGAGAGACTGAGTGACTTGCCCAAGTTCGTACAGGAAGTCTGTGACAGAGGCATGTGTTGGACCCTAGTCTCTTGGACATTAGTTCAGAAATATTCATAACAAAACTACACCCTATCCAGTTAAAGTCTATGGAGCCCTTACATTTACATATACTGCTCCCTTCCACTTACTGTCAATCTGACCATACGTTAACTCATAAAGATTTTTTCTTTGTTTCCCCCAGCCCTTTGCTGATAGTGATTGTGGCTACACATTTCCTTCCTTGGTTTGTTTAGTAGCTCAAAAAAGAGACGACACCAACTAAATCTGACATGGGAACACTTTTTCTTCTATATCAAAGAACCATCTGCTAATACACAAAATATAAACAAAGTTACTGGATGTGCATGAGCCACCTGTGGAGAAGTGAGGCACAAGCAGTGACCGTACCACATCACGGAATGTTTGTGTTTATTCTGGGCTGCATATTTTTTTGGTTTATTTTATCTTTGGGTATTTTTCCCCTGTTCTCTAGTCTTGTTGTTTTAAGTTAAATGCAGCCAATTCACTTTAGAGAAATAATAAATATTGCACTTTTATAGAACATTTGTCCTCCTATCAAAGCACTATGCTGGGCAAGGCATAATGCAGCTCTCAGAAAATACCTCAACTTTGTGCTTTTTCAGTTGTGTGGTAAGCAACTTGAAAAAAGATAGCTTGGATGTTCTTAATCGCCAGCAAACAGAATGATCTGCAGCAGTTAATGTGGTCAGCCAGCTCACTGCGGTCTCACCACAGAGGGTAAGAGAAAATATCACTCTAGAGGAGACAGAGACAATTATTCTCCTAGAGGAGATTTAGGGGAGATGGACAAGTTAGGGGCAGTTTATATTTAATGTTCAGTCCCTTTTCTTCATTTGGTCACTCTTGAGGTTTTAAAACAGCCAGGAACTTGTGTCTTCATGTATATAGGCCTACAGACCTCCTCCTTACAAACTGTAAGTCTGCATGGCTAAGATAAACCTGTGGACAAAGTATCATAAATACAACAGTCAGAGAACAGGCTACCGAATGACCTGCTTCTTCTAAGTTGGGTTAAGCTGCTTCTGAATTTTTTTATTCTGTTTATCTTTTCATGATAATAGTACTGGACTGACACGCCTGGACATTGGAGTCCTGTATTTACAGAACAGATACAGCATAGACAATGGCAATGCAAGCTACCACACACTGCTTCTTCACTTTGTCTCAATCCAAGCTGAAGGAGCCAGCTTGAAAGGGCAAGTGGCTCTGAGTCTATTCAGTCCTTGGCTTTTCTATAGAGGATGCCAATAAGGGTGCCAGCTGTGACATCTCGGTGTCCTGTGTTTGTGCCTAGCACAATAGGGTCCTGGTCCATGACTCGGGCCCCCAAGTGCTACGATAATACAAATAATAGATGAAAATAATGGCAATGGATTTTTATGAAATGGACATCTGTCCACCAGAAACTAGACCAAGACCACCATATTCATTACGTATAGGGCACTGTTGCCAGGTGGTAACAGTGTCCAGTCATTTGCGACCCTGGATGGATTTAAACGGTTGAACTAGAGGCAAAAGGCTCTAGCTTAACAATAGCAAAAATCTTTAGCAATACAGCACTCTGGCTTTAAATAGTATTAAATCCAAATTGGTCATTTTAAAGCCTGAAGTAGTCTGGATACATGAGTGCAAAAATGTGCTTGATAATGAGGGATATTTCATGTCAAAGAGCCCAATCCTGCATAGGGTGTGTGTATATATATTATGTATAGGTCAGCCCCATTGACATAAAGTAAGTAGATGTAATGCACCACAACGCACCACAGACTGAACCAAGGAAAAGCACAAATTGCTACAGCTAGAGCTAAAGAACCAAGCCCCTTTAGACAGGCCTATCTTCGGCAGATCAGGCATACAGGCAGACAAGTAACACACTTATCAGTGGGTTAACAATGCAAACCAAAGAGCAGATTTCTGTTTTTTATGCCCCAACATTCATGTGCTGAGCATCTTCAGTCTGTGTTATGTGCTAATATTTGCAATGTACCATTTTCTCCCCAAAATAATGCATGTGGCTTGATTGAAAAAATAGTGGGTGAAATCCTGGCCTGACTGAAGTCAACAAGAGTTTGCCATTGACTTCAATGAAGCCAGGATGTCACCCAGCATGTTTTAACAAATATAGCTGAGTACACAGCAATATTCATTCCATTGGCTTTCCAACTGCCTCTCAGTAGAAATGGCCACAGTGTGTTCGGCATGCTGTTGTGAGAGATACTTGTTCACTTCTGTGTTTAATTATAATCTGTAATAAAATACAAAATGAATGCATTTCAAGCTCTAGCCCTGACAACAGTAAATAGCAAAAGCCAGATGTGGGTTTTGCTGTATCCCTCAGGACTAGCTATCATTACTTTACTTACACACACACACACAAACACACACAGTCTGTTCTACTCAGTGATTTCCATGCTGACAAGCCAGATTTATGAAAAGGGTACTTGAGAACTTTTAAGAATGTCATTCAATAAAACCCTCTGAATGAAATATATCTATATCTTATCCCTTTTCAAAAAAATCTACAGCCAGATCCTCAGCTGGTGTAAATTAGCACAGTTCCTTTGAAGTCAATGGAGCTCCACCAGTTAATTCCAGAAAAGGCTTATTATTATTTTAATAGAGAGATGCCCCATTTGCAGTGAGAACAGAAGGAGACCAAGGAACACTGCACAGCACTGTTCTCAGGTGGGGGCAGGTATAACACCTGAGAGAGTCTTGAATAGGTGTCAGAGGATTTGTGACTTGATCTTACCATGTTAATAAATAGGAGGGGGGTCCTGGCTAGACAAGAGTCCTGGTTCCCACTATGGAAAAGGAGGTCCTGGTATGGAAAACATTGTGTATCACTCCTGTAGAGCAGAGTGAACAAATACTAAAGATTCATTTATTTATTTAATTTTGCCTCATTTTTGGTTTTATGGATATCTGTGAACTGATCCCAATTGTCTCAAGTTCACTCATTATTCAACAATATTTTTTCATGAATGTCTAACTTTCTATGTGAACTTCATCATGTGAGCTGTGTCCTTAGTTGTGACAGGCCACAGACATCATATAATGTTGTTTTTCGGTTACTTGCTTGGAGTAGTGCTAAGAAATCCTGACTGCATGAATGTTTTCAGAAGGTTAATACAAAGAGCACTAATACAACTACGTCTACTCATTCAAATTTTGAAACGAACACATTTTTTCCACTGAAAATTCTACACAGAAGGCACAAGATTGGAACTGCTTCAAATATTTTCCATTTCTTTATATACATTTCCCTATCATTCTCTGGGTCTGTTTCATTATGACCGTCAACCACTACTCTTTGTCTTATGATCCCATCAGATTTCAAAAGTTATGGAGCAAATTCTATTTTCACTTACCCTGGCAAAACCCTATGAAAGCCAATAAGATTGCATCAGTTTATCCAAGAGCAGAATTTGGCCTCAAACAAGATTGGGCCAGGAAAGTAGTTTGAGGGAGCACCTATGTCCCACAGAAACTAGTGTAGAGATTCAGGAGTTAGCATCCTTCCCAGATTCTAGAAGGAAGCAGTGAACTAATGTCAATATGTGTTCTTAGGAAGTGCTCTTTCTGGGAGTACCATCTTTTGCATGAGATTTCAAACCAAGGTCCTGATAATTTCTAGCTATTAACAAACAAGCACAGACAACCCTGGTAAAGAAAGTGACATCACTAATGGAGGTTTCAGACAATAATGATCTATCATGGTGCCGTACCATGGGCCACAGGCAATGACAGACGGATAGATTCCATCTACCTAAACTCCTACTGCAGAGTCAAGGGATTATAATTCTCTTTCACTTCCTGTCTCAAACTGTTTATTTCACATCAGATGGGTTGCATTTTAGTTAATGGATAAAAGAATCCTTGTGTATAGTTTGTAAAATATTGTGGGATTCTTCAGAATGAAAGCCAACATTGATTAATTTAAAATATTATATTATTATTATTTCATTGTTATCACGGATGCCATCTGTTCCTACTTCTGTTAGTGTCTCTTCTTTTTAATGTTCCTATCACAGACTCTGACTGGATTATTACTTGGTAAATTGGTGAAAATTCTGCTCAAGCTATCTTTGAGTTATATGCTTACCTCAATGACTGTCTGCCCAGAGCGACATTTATGGTATATCGTGCATTGAGTTTAGAATTTCTGAGAGGAATAAAACACTGAATGAGGTTCATTTATTCTCACAAATTAGAAGCAGTCATGTTAATATGGAGTAATATCATTTTGTCATTGCTTCTATTTGTTTCCTTCCTCAGATGGGGAGGAAAAAGAATCTAACCAACTTTGTGTAGACTGTTGGTTTGAACAACAGAGGAACCTGCTGGATTATTTTTAAGCCTTTAAAAATAATCACGTAGGGTCTGTGTAGCGAGGCGGTGTGGCTCCCCTCCTCCACAGGGAGGTTTGAGCCCCATCCATTTTCCCCCAGGGCGGAACTTCCGGGCGGAAGCCCCGCCCCTCAAAGGGTCAGGCGGCGACCCGGAAGTATAAAAGCCGGGCGCCGGCCTTCAGTTGGAGCTCAGCAACCCGCGGGTTGCTGAGCTTCAACTGAAGGCCGGCGCCCAGCTTTTATACTTCCGGGTCGCCGCCTGACCCTTTGAGGGGCGGGGCTTCCGCCCGGAAGTTCCGCCCTGGGGGAAAATGGATGGGGCTCAAACCTCCCTGTGGAGGAGGGGAGCCACACCGCCTCGCTACACAGACCCTACGTGATTATTTTTAAAGGCTTAAAAATAATCCAGCAGGTTCCTCTGTTGTTCAAACCAACAGTCTACACAAAGTTGGTTAGATTCTTTTTCCTCCCCATCTGAGGAAGGAAACAAATAGAAGCAATGACAAAATGATATTACTCCATATTAACATGACTGCTTCTAATTTGTGAGAATAAATGAACCTCATTCAGTGTTTTATTCCTCTCAGAAATTCTAAACTCAATGCACGATATACCATAAATGTCGCTCTGGGCAGACAGTCATTGAGGTAAGCATATAACTCAAAGATAGCTTGAGCAGAATTTTCACCAATTTACCAAGTAATAATCCAGTCAGAGTCTGTGATAGGAACATTAAAAAGAAGAGACACTAACAGAAGTAGGAACAGATGGCATCCGTGATAACAATGAAATAATAATAATATAATATTTTAAATTAATCAATGTTGGCTTTCATTCTGAAGAATCCCACAATATTTTACAAACTATACACAAGGATTCTTTTATCCATTAACTAAAATGCAACCCATCTGATGTGAAATAAACAGTTTGAGACAGGAAGTGAAAGAGAATTATAATCCCTTGACTCTGCAGTAGGAGTTTAGGTAGATGGAATCTATCCGTCTGTCATTGCCTGTGGCCCATGGTACGGCACCATGATAGATCATTATTGTCTGAAACCTCCATTAGTGATGTCACTTTCTTTACCAGGGTTGTCTGTGCTTGTTTGTTAATAGCTAGAAATTATCAGGACCTTGGTTTGAAATCTCATGCAAAAGATGGTACTCCCAGAAAGAGCACTTCCTAAGAACACATATTGACATTAGTTCACTGCTTCCTTCTAGAATCTGGGAAGGATGCTAACTCCTGAATCTCTACACTAGTTTCTGTGGGACATAGGTGCTCCCTCAAACTACTTTCCTGGCCCAATCTTGTTTGAGGCCAAATTCTGCTCTTGGATAAACTGATGCAATCTTATTGGCTTTCATAGGGTTTTGCCAGGGTAAGTGAAAATAGAATTTGCTCCATAACTTTTGAAATCTGATGGGATCATAAGACAAAGAGTAGTGGTTGACGGTCATAATGAAACAGACCCAGAGAATGATAGGGAAATGTATATAAAGAAATGGAAAATATTTGAAGCAGTTCCAATCTTGTGCCTTCTGTGTAGAATTTTCAGTGGAAAAAATGTGTTCGTTTCAAAATTTGAATGAGTAGACGTAGTTGTATTAGTGCTCTTTGTATTAACCTTCTGAAAACATTCATGCAGTCAGGATTTCTTAGCACTACTCCAAGCAAGTAACCGAAAAACAACATTATATGATGTCTGTGGCCTGTCACAACTAAGGACACAGCTCACATGATGAAGTTCACATAGAAAGTTAGACATTCATGAAAAAATATTGTTGAATAATGAGTGAACTTGAGACAATTGGGATCAGTTCACAGATATCCATAAAACCAAAAATGAGGCAAAATTAAATAAATAAATGAATCTTTAGTATTTGTTCACTCTGCTCTACAGGAGTGATACACAATGTTTTCCATACCAGGACCTCCTTTTCCATAGTGGGAACCAGGACTCTTGTCTAGCCAGGACCCCCCTCCTATTTATTAACATGGTAAGATCAAGTCACAAATCCTCTGACACCTATTCAAGACTCTCTCAGGTGTTATACCTGCCCCCACCTGAGAACAGTGCTGTGCAGTGTTCCTTGGTCTCCTTCTGTTCT
>NC_133787.1:31985699-32070436 GCF_003597395.2 Chelonoidis abingdonii
GCACGTCTGCTCTCGCGGGTTGCTGAGCTCCAACTGAAGGCCGGCGCCCGGCTTTTATACTTCCGGGTCGCCGCCTGACCCTTTGAGGGGCGGGGCTTCCGCCCGGAAGTTCCGCCCTGGGGGAAGATGGACGGGGCTCAACCCTCCCTGTGGAGGAGGGGAGCCACACCACCTCGCTACAGTCTGATTCTGCCACACATTGCCAACACAGGGTAACCGTTATTCTGCAACTGATCCCACTGGAAGCAATGCAGCTACCCATAGAGCAGTGTATGCTTATTTTGTAAGGGGGACAGAATCAGGCTCTTGTTTATTTAGGGTTAGGTTGTGCTTGGACGGACTACACACTCGCACAGGAAAGTAAGAACCTCTTGCTCATACTGCTGCATGTCTACCTGATCCTGAGGGGTCCAACATGCTATTTCCTCCTCCTCACCCCCAGAAAGTGGGTGTAGAATGAGGGGAGCCTTGGTGCCTCCCCTTCAACATGCCAGCTGTCATAGCTGAGTCCCCTCGAGCTTGTTGTAATTTCCTACTGGTGAATGTCAGAACACAGCAGAAGCAGGGAGGATATCATTCCTCTGAGACACAATGTTTTCTGGGCATACTCCCGAGTTGATGCCGTTTACCCACCACCCCTTGCTTAGGGCTGCACCTAAAGACTCCATCCAGCCCTGATCTATCTTTTTAAAACTGCTGAAAGAATAAACAGTTATACGCACAGCTAGATCAATTTGAAAAACATCAGATATCACAAACTATGCAAACAATAAAAGACCTGTAGTACTATACTGTTCAGAAAAAAAATATCCGAATTGCATCAGTGAGATTTTGTTAGCAACTATGCAGCAGACTCAGTGAATAAACTAGTGTATTGCCGCCACCCACCTTCACTTCGCAACAGCTGTCTGGAATTTGTATTTTCTTGGTTTTCACTTCATAACTCCACTTTCCTTTTCCCTCTCGATTCCTCTTGGCTGACACTATAGCTGCTGAAATGATCCTCTAGCCAGGAATGCTGGATGAGCAGCTGCCTGTGGACTGGTGCCAGTGCTGCACTAGAAACTGGAAAACAAGACAGGCTGGCCTGCTCCCACATCTCCTCCAGGAGACAGATGAAGAGATGGACCCATTCTCTACTGGCCACTGATCTGGGGACTCAAGTCCACCTCCAAACTGCCGCTGAGATCTGAATTGACAATGATGGCCCCCCTGACTAAGCATGAATGGTACCAACTTATGTTTCCTATTTCTGTGGCAGGATTTTGATCATTAGAGTCTAAAATGTGAATGCCAGCTCCGTAAGACACCAACTTTAACTCTGAATGCATTCCTAGGAGTGAAGTTCTGTGCATTATGCAGCAGGTCACATAGTAACATCACACAGTTCAAGTTTCTAGGCGAGGGAGAGAGATAAAATAATTCTGCTGTAACACCACAATGCATACATGAATAAATACAATTCTAAATTCAGTGAAATATTTTCCTTCCTCTGCTACTCCCACAGTTAATGAATACACTAGCAATTAATTACTGTGCTCAGCAACTCGCTTCAGCAATTATTTAATTGATTCACTTTTAGTCCCTGGCCTAGTAACCTTTCAGAGAATTTTCAGAGGCCTGAAATAAAAAGCATAAAAATATATGGGTTTGCTCATTTTAATATTTGTAACTGTTACCGCTTGCAAACATTGGCAACAATGTACTGTTCTGTTTATGCTCGTTGTAGTGTTTAAAGAGCACTAATATCAGGCACCTATACAACTCAAAATAAGTGGTCATACTCAATGTAGTATACTTGTATGTAATACCTTAAAACTAAAATACTAACCAATATCTGCTACCGCATCTTCCTAATTTTCAATTATTAGAGTTAGTAGAGAAAAAGGATTAAATCCTGGATCCCCAAAGTCAATGGGAATTTTGCCATTGACTCTATTGGGACCAGGATGTCACCCAATGTCTGTTTTGTACATTTCCTGGGGATTAAGAATTAAAACAACTGAAGTGGGGCTCATTTTACCTTTAATGTCTTTAGTGATTATTTCTAGGATGCCCAACTGCATAGTGCCGAGACACTCAGCAGATAGGAAAATAATTTCTGAGTCATGAAAAAATAGTTGTGCTCTTTCCTGCTCAGATTTTGCAAGTACCTAAAAGTGCTAAAGGTTTGGTCTCTCAAAAAGGCCAGGTGATTTCTGCCTGGAACTGACAATATTGTATAGGATGAACATTGGACAGTGCCAACAAGTGGTGAAGTGCAGTTTACAAGAGTCTGTGACCTGGTAAGGTTATTTAGCTCTACATGGGAGCCTCAGGAAAGGCCATATTGCCTTAGTTCTCCCTGGTAGACATGACTTCAGTAAGGAGGCAGAGAGGAGGTGGAGGAAGTGGCCTACAATAAGAACCTGGGTAAAAACCTGAAAATCCAACTCTGTTGTATGTGTTTCGAGCATGAGAAGTCTTTTCGTCCTTGAGACAAACCATAGGTCAGAGTTGGATGAATAACAAGAATTGAGTGGCTGCTAGTGCTTCCCACCAAAACCAGGAAGATAAATGCACTGGGCTCAATGTAAAATACAGTGTACATTTTCTTGGGGGCAGCATGTTTATCTGGTTGTTCCAAATTCACAGGCAGGAAGCTAGTGGGGATGTTAGAGACCTAAACTTCCCCAGTGCTGACCAGTCTTTGGTTCATCCCACTGCAGACATAAAGGCCAGCCATGCCTTATATAACTTGGTTTAGATCCACACTTTATCAAAAGCCAGAGTTCTTCAGATATGGAATTTTAGTTCAGGCTCATCTCTACACATAGTGTATATGAAATATGCAGAGATTCAATTTTTTTCCCATGTTGTCTCTGAATTAATCACTTAATTCCAAAAGGTTTATAGTTCTGAGTCTTTTTCTTCCAAGGGTGGCTAAGTGATACCATAGAGCTTTAATTTCCAGCAAGGTGCATCTTAACCAAGCATTCACTAAATAGAGTCACGCAGGTAACTCCCTGAACAGCATATTACAAATATTCCCCCGGGAACACTCAATCATGTCCACCCACTTGTGACAGCCTCACTGCAATATAGCCCTGCCAGTCCTAACCTCTTTTCCATGCTGCCTATGCGTCTGACAACTGAAACTTGAGAAAACCCCAGGAACATATACTCATTTTCTAACACGTTTTCTTACCAGAACAGCACGCAAGTCAAAGTTGAGACTCCATGTGTGTAAACAGACTATGTATCCAACTTAAACCATCTACAAATAGACTTAGAGTCATGCAGCAATCAAACAGGCTAAGTAAACAGAAAAGGAGAAGCAGGAAAGCCTGTTGGGAAACCAGAGAGCACTAATATTACATTCACACTTATTTTCATTTTGCATTTTCTTTTTTGAGAAACAATTTCAAATTTTATTTGTTCATTAATTAAAGGTTTAAGGCTACACCTTAAAGCCAGCCAGTGGTGCATTTTCTGTGAGCGCATGGCATCAGTGCTCTGGAAGCTGCGTATGGCTGGCATTATGTTTCCAGGTGGAGTTTATAGATTTTAACCAATAAAGCTCTAAATGGCTCAGGAGCTGCATACATGAAAGACTACCTGTTTCCTTGTGCAATACTGCCACATCTGCAACCAACGAAGGCAGCTGAGTTGGATCCCACTCTATGAACTGGGATTTGGCAAGACAGCATTCTCTATACAGGGCTCTCATCTGTAGAATAAGCTTCTGCCTTTCCTACAAACCCATTTG
The DNA here is from genome assembly GCF_003597395.2 of Chelonoidis abingdonii. Lineage (NCBI taxonomy): Eukaryota > Metazoa > Chordata > Testudines > Testudinidae > Chelonoidis > Chelonoidis abingdonii. The sequence goes on from NC_133787.1 coordinate 31,989,448, forward strand.
GAATTGTTGCCCCATGCGGTATGCTATCCTTTTTGCCTGGCTGGCTGAGATGATTGGGGCTTAATGAGGGGGAAGTAGGACTTCATTATGGGATGGTGGTTTGGTGATGAAAGTCCTGCCTGTCATTCACACCTTGTGTTGGGAGCATTGTCCTGGAGATTTTCTAGGGGTTGCTGATTGTTTGGATTTAGTTGCTTTAAACAACATCAAGGACCCACAGGGTAGCATGTAGGCACTTTCTTCATGTATTATAAATTGCAAAAAATAAATATGCCTAAATGTGCAGTTACTGGTGAGAATATGCTTCAGGTTGGCAGGTTGTCTGTGGGCGAGGACTGGCCTGCCACCCAAAGCCTGTGAAAGTGTGGGATCATTGTCCAGGATGGATTGTAGATCCCTGATGATGCATTGGAGGGGTTTTAGCTGGGGACTGTAAGTGATGGCCAGTGGAGTCCTGTTGGTTTCTTTCTTGGGTTTGTCTTGTAGTAGGAGGCTTCTGGGTACACGTCTGCTCTGTTCGATCTGTTTCCTTATTTCCTCGTGCAGGTACTGTAAGTTTTGAGAATACTGGGTGGAGATTTTGTAAGGTTGGTTCGGTCTTCTGAGGGGTGATAGCTGATGGGTTGTACCTCAGTCTTTGGCTGTAGACAATTGATTCGTGTGTGTGCTGGGATAGAAGCTGGAGGCATGAAAGATAGGCATAGCAGTCTGCGGGTCGAAATGGCATGCGCACCTCGCCCTACAGTACAACCTGGCCAACCTGAAGCATATTCTCACCAGTAAACTGCACACCGCACCATAGTAACTCTAAGCCAGAACAAATCCATGCAATAAACACATGCGATGCAAACTCGCCCTACATAACCACCATATGACACCATCAACAGGACCTAACCAGATCAGCGCACACCATCACCGGTGTCATTCACCTGCAACAGTGTCACATCTGAGTTATATCGACTCCACGTAATATAATGCCATCATTGTCAGCAATGCCCCTCTGCTATGTACATGTACCCAAACGAACAGTCTCTACGGAAAAGGATAGAATGGCACAAATCAGGATATTAGGATATGCCAATATCACAAAAATCTGTAGGATGAACACACTTACAGCCGCTCCCTGGACACACAATAAGCAGATCTTAAGTGGGCCATCCTGCAGCAAAAAAAGCTTCAGGACAAGACTTTCAAGAGAAACTGCTGAGCTCAGTTTCAATCTGCAAATTTATGCACCATCAGCCTTCAGGATTAAACAAGAGAACTGTGAATTGGCTTGACCAACTACAAAATCAGTTTTCTCCTCCCTTGGTTTTCAACACCTCTAACTGCTAGAGACAGGGCCTCATCCTCCCTGACTGAAACTAACCTCGTTATCAATCCTTGCTTGCTTCTTGCTTGCAAATATACGCTGCCCCTGACATTTCCGCTACACATGCAATCTGACGAAGTGGGTATTCACCCACGAAAGCTCATGCTCCAAAACATCTGTTAGTCTATAAGGTGCCACAGGATTCTTTGCTGCTTTTACAGATCCAGACTAACACGGCTACCCCTCTGATATTTAACACTAGAGTTGCCAGAAGGAAGGTGTAGAATCATTGTGGGGTGTGGAGGAAGTAGTATCTCTGGGAACAACTCTGAGATCACCATCACCATCTCCAATGAAGTCAATGATGTTACAACAATCTAAAACCAGTGAGAGATCAGAATCAGGCCCAATACCTTGTAAAAATGTTTGAAGGGCCGGTGCTTCCATTTAGGCGACCTAGGCGGTCACCTAGGGTGCCAGGATTTGGGGGGGTGGCAATTCGACGGTGGAGGGTCTTTCCGTGCTCCAGGTCTTCGGCAGCAATTCTGCAGCGGGTCCTTGACTGGCTCCGGCACCCGCTGCTGAAGTGCCCAGAAGACCGGGAGCGCGGAAGGACCTCCCCCGCCCGCTGCAGAATTGCCGCCAACGACCGGGAGCATGGAAGGATGTTTGCAAACCATTGCATTAGTGAGGAGGGTGCTTCATTCTAAAATCCTACAATATTTAAAAGGAATGATCACCTCTGTAAAGTTTAAACCATCCGATAGAATTCTGTAGCAGGAATAGATAGTATAATATTCTAATGATTGCACTAGCATTGTCTTGTGTCAAGTGAATCTCTGGAATTTGTATAATATATGGATTCCACTATGTCAGCAGGTGCACCCTTTCCCAGTTAGATAACAGATGCCTAGTGTAACACCAGGGCTACATCCAAAAGCAGGGAAGTGCTACTTGTCTATATTGGTTGCTCAGTTCCAGTCATTTTGCATTTATTCTGATGTGTATAACTGGCTTATGCTCTTCCTAGCCATGCCTCCTTGGCCAGGGGAGGGAGGGGGGATCACCCATTTTTGCCCTATACTGCTCAAAGGTCTGCATACCAGTAAAAAGCCACCTCCACTTATTTCACAAGTCCCCAGGATCAATTAAACACACCTGATCCATCTCGGTAGAAAATTACTAGCTTGTACTTCCTTTACACTGCTGTGTGTGGCAACATCTAGGGATCAAAGCCAAGAGCCTAATAAGTCTTATGCAATATAAATAATTGTAATTACTTCCCTGATGCTTATGCAATGAAAAACTCATTGTTATCAACAGAGGATTTTGTTTCCAAATAAACTGATGCACTGATATTGAGTTGTCTATTAGAACTGAAAGTATCAGTCTCATCTTTGAATTTCTTAGTTTTTTCAGCTTAATCTGGGCCTCTTTGTATGTTGATAGTGGAGGTTGGCATGAATTAGAATACACTATATATATATATTCAAGATGGCTCCTCTATTCTTTGAATGTTTTTTGGTTTTGGGTAAGATTTTATTTTTGTTGATTAAGGCCTGATCGACACTTAAAGTTTAGGTCAACATAGTTACAGCACTCAAGGATGTGAAATATACACACTCCTAAATACCATATGCTGACCAAGCCCCCACAGTAGACAGAGCTAGGTCAACAGAAGAACAGAAGAAGCTATCCCACAATAGTCCCTGAAGTGTAGACATGATCTTAGCACACCTTATTCTGTCACTCTTATACTATGAGTTTTTTTAAAACTTCATCCCTACTAGGTCATCAGCCTGGGATAACATATACAAATTGAATATATTAACAGTGATATGAAATATGTTAAGCTTTGTCATTTATATACAAAATGCATCAAATATTAATGCAAAAAAGCTATAAATAGAATGAATAGCTAGTAAAACATGACCATGTATCAAGCATAGAAAATGAAGATCCTTAATTGTCTATTTATTAAGCTAATAAAGAAAGTACATCCTTAACTGAGCAGGAAAAGTAAGAGAAAATCATTGTGCTCAGGAGTGATGCTGATAGCTGTTTAAATCATCTCCCTGGTGTTCCAAGATGACATATGCCGGTGAATGGGAAACTGGAAATTAATGTCAGAGGGATTTCAGTAATTATGCTGGTTGGAAGCTGATCACAGAAATTCAAGAGATAAACTCACTGATTTAGTGTGTATGATGAAGCTTATCACAGATCACTTGGGAATTAAACAAAATAATTGGTAAAATTGTGAATCAAGGAATAGTTCTCTTATAACACTTAGAGCATGGATTTTGTGGATCTCAGAAACAAGTGTTCCTATTTGCAGGCACAGCATGGGATATCACTATTATATAAGGTTCATGATGGACAAATATTGTCCATAGGAACATCTTCACTGGAAATGCAAGTAGATGGAAATTGTACTGATGAGAGTAGAAAGAATGTTTTACCAGTACTGTTAAATGTAACAAAGTGGTTCAGTCAATGACAGCAATGGGACTTCAGTTGCTTTAATTCTCAGTTTTACTCGCATGAAAAAATCTTCTATTATAATTGTAAGTCCCTGGCAATGAGACATCCACAGAAGCTCATATATCCATACGTAATTTGGCATAACTGGCAGACTTTTCTAAAACTGAATAACTGAATAATAATTAAGGTCTTTAATGATGATTAGAACCATTACAAAAAGTGAAAAATTAGTAATACAGTTTCTCATCTTCAGATTGCTTATGAGAGGAACATTTCTGTAGAAATGATGCATAATTATTACTCAGGGAGAGGGTATCAAAGCTAAATTAGCTGAATTTTCATTTGTAAAAAATGTTTTCATTATGCTAGAGCAAATTGCGATATTTGAGCATAATAGTTATTGTCTTCCTTTTTTGCAAATGATTCATTTTACATTTCCTTACTCAATTGTTTTAAGTTCTTCTATTTGTATAGTGCAAGAACTATTTACACCATCACATTCAGATCCTTTCAGGAATTAGACATATGCTCTGCATGTTTATTTTGTTCTGATGACTGCTGATTTCAGTGAAGCAATTCTTACAATTTTTTTTATTTCAGATGTCATTATCTGCCTCTAACAGAAAATGCACCTACCACTTTGGAATATACATTGCTAGCCTTTTTAAATCTTAATCATTAGCTAGCAGAGTGTTACCTAACATCTGCTTGTCCTTTTAACAAAGAAGGTGAAAGCACTGTTTGAATGGCAGTTTTCTTTCTCACACAAATAGAGGGATCATCAGTTTTTGGTGATGCATGCTGCAAGAGCAGAATAATAAGTCACTACAAGTTAATTTCACTAATAACCAAGTGTCTTGGCATGTATGTACTTCACACTGGCCCAGTACCCAAAGGGTTAATACAGGCACTGCCAGCCACTGCTGACTGGAAGCCTCACAACAGCTGGGAGGATAAAAGGATGTGAAACAGTGAGGGTGATGTGCTTAGAAGACTAGTGAACAGGCTGGAGAAAGGAGGTCCTGCCAGCAAGCTAGTAAAGAGCTTCCCAAAGGTGACAGCCCAGGAGGAGATGAACTGACTGACAGGCTGGAGAGCCTGTAGAGACCCAGGGGAAGGTGGAAAGAAGCTCAGGGCACTGTCAAAGTTGAAGAACCCTGATCCTACTTATCTAGCTCTAGGGCTCTGAGCTGGAACCCAGTGGAGTGAGTGGGCGTGGGTTCCCTTATCAAATCTGTGATGCACTGATGCACTGCCTCACACCAAGTTTGTGGAATTACAGTTGACTCTGGATGTTCCAATGTGGTCTGCTTTCCTTATACTTGCTTATGTATGAGATATAAGATTTGTGACACTGCACAAGTAACAGGTGATATATGTATTAGATGATCACTTTCACCTTAGAATCATAGAATCATAGAATATCAGGGTTGGAAGGGACCTCAGGAGGTATCTAGTCCAACCCCCTGCTCAAAGCAGGACTAATTTCCAGCTAAATCATCCCAGCCAGAGCTTTGTCAAGCCTGACCTTAAAAACCTCTAAGGAAGGAGATTCCACCACGTCCCTAGGGAACCCATTCCAGTGCGTTCACCATCCTCCTAGTGAAAAGTTTTTTCCTAATATCCAACCTAAACTCCCCACCTGCAACTTGAGATCATTACTCCTTGTTCTGTCATCAGACACCAATGAGAAATCTCTAGATCCATCCTCTTTTGGAACAGACTTTTCAGGTATTGAAAGCAGCTACTAATCCCCCCTCATTCTTCTCTTCTGCAGACTAAACAATCCCAATTCCTGAGCCTCCCTCATAAGTCAATGTGCTCCAGCCCCTAATCTTTTTTTTGTTGCCCTCCGCTGGACTCTTTCCAATTTTTTCACATCCTTCTTGTAGTATAGGGCTCAAACTGGACACAGTACTCCAAATGAGGCCTCACCAAGTCGAATAGAGGGGAATGATACATCCCTCGATCTTGCTGGCATGCCCCTACTTATACAGCCGCAAAATGCCATTAGCCTTCTTGGCAACAGGGCACAGTTTGACTCATATCCAGCTTCTCATCCACTGTAACCCTAGGTCCTTTTCTGCAGAACTGCTCCCTAGCCATTCAGTCCCTAGTCTGTAACAGTGAATGGGATTCGTCCATTCTAAGTCAGGACTCTGAACTTGTCCTTGTTGAACCTCATCATGGTTTTCTTTTGGCCAATCTCTAATTTGTCTAGGTCCCTCTAAATGCTATCCCTACCCTCCAACATATCTACCACTCCTCCAGTTTAGTGTCATTTGCAAAGTTGCTGAGAGTGCAGTCCACGCCATGCTCCAGATCATTAATGAAGATATTGAACAAAAACCAGTTCCAGGATTGACCCTTGGGGCACTCCACTTGAAACTGGTTGCCAGCTAGACAGGAGCCATTGATCGCTACCCGCTTAGCCTGACGATCTAACCATCTTCTATCCACCTTAAGTCCATTCATCAGCCCAGACTTCTTAACTTGCTGGCAAGAATATACGTGGGAGACCATATCAAAAGCTTTGCTAAAGTCAATAAATAACACATCCACTGATTTCCCCTCATCCATAGAGCCAGTAATCTCTCATAGAAGGCAATTAGGTTAGTCAGGCATGACTTTGCCCTTGGTGAATCAATGCTGACTGTTCCTGATCACTTCCTCTTCTCTAAGTCTTCAGAATTGATTCCTTGAGACCTGCTCCATGATTTTCCGGGACTGAGGTGGAAGCTGACTGGCCCTGTAGTTCCCCAGATCCTCCTTCTTCCCTTTTTAAAGACTGGCACTACATTAGCCCTTTTCCAGTCATCCAGGACTTCCCCCAGTCACCATGAGTTTTCAAAGATAATGGCCAATGGCTCTGCAATCACATCCGCCAACTCCTTTAGCACTCTCAGATGCAGCGCATTCGGCCCCATGGACTTGTGCTTGTCCAGTTTTTCTAAATAGTCCTGAACCACTTCTTTCTCCACAGATGACTGGTCACCTTTTCCCCATATTGTGCTGCCCAGTGCAGCAGTCTGGGAGCTGACCTTGTTTGTGAAGACAGAAGCAAAAAAAATCATTGAGTGCATTAGCTTTTTCCACATCCTCTGTCACTTCTCTAATTGGAAAAAAACTCTCTTACCACTAACTTCAGTAGGCTTTGGATCAGGCCAGGTAACACAATGCAGATAAAACCCCAATTCAGCCTACTGGAAGTTTTGCCTTTGCAACAACTACGGAGTTTGGTACAGAGGTATTAAAATAATTGACCTTCACTAGGGAGGAAACCTGTATTTGTGTTACTGTGACAGAATTTGGTAGATAAAAATCCTTGTAGAATGTAACAGAAAATAGACCTTTTCATGGATGTTTGGAAACACTCTAAGGAATTGAACAGAAAATTATATTCCTGCTATCAAATTCTATAGTCTCTTTGGTCACACTTTAAAGTAAGGTTTCTTTTATGAATAGCTTATAAAGGTTAAAAAATTATTAATATAAAAGTTCTATTAAATGGTTAATTGTTAGAGACCTTATTAAGTTGCTTATAACTTATTAAGTTGCTTATCAACGCCACAAACTACTTATGTCTCTAATGTGCTTATAACTTATATTATTCACTTATTAACCATTTATAAATGGATCCTTCATATAAAGTGTTACCAGACATTTAAAAGAAGCTACAGAAACAATATTATTCTCTAGTATGTTGTGTAGGTCTTCAGAATATTTTTTTCTAAAATCCTTTGTGTTTCATCACTAATTAATGTAATAATTTTTTTCATAAGTTATTGGTGTTCTCTTTAAGATTAAATCATGCTCACTCACTAATGCAAGAAGTCTCACAGAAGTCATTGAAACTACTCACGTGGGTAAGGCATGGGATATAGGGCCAGATTTTTAAAAGGTCTTCAGGCATCTAACTCCCATTGATTTCATTGGGAGTTAGGTACCTAAATATGTTTTAAAATCTGGCCCTTGATACCCATATTTCATTGCAGAGAGACTGGTTGTTTGGATTTATAAAAGAAGCATACATAATTCTGTAGTGGAAAACATGCAGATTCAGCCAATGTTATTTATCTACAAAGCAAACTCTTCCACCATTCCCTAGTTTACTGCTGGGTCCCCCACCCCCTAAAAATAAAATGCTTATTTATATTTTGTCATCTGAGGATCTGATTCTTCTGCCACCAAGCTGTGAAAAATTTTAAGGAAAAATCTACACAGAAGGGAGGAGCTATCTTGAGACCCTCCACGTGGTGCAGGTTGCTATGCAACCAACTTCCCTTGCCTGTACATGTCTGGAACAGCTGCTCCAGGTACCACCAGTACAGATCAGCTTATGAAATTTGGAAATTAGATCAAGGGGAAAGAGCAGTCAAAATCTAATGAGACCACGCATGAAAGTATCAGTAATATTACTGAGTACCAACAAAAATCCAGCACAGGCCCTGGCACAGGGGTTCCAGTGGCAGAAATTCCAGGGAGACCCATGCTGTCTGAAAATTGACCACTGCTGTCTAGAAAGTGGGGAATGGCTAGACTGCCCATGAGATGCATCTGCATTGCAGCTCTCCCAGTGGGGCTCTTATGGGAATTAAAGCTGCTTCCTTTTGGCAGAACCCCCCAAGAAAAGACACTGGCAGCAACATTGCCTTCCCTTTCCCTGGAACAAGTCACTCCTTAGGCACAGTGATGTGCAACTGGCATCTCCTTGCACAAGCAGAGGTAAATTTCACCCTGTGTTAATAATGGTAAATATTAACCCTCGATGCACAGTGTTACCACTACTATTCTGCAGTCCTACCGACCCTAGTAACGCTTCTCTAAAATATTACCTGTAGTCTATATTAATAGCTAAATCAATGGCTTTAAGAGATTTGATACACCAAGCAGCCTAATCTCCCATTTTAGTTAATCTCTTCCTTGCCTTGATGGGTTATTCAAGAAAGGATCTTAGCTACAGTAAAGTGTGCAGTGGCACGCTAGCCTTATGCTGCTCAGTTGGATCATAAAATCCAATAAACTCATTGTGATGGATAGTTAACTGAACATACAGTATAGTCTAGTCATCTGCTCATGAAACCTGCTATGTTACTTCTGAAAAGAAACACTGCAGGATTTATCTCCATAAGACTCCCCAGGATTCGGGCGGGGGGGGGGGGGGGGAAATGGTAGAGTGCAAGCCAAAAGGAATACTTTCAGACATGCTTCAAGAACTATTGAGACAATTGACTAAGAGACTAGCATATAAGCAGAAAAAAAGATGAACTACCTTAAATAAGGAAGACTGTTCCCATAAGGAAAAGTCTCAGCAATTAATAGGCATGAAGCCAATAGGTTTCTGTGGAAACTACTCTAAAAACCAAAGAAGATTTTATAGAAATTACTCTGAGGTTCTATATAATTTAATAGGGGATTATCTCCTTTCTGTACTTTGTTGGGGGTGAGAGGGCTTAATATCCTTTAGAATTCTATAACAGGGTGATACATTTTCCATTAAATTCCTCAGGATGGTTAAAAAGGTTATCACTTTCTACAAAATTCTACAGGATGTTTCCTCAAAGAAGATCTTGGATGACCAACTTTTACATTCTTTCTGAAACCCAGATGGCCTCAAAACTATTTACTTTTAATACCTTCCTCACATCTGTCCTTTTAAAATATTCGGGCGAAACCCTGTTACTAAAGTTAGTGGGAGTTTTGCCATTGACTTCAATAGGAGCAAGATTTCATCCTTGGTGCTAAGGGAGGCCTTATTAGGGTATTAGCTCCATATTTTCAGGAATTTTTTGTCTCAATCTAAGCCATGTACAGAAAGGCTATCACTAAAATGCACACCACATGAACATCTATAATAAATTAACAAACTCCTGTGTTTCTTGAATCTTTTAGTTCATAAAGAGCATGGTGAAAAACACCCCAGGCAGAGGAAAGAGCTTGAGCTTGTTTGAGAAATAATCAATTGTAAAAAGGTAATATTTCAGCTATATATAGTCTGTTAAACAAAATAAATGGTACTTATATGTGTAATACTGGTAATGTTGTGGGAGGAAAAAAATCATGGCAGAGACCAGGAGTCAGCAACCTTTCAGAAGCAGGATGCCAAGACTTCATTTATTCACTCTAATTTAAGGTTTCGAGTGCCAGTAATACATTTTAATGTTTTTAGAAGGTCTCCTTCTAAAAGTCTATAATATATAACCAAACTATTGTTGTATGTAAAGTAAATAAGGATTTTAAAATGTTTAAGAAGCTTCATTTAAAATTAAAATTCAGAGTCCCCTGTACTGGTGGCCAGGACTCAGGCAGTGTGAGTGCCACTGAAAATCAGCTCGCATGCTGCCTTCAGCAGCCATGCCATAGGTTGCCTACCCCTGGCAGAGAACTAAGTAGTAGAGGAGAATGTATGGCCAGGATAAGAAATCACTAGCTTGCTTTATAAAATAGAATGGAATTTGTCCCATACTGCATCTTCAGAGCCCTGCAGTGTCTCTGACACTGGAACAGACTTTTAGCCAGTTCTCAAAAGTAAAAAATAGAGAGTCCAGAATCTGTCACAGCTGCGCTTTATCCATTACCAGTAAAAAGCAATGAAACTACATGAAATGTGGCTTTGGACACAGATTTGAATAAGGCCATTGCAGACTAGACTAACGCTGATATATTCTTTGGTTTCCACAGAAGTATTCTAAGTTTTCATGGCCGCAGCAAAAACCCACAATCCTCTGTTCCCTGCCAGACTTCCTCCTCTAAAAAGGGCTGATTCACAGCAATAGGAGACTGTGCACACACGAGCATGCATGACCTAGAAATGGCAAAAGGGCTTCAGGATAGTACTGCCATGACATTTCCATCAGAAATACTCATTTAGAGGATGCATGCAATGTGTATTTACAATATGAAACTATTCAGAATAATACATCAGCATGAATTTCATAAGCTCTTTGATATTAAAAGATAGCACAGCACGAGTAGATGAGTAATAATCTGGTATCTAGTTTGGTCTGACAGCCATGGTTTCCCATATTAAATTTGGTAAGAGTTTCAGTGGAACAAAGGAGAAAGAGAAGGGGAGACAGACTCATTAAATAATCCACTTATAATGGCTACGAAATTGATGCTTCTTAATCAGAATGAAACTCCATGTTTAACAATCCCCATTACACCACAACAAAATTATCATGAAAATCTCTCTAAAGTGAAACACAGACAGCATTAAGGTAAGAGTCAAATTATAAGTGTGATTTTGATCTCACACTATTGAAAAGCAGGAACTCCATTTAAGTCAAATGAATTATTATATCAGTGTAAAAGCAGACTAAGTGAGTTCAGCATCCGGCCTTATGTGAATTCATGCCATATTTCCAAGCTCAGACATTTCTGAGTTACTTATCTATATGGGGAAAATGTATGAATTATGTTTTAAAGTGAGAAAATCAGAATCTTTCAGCCTTGCATAATCCAAAAAGGAGCATTTTAAAAAATTGTGAACAAGTAAAATGGAGTCAAAATATTGTCAGTTGGAACACAAACTCAACGGGAATTTTTTGGATTTTTAGGCAGGCTAAAAAACAAAAAAACTGATTAATTTAATCTAACAAGATTCTTTTTTGTAAACAAACAAGAATTTTACCTGAGGAGTAAAAATGCCCCAGAACAAATGTGTTTCTAATTTTACAACCATGGAAGTGGAGAAACTGAGTGTTACCACTTCAGTATTGTGTACATTTGAACTGAAATGGGAACAAACAATTGTCCTTGTTTTTCCCACATATCTAACTCTAGAAATATCTGTTGGAAAAAACAATTTGCTGGCTAATCTGACTCAGTGAAGTCTCTTGCAACCAATCAGTGATCACATCTTTCCTTCGCAGCACATTATATATCTTGCAATTGTTTCAAACTGACACTGGAAAGTTTTATGTTTCAGTTGACTTTCTCTAGTTATGTATTATCTTGTAAAGTATTATACTTTACATTTAATGTGCTCAAAGCTTATTAAATGTGAAGAACACTTTCATAAGGAGTAGGAGTTTTACAGGAGGTCAATCTACAGTTATTCTAGCTAGGTGCAAAGTTACAGGAGTTCTTGTCTAAGAAATGAATATACCCTACTGCAAGTAGGGGCTTGTCTTTTATCACGTTGTTGACAATCATATGCAAAAGAGTTATTAATTATTTTTCAGATCATGCTTGTCAGTTGTATTAATTCTCAAGGCCTCTGGAATATACTCTGTGATCGCTAAGTGTTATTGTAACCTATTTGCCATTTCTCTTCTTGTTTTGGAGCGTATCGGTCCAAGTCATGTTCTTCCTGAGGGGGTATGGTAGCTGGCATATAAAAAAAATATGCATTGAGTAAATTCAGGGACTCTAAGCATGGCAGCCAAAAATAATGAAGAAGGAATGTTCCAGACATTGATTTTCTATTGCATTTTCATTTGATTGAAAAATTTGCTATCATCAAAAATGAATAGCTGTATTATGTTGGTTAATTCATGTTTACACGGATTTCCCCTCAAAAAGGGTTTTCACAGTTGCTGTTTCCTGTTCTAAGTCTCCCTAGGGAACAACTCTCAAGAGGTGATGAACACCCACCACTCTTATTATAGGCATATTGGAGTTGTAGGAGCTCTGTTCCCTTTGGGACCATGTACTAATTCACTAGTGATAAACATTAATCTTAAAGGGGCTGGTCCAACTGAAATCAATGTAAAGATAGCCATTGACTGCAATAGGTAGTGCGTTAAAACTTTAATAACGAAGACCAAAATAAACACTGGGCATTTTAAATAAATGGTAGACAATTTTTTCAAACGTTAATTGGAATAGAAATATTTCTGGGATTTTTGTTTTAATTTCAATTACTTTTGTGTTTTGTTTTAATTGAAACATTCCCCCATGTCAGAAAGCTAGTGCCTGGTTGCCAGACTGACTGTAAATAAGAAACTGACCTGTCTAGTCTCACTGTCCAAACTGAGTGATTTGCACTTACAAAAAATGTGGCTGCCTCCTAACTGAGGGCGATGGTGCCTTGCTTATTAATTAACAGTGTTGAATACATAGAATTCTTAATACAGAATAATTAATAAGCAAGTGGAAGAACTGATGCTATAACTGATAAATCTCCTTCTGACTGCCAGCTAAACACTCCTTCATACATGTCAGTGAGGTGGCTGCTGCTGCTGTGTCCCATATGGGGCAAGCCTCGAACAAGCACGCTATACTGAGCATGTGCAAATGGCAATTTGCAGAGGTGTATAACAACCCAATATAGTTGAATTTTCATGGGGGACAGTAAAAGGTGTCTTCCTGACCCCAAGACCATCCCTCTTCCAAAAAAAAGTTTCTGGTCCAAATCCAGGAGATGCTAGAACATTTTTAACATTGTCAAAACTACCTATTTTCCCCTAACTTCATACTCTGAAGTGATTCTAGCATTTTTGGTGAAACTTTCCCCAAAAAATTTAGCCCGAGTGAGACACCAAGTATGGAAGAGTTTAGCCCAAATCAGTAATAGTTTGGCAAAGTTATAAGCAACTAATAACAGGGACTTACAATGCAAAGTGTTACAATGTCAATTTTAAGCAATGTATTCCATTGCTTAATAGGAAAGGGCTAAAAAAGGAAGACTACAAAGTCTTGGGATTATGTTAAATCATGAAGAATAGGGCTGCCTTGTATCCAACATACACTTCTGTTCATACTGGTAACCTGCAGATGTAGAAGGTAACTTCCTGCAACTTCTCTAATGAATAGACATTAACTGTAGGAATATTTTACATACTAAAATTTGCTGCATTCGCTTACTTTAAATATGATTATTTTTAGCAGTAACTTTAACAATAGGCACATGGCTTAGCTATAACCAGGCTTGGCTCAGTGTGAAAATATTGTAACCTAAATATAGTCAGCTTCCTTTGTGTTAACAAAGTCATTAAATAAGTAGTTCTCTAGCATGAAGCCTATACATTTTACACAGATCTTTGGTATACCACATCCTTTCAGAATCTTCATTTTGTATCTTAATGATATGAGATTACAGAAAAGGGACCCTCTAGGAGACCTTGAAAATGGTCAATTAAAATAAATCTGGGAGAAGGAAGTGAACATTTTTCTTTATGTTTGTATTTGAATTTTTAAATAAATTCAGTTTAACCATATTTGTGCCCCTTTGGTGTTTGGCTTTACACAAATATGTGAATGGACGTATGGCAGGAGAGAGATCACTTGATCATTACCTGTTAGGTTCATTCCCTCTGGGGCACCTGGCATTGGCCACTGTTGGCAGACAGGATACTGGACTGTATGGACCTTTGGTCTGACCCAGTATGGCCATTCTTATGTTCTTATGTTCTAACAATTAAGTTTGACTGGCATGAATGTTTGCAGAAAGTGAGTTTCATAATTGTAAGGATATGGTCTCATGGAAACCATATTTTACATTGTCATGTGTATTTGTGCCAGAAGAATTGGTATGTCCATACAAGGAGGGGAAAAAAACCAATACTTTGTCTGTCACTAACCACAGCTAACTAATGCATATCAAACAGCAAGTGTGCTCAAAGAACTGATACAGTATTTTTTAAATCTACAAAAATAGTAAAATAATTATGGATAATGAATATCTTGGAGAAAGTAACAATCTGCTCACAGATATTACAGACACAGGCTAAAATTAATCAAATACATTTTTCATTACAACACTGTGGCCACCAATCATCAGCTGCAATTAAGGAGTGCACAGCACAACTCGGGGAGTAGGTATGCAAAGGAGGCTTTAAGTCATCTGATCCAGGTTTGGCTGCAAGCTGGGCCTGAGGCCTGCTGACCTTGCTTGGCTGCCATCAATCCCAAGGGGACATTACTGAGATTCAGGGATTACTGAAACATGGGGAACCCCTACTCATGACCTATTTTCACTGGCCGTGTCTCACATGTTGTCACTCAAGATGAGATTGTGTACGAGGCACTATAATGTATCGACATTACCAGAGGATCCTCCTAGGCTAAGGTGATTCTCCCATGCCCCTTTATGCCAGCATAATAAACAGCTCAATGTGTTACATGTCCTCCCCCGTACCCAAACAACAGAGGATGTGAGACTATTACAGCCCTACCCAGAGAACTCGGCTCTTTAGCTCAAGCAGGAGAGAGAGAGAGAGGGAGAGATTAAGAGAGAGAGAGAGAGAGTGAGACTCATGCTTTTAGCTCTGGAGGCTCCTAGTTCAATCCCTGATGGCAGCCATGATGGTGGCCATTGCACCAACACAATGAAAGCAGCCGCAGCACAGACAAGGATTAAGACACTAGCCTCAGTTGAATTGAAAAGCTACCTGGCATGAAAACAGTCTGACTATCACGTATCAAGTAATTCTGACCTTTCTTAACATTGCTAAGTAAGCTAGTAGGTGATATTTTTAAAGTCTGTGTTTAGCAAGAAATAGACCCGTAGACATGCACACTAAAGTGTCCTTAACATTGTTTCAAAATTAAATAAATAGTAATTGTGTCACAGGTCAACCACCTGAGACAAGAGCTTTGCTGCTACAGAGATCTCAAAACATTTCCATGATTGCTGTCTTTGGTTATGAGAGAGCTGATCAACCATGCTCTGACAGGAGATATGGTAGTTTTAATTTGTTTTGGAATTGTACTATTTGACACTTGGTTCTTCCTGCTTCTGACAGTATAGCCATGACAGTACCTTAGTATCGCTGAGGTTTAATTTATGATCAACTATGGCTGAAACATTGATTGTGTAGGAAGCTGCTTCCATATGCATCCCAGTTTGTCAGCTAATCTTATACAATAATATTCAGCATGTTCCCTGCATTTTTTTTCCCCAGCTGTAATTCCAGCTCTAGCTGGTTTTGGGACAGACTTTTTCTATTCTTAGCAAACAAGGTCAGTTTGCTTTGTGGGCTTTTTACATTACTCTCTTGTAAATTCATTTGGCTATGATTTTGCCTTCAAATGCCAGTCATGTTGGCAAGCCTTGACTTTGGAGGCTGGGAGTGGAAATTTTGTGAGAGAGTGAGGATTATATCTGTGTTATGGTTGGTTTCCTTATACAGTTTGAAGTCAGGGCTCCTCATGCTCCTACCATCAGAGTAGTGACTTAGTGCACCCATATAGAGACTAATGGACCCATGTTGTTGCTAGAGAAACTACTGTACTGTTACACCTGTCAATAGGATACAATGACTCCTCAGGTCCTCAATCATCACAGGATTCCTAAGCATGCTTTCCTGGGCCCTGACTCTGCTCATATTGGAATCAATGACATAAATCAGTTACATCAGTGAAATAGGGATCAGAGCCATAATGAGTTATTGGCATGAGTCAAACTAGTATAGAGACTACCAGTGACAAATGAATATATATGACAAAACAGAGAACTCTTGATAGTCATCCTATTATAGTGCAGAAAGATTGCAGAATAAAGAGCTTTTTAGGGGCTGGTGAAGAGATTTTCTTGCAGTGCTTATTCACATTCACACAATCTCATCCAGCAGAAGTGCTCTAGGCACTAGGCACTAGCAGGTAAAAGTGGTCATCACTTGGAAAAAACTGAATATTTTTTGCTCTGAGGATTTTTCTATGCCCCAGCCTATTGAGAAGCACTAATATCCATGAGATTTCATTGCAGATTTCAGGATATTCAAGCATTTGTAGAGTCTTAATCCTCTTTGGCTTTGTAAGATGACATCCTATTTCCCTAATCAAAGGATACCATTGAAACTCCATGAGTTTTCCTTCAGATTTTCCCTTTTGACTTTATCCCTCTTGAGGTTTTTCAGCAAATCTGGCCCAGAATCTATTAGTGGGACACTGGAAATTGTACAATGCAGCACACAATTGAACTCAATATTCAGTGTGTGCAAGCCTGCACCTTTCTATGCATTGGTGTCGTACAAGACAAAAAGCACGTCACAAAACAAGAATCATCTGCATATCAAACAAGCACCTTGTTTTCACCCATGTTAAAGAAATGTATAAAGTTTAAGTCTGTATAAATTAAAATGCTTAATACTATTCCTGATTTACAAGCTAACAGTTGTTTGAAATCTATACAAGATATTAAGATACAGAAAACCTCTGAAGGGAATATTAATAGTAATGTTATTATGTGTAAGAGTTGTTATTAATTACATGTTTGGTTAGGGATTTTTTTGTTTTTTGTTTTTTTTTTTACAAGAGTATCATTTCTAAACTATTTAACATAATAAAAGAAGGAACATCTAGCCTACCAATCTGTTGCAAAAAATATGGGTAGACTGGGTATCTATACTCAACTGATGGTATCTGAGCTCCCAACATCAACGTTTTCCTCACATTTCAAATCGTAGTATGGCAGGCTGTGCTACTCCTAAAAAATTTGCAGGAAGGGTTAATTCTATCCCATATGCTTCATAAAACTGGTCTTTAGTTCTTCTCATTCGGTTCTTATCATTCTTATCACTTTGAAAAAAGATTTCGTACCTCAGAGTATTACAAGAAATAATAAACCATCAGTCAATGTTGGGGAGTTATTGTCATTTGTCAAACTTTTCAGAATCATCAGTCATACAATAGACAGTTAAATCACAATATTTTACGCTGGAGCCACATTATTGCTGATCCTCTCCCAAAGCAAGCAAGCTAAACTCAGTAGTTGGATGCAGTTCCAATCTTTCCAGTCATATACATTTTAAATACAACTACTCTTCTGTTTTGCCCTATTATTCAATAAAATGTTCCCAACACTATACTTTTCATAAACAACAAGTTAATGTCATTTAAACAATAGAGTTTGAACTGAGGAACAGCGAGTGGCAAATGCAAGAGTCTGAGTCTTATGTCAATGAAACTAGTATAATTACTTATTTGTATTCCATTATCACTCAAACACCCCAATCCAGATTGAGATCACATTGTGCTAGATGCAAATATATAGGATGACATGGTCCCTGCCCCAAAGAATTTTCAGTCTAATCTGAGACAAGGCATAATGAGCAAGTGTAACAAAAAATAGGAGGAAAGAAGGACAACAAAGGAAACTGTAATATTCACATGGCTTTACAGCAGTTCCAAGGTGTAAGTCTACAAACTATGGGAGGTCTCAGAGGTCCCGATATGGGATTGTAGCCCACAAGATCTGCATAGCTCATTGACTAACAGCTCTGCTCCTGACTTCCTGCATGCTCCAATGGAGAGAGGATGACTTCATGTTACACATGGGGCTGCAGAGACCCAGTCATCTCTTTTTTCTGGATTCCTCTGCACATCAAAAAAGCATTTTTGAACAATATGTGCATTTTTGTGGGTAACAGTCTGTGGTAGGCCCTTTGTGGGTAACAGTCTGTTAGTACAGATTCTGTATTGTTAAGAGACATCTCCAAAGATACTTTGTTGTAACACAAAGTACAAACTCATTCCAGCACTGAACATTTCAGAAATGTCATTAAGGACACACCTGTTACAAAACCATGATCCTATACACAACCATAGTTGCATGAGCTTAAATTGCTAAAGACAAAGAACTCAGTATCTCTTTTGGGATGATGACAAGTCAGAGATTCAATTCAAGGCATAAATAATGAGAAAAGATAATATGATGGAAGAATGTCATGAACCATAAAGCCTAAGACCAGATATTGTAGGTGATAACTAACTGTTACTTAAATATGGCTTGCAATTGTATTGGAAATGGTGTAGTTATACTTAGGGAGGATACAAGTGCTTTTCTAACTTGCAGAAAAGGGGTTAACTTTACGCCAGTGCAGGGAGCCTGCAAAAATCCTTTTGCACTACGGAAGAACCATATTAAGGAACTAAGTGGGACTTAAGTGCTACATAAAGTGTGGTGTCAACATTTTGCAGTGGAGTTAATATCACTCTGGGGCAAAGTTCACCAAAGGCACATATTTGTCTATCTACCCGTGGAACATGTGTGCGAAGCATGCAGTACACAAACACCCCAAGAAACAGAAGTGCGAGAGAAGGGCTAACTCCACTTAATGTATACAACACTCATGTAGGAAATCCCCGTAAGGACTTTGCATTGAAAGTTACTGGGTAAGCATGTCTGAGAATGTGAATTTGAAGAGCCACACTGGAAGTGAAACTGGATGTTTCATGAAAGGAACTAGTTTCTCATCTTCCATTTGCCCTTCATTTTTCCGATGTGTAAGCTAGATAATGAAAACCATTCCAGACTCTCTCATTTATTGCTGGGGAAAGAGTGGGAGTGTTAACTAGTTGAAGATGAGTAATTTTTCCACAGACGGATGGTATAATAAGGTAGCAAATGTTTCACTTCCACCATCAATTCATACTGACATAAAAATTTCCCATTTTCAAAGAGCTGCATAGAATTTAGCCATTCAGTTTGAATTAACTCACATTAAGATTAATAGTGATTCAGTAGCTAAACCCAGGCATTTCTTTGAAAAATTTAGGGCATATTTTTTATGGAAAATCATTTATTTTACATGGTTTTTAGTTTTATATATAGGTGTCACAATTGATACACTGTGTAAATTAAGTAAAGCAATTACCAGCATTGATGTTATGGTCCTTTCTCTGTGGCAATATCTGACACCACAACAACTGCAGCTGGTTTCCAGATAAAGTAAACCTATAGCATGGATAACTAAAAATATGTGGAACTATATTAAAGAAGAAAAACAATCCAAAGCAAGCATCAATCCCTCAAACACCTCTAAAAAGAGAAGCAACAAAAAGTCTGTATTCAAAAAAAAGGGACAGATTACTAAAAAGCAGCACAAGAAAAGACAAGAGGAAGTCTACGGATACGTAGCAATGCGGGATTCACCCCTGCTAGTTGTCCAGGGAATTAGTTCTTCCAGCCTCCGGAGCACCCTCTGCAGGCTGGTGTCCCCCTTGCTGCTTGGCCCCCATGTCCCTCCCAGACCCGGTGCCCTGTTACCTTTGGGGTGCTGCCCCCTGGCAATACGCCCCCAGTCTCAGGGTCTCCCCTCCCCAGGGAACCCCCAACCCTCTATCCCCATCTCGCCCCAGTCGTAGACTACTGCCAGTCACCAACTAGTGCAGTGTCAGCCACTTATCATAGGCAAGATTGGGTCTGGACCTGCTGCCTCTCTCTGCAACCCAGTGCCTCTATGGGGCCTTGGACAAGGCCCTGCAGCCTGGGGAGTTGCAAGCCTGGAGTTCCCCAGCCCCTCTGGCCTTTTCCCAGCCCTGCCTCACTCTAGGTACCCTGAGCTTTCCAGCAGCCAAGCCCTGGCTCTCCCAGCCTGGAGAGAGACTCCTTTTGGGCCTCTGGCTCACAGCCTTCTTATAAGGGCCAACTGGGCCCTCATTAAGCCAGTCACAACTGTGGCTGCTTTCCAATCAGCCCAGCCTTTCCCCTGCCACAGCCCTCTGCGAGGGCCATTTTAAGCCCTTCCGGGCAGGAACAGGGGACCACCCTGCGACAGGATAACATCACCAAAGAAGCTGAACAGCTGCTGAAAGAGGTAATAGTGACACACTTTACCAATGAAGTTCCAGCTGCTACTGCTGAACTTACACCCGTTAAGGATAAACAAAGGGAAGACCTTAATAACAGAAAAAGCAAAAAGCAATGGGCAGAGCACTTTCAAGAGATGCTACACAGACCAACATCAGAAGAAACTATTGACTTGGACACAGGAATTAAACACTCAATTAGATCTCATAACATTTCACATAAAAAAAAAGAGACAATAAAAATGAAATCATAGTATCATCTTAAGTAGAAGAAAGGAAGTGACTGAGACAAAGGGAAGAGCATGCTGGATTTCATCCTTGAAGACTGTATGTAGACCAGATTTTCCCCTAAGAATAATCATCAGAGAGAGCACTGAAAGGCAAAAACCACTCATCATAAACTTCATAGATTTTTAAGAAAACATTTGGAAAGCCTTTGTTGCATTCACTCTTGAACTTCAAGCGTTATGATTAGTCAACAAAAATAATTATCAAGGCTTTATATCAAAGGTGCAGCTTGCACCGTTAATATAAACTAGACTTGAGTGAATAGCTCACTGTGGCATTCTCTCACCTCTGATGTTTGGCATTACCATTGACTTCATTATAAGGAAGTGTAAATGGATATAACACAGGCACTGCATATCTTAATAACAGTACACTGGATGGTTTAGACTTTGCTGATGACATAGCTGTAAATGGCAGTTCAGCCAACATGCAAGTGAAGAATAAAAGACTGTCCACCCTTGCAAAAGAGATGAGATTATTAATCAGTTATTAAAAAAACAAATCTAATGATAACCCCAGCAACTCCCAATTCAAGTATTATTTTAGAAGGCAAAGGAATATGAGAAGTGAATCAATTCACGTGCTTGGCAGTAATGTGCAAATCAATGGATATATCCCGAAGGAAATAATGTCACGAATTGGCAAAGCAACAGCCGCACTCAAAAAACTTAAACAAGATTTGAATATTTAAAATCTACAACTTGAAGACCAAAGTATGAATATTCAACTCAAAGTTATTTCCACCTCAACATCTGGATATAAAAGCTGGAAGTCCACCAGAGGCACAGATGTCTAAATGCCTTAGAAAGCAAATGTTTCAGAAAAATATTAGGTATTACACTGTATTAATTTATAACAAAGGCTAAGATTCATCAGAAACTTCAACAGTCCTTTCTCTTCAAAGTTATCTAAGACATGGGCTAAGAATGAAGCCATGGCAAGTGTGTGATTGGGCAGCTGCAGGAACATGCAAAAAGGCCAACCAAAAGAGTCCCTCTGTTGAACAGTACGCAGAGAGGGAAAACTTCTGGGACTTAACAGAGAGAACATGAAAAGATTGGCCCAGGACTGACAAGGATGATGGGGACTTGTTTGTGCCCCATGCAAACTCTGACAGCATGAGAAAGATTCAGATTCAGAATTACCAACTTTGGAATTTGAATTACCCTTGCAATAATTACAATGGCATCTCTAATGACCAGGATCTCAATTTTATGTCACATCTATTATGTCACATCTAAAGATACTTCTAGAAGCACAGGTGCCCATGACACAATTTACTTCTGCTGAATCATTAGCACACTTTCTGCAGCCCCTAAAGTGCCATTTTGCTTGTCTCCAATGCAACAAATGACCCAACTCACTGCTGGTTAACTGTGAAGCTGAGCAGGATCGCTACTCAAGGTTGTATGGTTACAGACTCTCCAAAAGGTACTTCTAATCAAGTAGAGAACCAACTGTGATAAACTGTGAATTAAGTAAATAACCTGACAGCTCCCAAATGAAGCAGCATTTTGTACCATTCTTAACCCTCTAGACTTCCAGATGGAAAGCTGCATATTTAATTCATATATCTTCTTCTGGAATCTATCCTAACATTCAACCACCTGGCTTGTCTATCTTGACTATTTAATACAAGCCCTCCTTTGCAGTCAGACAGCTGAAGCAGCACCTTTCTGTCATATATAAAAGACTATTGTTCTGGAAGTACAAGAGCCATTAAGCAGGTTAAACCCACGCTCACTTTGTTTCTTATAAGGAGAAACTTCACCAACAATTACAACTCCCAATTTGATTGATAGTTTTCTGTTTAAAAAGATAAGTAAAAGAGCTGGACTATATTTATAAGTTCTAAATTTATGTGGTATCATTTTTAATAGAAAATATATTTGTAGATTAATGATCTCAGGGCTGGTTCAGTCATGCTTTGAGGGAAACGATATGAGGTGTGTGAAGATGAATTAACTCATTGTCTCTGACTCCAGTACTGGGCCACTGGATTCAGCTAAACTCAGACTAAGCAATTTTATTGAGGCAATCAGCTTTTATGTCCATGCAGCAAATTATTTAACAGACCTCAAAGGTTTCCTAGAATTAATATAAAACAATACTTAATAGGGACACGACATAGGATCTTAAGCCCTTATTTAGGCTGCTCAGTAAGTGCGGTCATTTCAAAAACCCTGAGTACTTAACTTCAAAGGGTGCTTGCTGGGTGCTCAGCACTTTTGCAAATCACACTACTTATTTAGGAGTCTAACTTTTGGCTTCTTTTTCTGAAAATATTACAGATTCATTGGTGTTTGAGGCCAGAAGGGACAGTCATGTCATTTTGCAGAGCACGCAAATTCACCCAGGGATTCTTGTACCTAACCTGAAAATGCGAGGTTGAACTAGATATTTGTTAAACTAGAACATTAGCACATGCAATACTCAGTGGTCCCCCATCCAAAGTATGAATTAGGCTTGTGACTGTTTAGCTTCTAAGATCTGCTAAAAGTAAACACATTCAGTCTGATATGGCCCTCAGTCTTCTCACTTACTCTAGGCAAGGACACGTTGTACTTGCAAACCCTTTTACTATGCTCTACTTGGTCCCAGGAACAGTTCAGATCATTGCACATGTGTAAGTCAACTTGTGACAATGGAGACTAGAACACAATGCCAACTATTAGGTTGTCAATTTAGACATTTTAATTTATGTGGTTTAATTTGTCATTAATCAGGCTGTAGCCTTATCCTATTATACTACAGTATTTGTAAGATGTTTGCCATCTCACAAGTTTTCTCAGGATAAAGAATCCTTTTGCAGTTTGTATATAGGGTTATGCTTTAGCACAGCACCTCCTTCCATACCCCTGCCAGACACTGCAAAGGTTGAACAAAGAATATTTCATTCTCTACCATAAACAAAAAATATACAGACATAAAGGAGCAGTTGAGGAAAACAAGCTGCTAACCAAAGAGATCACTGTTTGATTATAGACACTCATCTAGAATTGACTGTCTGGTGGAGATGACTGCATTACAGATTTCCAAATGTAAAACAGTTTGTCGTAACATAAATATGTAACCCTAAATAGATTGCCAAAGAAGGAAACCACATCTTTTCTTTATTTTGGCATCGTGTCTCATCAGGATGGCCTTCTCATGTTGAGTTCACACAGAGACACCTCAGAAACAACCTACAAACAGACACCAAGTTTATATTTCTTTTTCCTTTAAAAGAAAATAACGTAAAGAACAGTGTTGCTGTGGCCAGCAAGGCACCTCTCCAGCACACAATTACAATTGAAAAGAGTTACAGCTGCAATCTAGCTGAAGAAATTGTCTTATCCATTTCACGAATGTACCCTGGGGAGGATTCTTAAATGTTATTTTATATCCCCAGAGAAGTGTAACACAGAGACAATGATGAAAAAGGCATCTGTTTTAGATGTGTATAACTCTAACCGCTAACATGGGCTGTGTGCTCTGTCTGGGGATAATATGACTTTTGCTCATTAACATTTAATCATATGGTGTTCCATCTTTCATTCACCGTTTACAAGTTTAAATGAGACCTCAGTATAGCCCATTATCATCATTCAGTGAAGATATTTTTAAATCAGTGTTGAACCAGGTCATGCAATTCATTCAGTTTGTTGTTTAAAAAAAAAAAAAAAAAAAGTCTTCAAGTTCATTTAATTTCTGCCAGCTGAATCTTCCTGAGTTGAGTGAAGCACCATAGACTGTAATAAGGTAAGAAGGACTATCCCAGTGTTTTTCAGACTGGGGTCACCGCTTGTTCAGGGAAAGCCCCTGGCAGGCCGGGCCAGTTTGTTTACTGCCATGTCTGCAGGTTCGGTTGATTGCGGCTCCCACTGGCCACAGTTCGCCGCTCCAGGCCAATGGGAGCTGCTGAAGCGGCATGGGCCGAGGGACGTACGGGTCGCCGCTTCCAGCAGCTCCCATTGGCCTGCAACGGTGAACCACAGCCAGTGGGAGCCGCGATTGGCCAGACCTATGGAAGGGGCAGGTAAACAAACCGGCCCGGCGCAGCCTGCCAGGGGCTTTCCCTACACAAGCGGCGACCCTAGTTTGAGAAACACTGGACTATCCCAATGGCAAACAAGGCCTGGGATAGAACCAGTAAAAAGCAGTTTCAGCTGAAACTGGTTTAGAAAATGTTCATTGAAATAATTTTCCTGTGTTTTTTTTTAACAACTCTAGTTTCAAACAACATACTTTTACAAGCAAGTTTAAAAAATCATCTGAAGTGTTTCGAGCCTTTACCAGATCACTAAGGAGGAGAGAGAGATTTTCTGTCACAGCCAGGTCACAAGAGGCCTGTGGATATGGGGTGAGCTGCTCAGTATCTGGGCCAAAGAGTCAATGATCAGTCCAGGGCCAGGCCTAGTCAAACCCACAGTGTCAGAGTGCATTATCAAATTAAGAGCATGAGATGAGAACTGGGGTCAGGCTGAGCCAGGCCAGGCCGGGATCTGTCTTTGGGGTCAGCAATAAGCAAAAGACAGTAAGCAAGATCAGGGTTGGGAGCTGGAGCAAGGTCAAGAGCCAAGAATCTGTGATCCAGGTGAATCACAGCAAGGAACAGCAAGCAGAGCCTGAGGCAGAAGCACACTGGAAGGCTGTGTTGCTCAAACAACTACCAGAAACGGCTTGTTGGTTTATATAGGGGGTGCAAGTCAATCAGGGAAGCAGAGGGCTGTTGCTCATGCCCCTTAGGGCAGGACTTCCTGCTGGGATTAGCCTCCCACTACACATCACTGGCAACTCTTCAAAGGCCCCTGGAACCAGCACCTGCCTCAGACCCTGCAGGCCCCACTTCTAGGCCCAGAGGTTCTTATGTTTTCTCATACCTAGCACCCCAATCCCCCATTGCTTGGTTCTCAAAATATTTCATTCTACAAGTTACTAAGAAAGACTCCACAGAATACCTAGACCACATGGTGAACTGCAAAATGGCCTATCACCTGTCAGGTCATTCAGCCATCCCTGTGGTGAAACTGGCCCATGCCTACTCCCCTGTGGACATAGTATAGGAGGAAAATTATCATCATCATGTATTATCTGTATTGTGCTACCACCTAGGAGCCCCAGGCATGAAACCTCAATGTGCTAGATTCTGTACAAACACAAAACAAAAAGATGGTCCCTAACCCAAAGAGTTTACAATCTCTCAGCCCCCTTTGTGCTAGAGCAGGTATTCAATTACCTGTCCCTTGATTCAGCCTCCTCTCATGTCAGAATTGTTTCAAAGAGCCCACTAGAGACTGTTTCCAAATTAACATTTTCCACTCATTCAATTCATGTCACCTTGCAGTCCTGACTGGCAAAGTTTTGGAAACAGAGAGAAAAGTATGAGATAAATATTGTTTGAATTGTGAATCCACCCAAACCAGTACTACAAAAAATATGGCTAGCAAGGCACAAAGCTTATGTCACAAAGCATTTAATAGTTACTAAGCCCTAGGTCTGACCAAGCAACAAAGCAGGCTGTCACTTTCAGGTCAGTCTGTCCATGTTCCTCGGCATGCCATTCAAAAACACCCAGCTGAATGCAGAGATGAGAGTCATTTGTTCTTCCAACAACTAACTCTTGTATCTAGAGTGTCTGGTTACACACACCCCTTTCAGACTCCAAGCTTGCCTGAGTCATGTTTCATCTGAGCCCTTAAGACACATGGAAGAAAGACAAAATCCTCATCCACCTCCAATGCCACATGAATAGTAAGATAAGCATAGACATGTTAGCTAGGAAATCCCATCCCAAGATAATCAGAGTTGCAGGTTCTCAGTGTATCTTCAAAGGGCAGCGTGGGTGCTCAGCACCTCTCAGGATTTGGGCCATGTACATTGTAAACACTGACTGAAAACATTAATACAAAGCTGGGAATCATCTCTCTAGACAGAACTGCCAGTTTCTATCACATTTTCCCAGGCACAAATGGAGAGGAAATAGTGTCCCAGATGGTAAAAAAATGAAATGGATAAAAAAAATAATAAAAATATGGGAAAGGGAATTTACTTTCAATATTTGCAATCCAAACACTATATACACCGAAGGCCCAGTTCTGTAGCTGCTCTGGCTGAGAAATGCCTATGGAATCAAGCCCCAGTACTGTAGGAATTTGAATATGTAGAGTACCCAAGCAGCAACTGCTTGTTTGCTTATCTTCATTCTTCTCTACTCACAGCTAGCAGAACTCTCACCTTGTAACCACTATTAGGAAGAAATGTAAACTGAATTTTCACTTCACTCTTTCCCTGCAATTAAAGCAGTGGACTGGGACTTGGAAATGTCAGTTCATATCTAAGCCCTGCCACAGACTTCCTCTATTCAGTTCCCATCTGTAAAATAAGGATAATATTGCTCCCTTTCTCCCACCCTTTGTCTATTTAGAATGTGAGCTTTTTGGGAAGGGACTATCTTTTACTAATATAGTATAAGTAACAATAATAATAAATAAGGTTCAGCCAGATGGCCTTTTTCTGGGATTTTCCACTGTGACATGGATAACAGGAATATGGCAGGTCAGTGTATGCAAAAAACTTAAGGAGATTTTCTAAAAAGGCCAAGAGGCATCATCCTGAAATTCAATTCTTATTGCATATAAGAATATTGATACAAATCTCTGCATCATTAAAATATTGGTTACCACCATATCTAGTACCCAATTCCAGAGAACATAATTAGGTAGAGCATATAGGCAAACTGAAACTGTCGTGAGAATTAGTGATTTTGAAATACAGAAGAAACAAGAGAAAATATGTAGTACATCTCTGTAAGAATGTAAGTATCTTTAGACATCTGAGACTATAAGCCTACTTCCAACATGGAGATTACCCCGATAAGTACTTGCCAGTTTTTGCTTTTGATCCTAGAAATATCCCATCCAGAAATGCTTTGTCGTGGGCATGAGTTTCATAACCAAAACACTCTACACACTATAAGTATTTTGGACTAAATTTCAAGCCATTTTCAGTCTGATATCCTTATTTGTGCATGAAATTTTTTATATGAAATTATTGCATTTGCAGTAAAAATATTCTATTGTTACATGCTTTCCATTTACAGAGGGTCAAATTCTCTGCTAATAGAAATAAGTAGAGCAGCACTGATGTACAAGGACTTGTCCACATGGCAAGTTAGTGCACGGCACACCAGGGTGTGCATCTACAGAGCACAAGGTGACCATGCAGTAAGGTCCCATGTGGAACTGCTACAGTCCACTTGAGACATTACTGTGTTGCAAGGTGGTGTGCTGTAGATACACACAATGGCTTGCTGTGCAGTAATTTGCTGTGTAGACAAGCACTAAGGAAATGCAACAATTTACAAAAGCAGAGAATTTGACCTATTCTCTTTATTTTATAAGGAAGCCTTATAGGTTATGTTTACACTGGAATAAAAGATCCACAACCTGGACATGGCTGGCTCAAGTCAGCTGACTCAGCTTTTCAGGGCTCGGACTGCAGGGCTAAAAATTGCTCTGTAGACTTTCAGGCTCAGGCTGGAGCCTGGGCTCTGGGGCCCTCCCCCTCAGGGGATCCCAGAGATCAGGTTCCAGCCTGAGCCTAAACATCTGCAAAGCAATTTTATGGTGTCACAGCCTGAGCCCCACGAGCCCAAGTCAGTTGACTCAAGTCAGCCTTTGGTGTTTAACTGCAGTGCAGATATACCCATAGGGACACAACCTCATCAACTATTGGTTTCCAGTCAGATCACAGGCTGGTAATGTAGTTGAAAGGAAATGCAGGTAAATGAAATATACTCACTTCTCATTTTAGGAATATGGAGTTTAGTTTTAGGTTTGTTTACCCTTTTTTTTTTAAACCACTACATCATTGGAGGTTACCTGCTCTTGGTGACTAATGTCTCTTACCAGCTCTCTTATATCCTATGCTCTTTTTGGCATTCCCCCATTAAAGGAAGGTTCTAATATTATTATTTAATACTGTTCATCCCTTTGTCTAGAACAACAAAGCTTCAAATTGAACTAGGTCAATTTCCTTCATCAGGATGATATTACAACACTCAATTTACCTTTTATTCCATTTTCAAATGTAGATAACATACCTCACTGCAACACTGAAAACTCTCCTTATTCGCCATTGCTAGTTGTTAGTAAATGATCAATTTCTTTCCACTAGTCTCTCTGGAGGATGTTAAATAGAAGTTATGCAAGTCACATTTTTAAATCAGTAGGTCCAGATAACTTGCATCTGAGAGTTTTAAAAAAGCTGGGGGGAGGAGCTCGCCGGACAGTTAATGATGATTTTCAATAAGCCTGGCAGCAGCAGGGAAGCTAAAGTTGTACCAATTTTTTTAAAGGGTGACCTCGGTAATTATAGGCCTGTCAGCCTGACACTGACCCAAGGCAAGATAATGGAGTGGCCGATATAGAATTCAATTAATAAATTGGAGAATAATGTAATGCAAATCAACATGTGTTTACGGAAAATAGATCCTGTCAAATTAATTTGATGGTTTTTTGGATGAGATTACAAATTTGGGAGATAAAGGGAATAGTGTTGATGTAATATACTTTGACTTCTGTTAAATATTTGGTGTGATACTGCACAATATTTTGATTAAAAAATGAGAATGACATACATTTAAATGGCACACATTATATGAAATAAAAACTGACTAACTGATAGGTCTAAAAATGTAATTGTAAATGGGGAAGTGTCATCAAGCCAGTGTGCTTCCAATAGGGTCCTCCAGGGATCGGTTCTTGGCCTTGTGCTGTTTAACATTTTTATCAGTGACATGGAAGAAAACATAAAATCCCTGATAAAGTTTGCAGATGACACAAATTGTGGGAGTGGTAAATAATGAAGAGGACAGGTCACTAATAAAGAGCTACTGGATTGATTGGTAAACTGGGTGCAAGCAAACAAACAATATGTGCTTTAATTCGGCTAAATGTATACATCTAGGAACAAAGAATGTAGGACATACTTACAGAATGGGGGACTTTATCCCAGGAAGAAGAGACTCTGAAAAAAATTTTTTGGTGTTGTGGTGGATAATTGGCTAAACTTGAGATCCTAATTTGATGCTGTGGCCAAAAGAACTAATGTGATCCTTGGACACATAAACAGAGAAATTTAAAGGGGGTGAAGAGAAGTTATTTTACCTCTGCATTTGGCACTGGCTCGACTGCTGCTGGAATACTGTTTCCAGTTCTGATGCCCAGAATTCAGGTAGGATGTTGATAAGTTGGAGAGAATTCAAAGAAGAGCCACCAGAATGATTAAAGAATTAGAAAACTTGCCTTATAATGACAGACTCAAGTAGCTCAATCTATTTAGTTTAACAAAGAGAAGGTTAAAGGGTGACTTGATTACAGTCTATAAGTTTCTGCACAGGGAACAAATATTTAATAATAGCCTCTTCAATCTAGTAGAGAAAAGTATAACATGGCTGGAAATTGAAACTAAACAAATTCAAACTGGAAATACGGTGTAAAATTTTGACAGCGCGGGTAATTAACCGTTGGAACAGTTTACCAAGGGTCATGGTGGAATCTTCATCACTGACCATTTTAAAATCTAGATTGGATTTTTTTAAAAAAAGATATGCTTTTGGAATTTTGGGGGGCGAGTTCTGTAGCTTATGTTATACAAGTAGCCAGTCTAGATGATTACAATGGTTCCTTCTAGCAGTGGAACCTATGACTATACAAAAAACACAACATTGGGCATTTCTGTAAGGGGTATTATGTCAAATCAGATCATAGCTATAATTTTTAAAAAGCTCTAGCTGCAATGTTTTAGATTGTATAAATTGCATTTGATTTCGTTTATCATTCTGAATGGATTATAATTGAAATGAACATGTAAAGTAATCACCCATGTTTGCCATGTGCCACCCTCCTCCCGCCCCCAGAATCATTTGTAAACAAAACAAGGTATCTCAAAGGAGTTTTCCAGGAGAAAAAAGTTAGATCATTTAAAATACAGGCTTTTTTGTCAGTTCCTACAATTTAGATGTATTCTCTGACAGCTCAGTCTTTAGCTGTAATGTCTTTAATTAGCAGGATAGTAAATGTCTGCAACTCCGTGTAGCCGAAACAAATTATTGTGTTTCTGTAGTAAAAACTTCTTGGTACTAAAGAAATTTATTCAACTTCCACTGTTTTATCTCCATTTTTATAAAAACTGTTCCATGCCCAGTATGTTATAGCAACAAAGAATCCTGTGGCACCTAATAGACTAACAGACGTTTTGGTGCATGAGCTTTCATGGGTGAATACCCACTTCGTCAGATGCATCCAACGAAGTGGGTATTCACCCACGAAAGCTCATGCTCCAAAACGTCAGTTAGTCTATAAGGTGCCACAGGATTCTTTGCTGCTTTTACAGAGCCAGACTAACACAGCTACCCCTCTGATACTTGACAGTATGTTATAGATATTCATGAAATCTACCTGCTTTTGATATTTCACAATATAACTGATTTGGTGTGTGTTTTCTATTCTATTTGAAGGTGACAGCAAGCTTCATACATTTTTTGATAAATGCCTTCTAAAACTGTGTGGTTTTCTATTTTGTTTTGCTTTTTTTCCCCACATTGCCATAGACATTTATTGCCAAGTGCCCAAAGGATAGTTATGTTACCAGTTGATTGACAGTGTAATAAAATATCACAATCTGTCTTTCTTATCTCGCACAAAGTAACGTAAGCTAGTTTCATTACAGCAAAATGAAATCTGTGACTCTTGACACAGCTGTCTGTTACTGTGGTGAGCAGACAGCATACCTTTGGGTCTATTGCCTTACTGCTCAGCACACACCAATGTGTTTTGAATTTGCCAGAAGAGAACTTATTTCTCTACAATTGTTAATATGATTACAAGCACTTATTTACAGCATCAGAGTGAAAAGGCACGCTAAAGAAAACTGCACACCAAAATCAAGAGCCTAAGTACAAAGACATAAGACCCAACATTAAAAACTGTCCTATCAAGAACAGATCTATGGAGAGACTTGTCAGTCTTCAGGAGAAGGATGTAATAGCTGAGTAGAAATGATAGTTAGCTACTCTCTTTTATCTAGATTTAGAGCGTGATACACAAGAGCACCTCATACTGGAGTATACAGGAAGTGATCAGGTTCTGACAACAACAGGAAAAAAGCTAGCAGAGCCACAGGAAGCTATTCACCAGATGCTCTGTTTTCACTAGCAATCATCTTATTCTTGATCCCACTGTTGTTCATCTGTTAGGCACTATAATGAAGCCACCCTCAAATTCAAAATGCCAGTGCAGGGACCCAGAGTTCTACTGCAAACATAGGGCCATATATTTTACCCAGCACCAAGCCCAAACAAACAGGCTGGGCAGACAGGAAGAACAGAATCTTCCATCCTCATAAGGGTACTAGTGGGATGCTCCATAATCGTGTATGTGAGGAGTAATGGTCCAAGCAATTGTGGATAGGCTAGGAGAGGAGTCAGTCCATGAGACATCCTAGAAAAATGTGCTCCACATGATGAAAACATTTGATGAGATTTGGACAAGATGACCTAACAGGCCTTTCTGATTTGAAGAGGGATGGAAAAATAAGAAGAAATGTCTTGGTCATTCATGTTGGATCAATGAAGGAAATAAATGAAACAAAAAAACAAGGAACCTTTACCCACTCCTCCCTTTCCAAATCCACCACAGAAATACTATATGACACAGTATGGTGCTGGTAGCTAATTGCATTGGGAAACTAACTTCAACTGCCTCAAAAGTAAAAAGCCATCAATCTCTGAGGAAATGTGTTTTGACCTGCACCTTAGCTGAGCCAAGTTTTTGCCCAAATTTATGCATTGGATAAAATATCAATTTGGGCAAAAACAATAAAGCAAGCAAAATATATACAGTTTAAATAATCCAGTCCTTAAAATGGTTATTAAAGGGCCACAACTGAGCCTTTTGGTTATCTGCTAGGTACGTGTTTGTCTACAAATGACTCATGCTTGATGTAATGTCACAGTTTAACACATCATTTTGATCACATCTGAACCTACACAGTCTCATGTTTGTGTAACACTTAATAAAAGAAACCTTGAGACAGAATGAGTACTAACGTATACAGAACAGCTGCGGTGATCAATGGACAGTGTGAAAAAAAATTGACTACATGACTCAAGAGACCCTGCTTGCCTTGCTCATTCAAACAGCACGTTCTCAGCCCCTGGAATTAATTTTCAAAAGCACTAACGGTACATAGCATTTTTGCAGTACTTTGCATTTTCAAAGTGCTGTAGAAAAACTAACTAAGCCAAACAATAACCTTAAAAGGTAGGCATTATTTTGATTGTATAGATGGGGAAACTAAGACTCAGTTATATGTACTCATGCAATCATTCCGTACTTATGTAAATGTTCTATTGAAGTCAATGGGATCACTCATGTAAAGTGAGCATAAGTCCAAATTTTACCAGGACAGTCTTGTGTTTTCAGATAATGTCTTGACATTCCAGAAGCTTTTCAGGACCCCTGAAACGTCCCAGCTTTTCATTTAATTAGCCAAATTTCCCATTAGCTTCAATGCGTGATTAGGGTACTACCTGGGACTTAGGAGATGCAGGTTCAGTTTCCTGCTCTGCCATAGACTTCCTGTATAACTGTTAGCAAATAACTTAAGACTTGATGTGAAGCTCAGTGAGATCAATGGGAGTCTTTCCTTTGACTTCAGTGGTTTGGGATCCTGCACTTAAGTCTCTCTGTGCCTCAGATTCCCATCTGTAAAATGGGGATAACATTACTTCTCTCTCTCCTAAGAGTGGTGTATGGATGAATACAATGAAAAAATTTTAGATGCTCAGATACTATAGCATTGGGAGCCATATAAGATAGACAAGTATACCACCACCTTGCAGGATGGACTCAGCTCCTCATAATGGCACCTCCTAAATAAGTCATAGCATAGAAAACAAAGTAAATTAGGTAGATTTTGTAAGTCTTTCAGTGTTAGCAACAATCTGAGATGACATTAAGAACACAGGGAATTTTTTAAATTGGTTTCTATTTGACAGTGTACATATCAACTGCCCCAATAAATGCACATGCAGCAAAGAATCCTGTGGCACAGACTCCATCCTTCTGCCTTCATTATCACTGAGCAAAGAACTAATGTCGAACAGTGCAAGGTGGCAAATTAACACCTTTATGATGATACTTTGCACACTGCCTGAAAATGCTAGAGTATGATTTTCTAAAGAGCAGGTGCAGTGATCCAGTATATCGGAAAATTAAGAGTGAAATTGAGTGGGAAATCCTCTCTATTGGGAGATGGAATTCTCAGGTGAGTTGCTGGATAAAACAAGTAGCTGGATGTCCCCAGAGTACAAACAGGAAGAAATTTGATTTGTGTAAAACTGCTCCCACTATTGTTGATTTGCTGAGGGTCAATTTTTGCTGAATTATTTTCTATGGTGAAAGGATTTTTTGTTTATCTTCTTGCCTGATTTGTTCAGTTTTGGCTAACCTACCTAAGGTTGTTGGTTTTTTCTAACATGTTGTGTTTCCACGTGACGATGGAGACCACTTACTGGTACATTTATACTCCACATCTGTATTTCTCTGGTATGTGGCATGACCTGTAGTGTGGTCACAGAATGTAATCAGAGGGTCACGAAGTGTTGAAAATTTTATTACAATATAAAGCAAAGAAAATCTCGCTTCTTCCAATCCCTGTACATCTTTACCCCTTAAGCTCCATCAAACCTCTTGAAATAAAACACACAAATTATCTCAACTTATCTTTGATATCATACTCTGATTTATGGGTAAATGTAAGAGGATCATGAAAAATTTTTACTTCAAATAAGGGGTCAACAACGTGAAGAGGCTAAGAAACTGCTGTACACGGAAGATTCATTCTATGAAGAAAGAGCAACATGCTTTCTTGTATGGTACAGTACTAAGCAGGAATCAGTTAATAACAGTTCACAGATGTTCAGCAGGGAATTTTTGTTTTAAAATAGTTTTTCAAGGATTCGAAATGAAAACACACTCATTCTTTCATGATTCTGCTCTAGGATAGCAGAAACCTCACTAGATCCAGTGATGTCATGAGAGTTACACCATTTCCAGACTATATCTAACAAGAACTCCTCCTGGGATTTTAGCATTGTCATATCTGAACAAAAGCTTTCGGCCTTGAAACCAAATGGCAAACTCCAGTCTAAACCTAATCTGGGCCTGAATCTAAACATCACTTCCTTGAAACATCTCTAATTTATTATCAGCTATAATAATAGGACCATTTGGGCTGAAACTGCTCTCATTTATGGAACTGTCCTCCTTCCATTGCAAGTAGAGGATATTGCCTGAATGTTGAGAAAGCAGAACTGGACTGGGAATGATATAGTACATCCTAGTGACACACTTTTCATCCAGGAATGCTGCTACGTCCATTGATATTGATGCAAGGTAGCTTCTGACACCGATAGCAAGGAAAGGTAAGGTCAGCCTGAGAGGCGGTCAAAGAATTGTCAGTTCAATAGCACAAAGAAATCTGTTAAACATGAATCCCTGTAGCACAGGAGCAGCACAACGCAGGCTTGACTTTCGTGGCTCTGGCTGAGGCAGACTAAAAGGCCAGCCACAGAATCAGTTAGATTGATTGTCAAGCTTGCAACACAATTAAACTCCAAAATCCTGAAGACTTTCTAGGTTGTTGTAAGGCTTTTTTTTTTTTTATCGTCCATTGGACTAAGCATAATTTTTTAGTAGAGGAATTTATATTAATTATTATAGCTGGGTTAGAGACTGGGCTATATCATGAGAAATACAGTAAATTGCAACTGGGAATATAAATGTGGCTGTCTTGACGCTTGTACAGTTTTTGAGAAGTAAATCCAGACACACAGAAGAATGGGTCTGATGCTGCTATTGGCAGATCTCCAGCAGCTGGCTTCAGATTCTGTAATAGCTCATGCTCTGCAAACTGATTCAGCCAACAGTGCAAGAGTTCTCAGAATGGTCTTAGAAGGAGATTTCATTACTTTAGAAATATCAAGCAATTATGTTTCAAATCTACTAATGGGCAAAAAACTCAATTAACTTTAGGTTAAGAGGGCTACCAGACTGTGAACTCTATACTGCCACTGGTGAGAACTTTCTCATGCATGCAGTCCCATTGACTCAATTGGGACTACTTCATAAGAGCTCAGCACTGAGAAAAAGGGACCTTTTGTATGTACACCAAGGAATGTGACAATAAAGAATACTTCCTGTCTGATGGACCAAATCAAATTCCTTGTATTCACATGTCCCAGAATTTTTAGGTGTTCAAAATCTGGACCTGCATCTGAATTTGAATTTAAAATGACCCTGTGCCCATTTATCTGCCTCTCTGACAAGGTGCTTCTTACGGAAGGCTGAAAAAAAGTTTCATCAGAATTTGCCAATGCACAAAATCAACACATTCCATGGAGACGATCCGATTTAGATGAGGTCCTGACAGAACTCTGCATGCCAGGTGGATTTCAAAACCTGCCTAGTTTCTTGCCAGCTTGACTGCCCAGCTCCTCAGCAGTCCACCTACCAAGCTGCTGGAGATCCTGAGCTTCTAGGCTCCCCCTGATGGACTGGCTCATAGTCAGGATTCCCGGGGCTTCCAAGGTACACTGCTTTGGGACAGCCCCAGAGCTGGGAGTACCATTATTTTTCATGGAGAATTTCAATTTTTTTGGTTTTCGTTCCAAATTAGAACACTGAATTTCTAAATATCTAAAGCTTCCAAAAAACAAAATTGTTCTTCCACCCAGATCTAGTGCTTCCTTTTTCCAGATTAACTCAGTCAGGGTTCTAGAAGGAGAGGCAGTAAGAGAAGACAGCAAAGAGGAATCTGAAGTCCAAAATTTAAGAAATCAAAGAGCAATTAATGTTAGTTTTAGAAAATGAGGAAGTGGCCAAGGTCACACAGTGAGTCAATGGCAAAGGAAGGAATAGAACCCAAGAATACTAAACTTACCCTTCTCTTGCACTAACCATGAGACTATACAGTAATTTGATTATTTGAATTGAGTTATGGAGTAACAATATACTTCACTTTTCATTATTTTTCACCAAAAGCAAACTCAGCATTAGTGTCTGATTGACAGAATTATTAATAGTATCCAGAAGCAGTGATAATTTGTAAGGCATGCAGAAAGAAGGTCTTTGCCAAACATTGTTTGTTGTTATGTTTTACTTTCCTATTGACTTTTGCTTGTATTTGTCAAGCAGCTTTTATGCCCATCAAGACGTGAAAATGCATTATGCTGAGAACGGATTAGATGCTTGAAATATAACAGGTTGTTGCTCATAGATTTAAAGAACTTTATTAAGGTAGTTATATTAGGTTGTTTGAGGAAAAAAATCAGAGCTTTTTGTCAGGCAAGATGTAGACATCCATATAATGCAGGTTGAAAATTAACTATGGTGCCATTATAGTTAATAAAAAGAACCTATTATTCATAGATATTGATCAAATACACAGTGCATCTATTACAGCTCTATTAGGTAGGCTGTGACCACTGTAAATGCATTATTATCTGTTAAATATAGATCTTATTAAAAGGGTTTCCTACAGATAGTCCTAAGGGTAAATTTAATATGCCTTCAATTATTTTAGCTATGAAGCTGAAGATTTCACAGGGATTTTTGTTAGCAAAGCTTATTTAAAATTCTCCAGCACTTCAATACAGGTATTCATTTTAAAACCAACAGCTGCTTCCAGTGTGCCCGCCTTTAAATTACTTTTATCTTCTTTCATTTAACTAGGAGATTTTCCATGGCTTTTCTTTATAAATACAGTGCAGATCATCTCTCGTTCTAGAGCTATTTTTCAAGTGGGAGGGTAATCTTTTAAGCACTTTATCATCATATACTTTGAGAACATATTTCCAGCAGAATATTTACAAATGTTATAATGTCATAGTTGCCCTCCCCACCTTCTCACATAGGAGCAGTACTAAGAGTGTGTGAGAAAATAATCTAATTCATCGCCATAGCATCACTTTAAAAATGTGTGACAAACAGTGGTGAGAGACTATGCATGTGTGGTGGTCGAGAGTGGGGCAAGGGGGAGAGATTTTGCTACACATGTGAGCATAAGCCATAGAAAGATCAATCTATAAACAGATCAAAGAGAGAGAGAGTGACAGAAGGTTCTCCTTTCCTAAGACTAGTATTTGAGCAGTTTAGAGGTGTAGAAGAGAAGGCTGAACCCATTCAGATAGTGTATATTGGAATAGACCTCACCTATGCTAATGTTCTCAAGTGAGCCTCTTCACCCATACAGCACCCTATTGGTTTCAATGGGGCTTTCTCCATACAGCTGCTAGGGCCCCATTGACATGCATCGCATCCTGCTCTGAAAACTTTGGCATCAGACATGTCTTATGGGATAGTTTGTTTCAATCCAGCCATCACTTCCTAACCTCCCCCACACACTGCCGGTGAAACAGATCATCATCCTACTTATAAACAAACAACTAATATTTCACCAATGTTCAGACTTGAGGTCTTGGTTGATCTTAACTCCTAAAGTGGTCTGATAAGTCCTAATTCCACCCCAAAGCTTTCCAAATTCTGGTAGAATTGCTATTGCACCTTGCTAAGACGGCTCCATTTATGCCTGTATTGAAGTGTGTTTTGTAGAAGAATTAAGGCAGCAGCTAAATCTGACTTAGGGACCAATCTGGGATCTAGAGTGATTTTTATTTCAAACTGAGGGGAAAGGTGCCCCTGAATTTCAGTGAGGTGATTGGAAGAGGTACTTTGTTCAGGGCAAAGAAAGTTAGAGGGTAAGAAACGGCTGTGGAGACCTATTGACTGTTTGCTCTAGATCCTGAGAAAGTTGTTGTAATTGGTACCCTGCCTTATGAAGATTAGAATCCTCCAGTTCATGACAGGCCAAGCTACTAACAGGGCAAGAAATCCAAGGGTGTTTCTGGGCCTAAGACTACCTAGCAGCAAACTGATGTAGGAATCTAGTCCAGTGAGATAACCTCTTGGGTGAGAGTCAAGAGATCTGGCATCTAGTCTCAGTTCTTGGACATACTTGTTATGTGATCTTGGGCAAGTCACTTGGCCTGGCTATCCCCTGTGTTACAGATGGAGATAATACCTTTTCCTCAGCATTGACCATTAGGGCAGTCCAAAATAAAAGTATCCCAAACCCATATTCTTCAGTGTAAAGCATTTGCATAAAGTCAGCATGATCCATAAAAAAGATATAAGTTACATCTTTAAAATTTGCTACTAACATTCCAATACAATCAACCTTCCATTTCAGCCAAATCACTTTTGAACTCCTCCCTTGAAGAAAACAATTACCCTGTCGTACCAGTAGTCTCTGTATCTGTACAAGTGCATGCAGATGTGCTGGTCTTGTTAAATTACATCAAGCCTAACCTGTTCTTATTCTATTACACACACACACAAATACTTTAAACAAACATTACGTTTGCAAAGTAAAGCACTTAAAGTTGGGAAGTGCCAGAATTACAGTTCTCTGCACAACCTTAACTTGGCCCAATTATTATACACTCTTCAATTATATGATCACGCACTTTTTTTTTTTTGGACAGGTCTCAGAAAGGGCTGAACCATTTTAGCAGAAACTATCCCTAAAAAAAAGAAAAAAGAGAAAAGCCAGCCTGAGGCAGACACCCACCATGGGAAATTTCAGCCCAAATGGTTAGTTTTCAAAGTTATAAGTAACTAAAAAATGGGCCCTAAAATAAGAACTGTTGGGCAGCCTGAGGTGGCACTACCAGCTCCATCTATAAATCTATTCTGTATAGGTTCCTATACCACCCTCATGACCGGAGCACCCGAGCATGTTCCAGTCGTGCATTAAGTGATGTGATTAGCATCTGTCACATGTGATTCACTCTCTCTGTCATCCATTCTCCCGTGGGGGAGAACTGTGTGTGCGCACAGGATTTTGATTTTGGATTTGTTTTTATTTTTAAACATTTTGGCCACATGTACTATTATGTTAAAGGCAGGTCAAAGAAGTGTGCATAGCATTTCCAACCAACACCCTCCCCTCTTTTCAGAACTCTATGAGTGAAACTTTTAAGTAACTTCCACAGGCAGGGCTCTAGCAGCCCATAGCTGGAACCAGCTTTTGTCTCAGCACCCAATTGCTAATAGGCTGTCAAAAGAATCACCTGTCCCCAGGTAAATCAAGCTGTTCCTTTAGCCTCTTTCTAAACATAAGAGGCTATTCTGCTGCCTGCCTACCGTCAAAGGGAAGTTGTGATATTGATTAAATTAATTATTTGTTTACCAAAGTGAACTGAAATCTTCCTAAGTCATGCGTTATTCAAGATCGTGACTAAGCTGGGCAAACATTTTGTCACCAAGAGTTGTGGGGTTATTTTAGTTGAAATGTACTGGGTTTATTTTCATTCAACTTCAGAGAAAATACAGACATTTTGCAAAACAAGAAAACTTTTCATGAAATGAAAAAAATGTGAATTTTCAACAGCAAAGAGTAATTCGAATTTTCATCTTCATGGTTGGGGAAGTCAAAAAAATGGAATTATAAAAAAGGATGTTAAGTTTTAGTAGAGCAAATTTTGAATGAATCATGAAGTAGTTCTTGGTGAACTCCAATGGGATAGTATCAGAGGGGTAGCTGTGTTAGTCTGGATCTGTAAAAGCAGCAAAGAATCCTGTGGCACCTTATAGACTAACAGATGTTTTGGAGCATGAGCTTTCGTGGGTGAATACCCACTTCGTCAGATGCATGACGAAGTGGGTATTCACCCACGAAAGCTCATGCTCCAAAACATCTGTTAGTCTATAAGGTGCCACAGGATTCTTTGCTGCTTTTACAGATCCAATGGATAGCACAGAGATACACAAACAACTAAGAAGATATGTTATGCCCAAGGATTCTGCATGCCATGTAGTAATAATTATGCCAAGAGTAAACATTAGAGGGCAATGTAAACGCGTGAAGAAGTGCAAGAGTTAATCAAGGATAGACAGATTAAAGAAGCAGTACATGGTATGTATAAAACATCAGGTCTAGGGAGAATAGGAGAGATTTTGAATGAAGTTATATGGAAAAGAAAATGACAGGAAACAGTAAAGCACAGAAGAAAGCCTCGGCCAGAGTGTTTAAGACGTTAGATATAAATAAAGCAAGGGAAGAGTGAAGGACATTATAAGGCATCTAAGAGAGGATGATGGGGTAATTTTCAGAGGAACTGGTGACATATGAAACCTGACACTATAGAAGCAGCAGAGAATCCTGTGGCACCTTATAGACTAACAGATATTTTGAATCATGAGCTTTCGTGGGTGAATACCCACTTCGTCAGATGAATGTAGTGGAAATTTCCAGGGGCAGAAGTCTGGTCCTGAAGTTTTTTTGCTGCAGGATGGCCACCTTAAGGTCTGCTATAGTGTGGTGGTGTAATGTGACCATCAACTTATTGATCAATGATGGTCACATTAACACCACCCTATATCGAAAACCTACCGACCGCTATGCCTACCTTCATGCCTCCAGCTTCCATCCCGGGCACATCACACAATCCATTGTCTACAGCTAAGCACTGAGGTACAACCGCATCTGCTCTAATCCCTCAGACAGAGACCAACACTACAAAATCTCCACCAAGCATTCTCAAAACTACAATACCCGCACGAGGAAATAAGGAAACAGATCAACAGAGCCAGACGTACCCAGAAGCCTCCTACTGCAAGACAAACCCAAGAAAGAAACCAACAGGACTCCACTGGCCATCATATACAGCCCCCAGCTAAAACCCCTCCAACGCATCATCAGGGATCTACAACCATCTTGGACAATGATCCCACACTTTCAACAGGCCTTGGGTGGCAGGCCAATCCTTGCCCACAGACAATCTGCCAACCTGAACGTATTCTCACCAGAACTGCACACCGCACCATAGTAGCTCTAGCTCAGGACACAATCCATGCAACAAACCCCGATGCCAACTCTGCCCACATATCTACACCGGCGCACCATCACAGGACCTACCAGATCAGCCACACCCATCACCGGTTCATTCACCTGCACGTCCACCCAATGTAATATAGCCATCATATGCCAGCATGCCCCTCTGCTATGTACATCGGTCAAACTGGACAGTCTCTACGGAAAAGGATAAATGGACAAAAATCAGATATTAGGAATGGCAATATACAAAAACCTGTAGGAGAGCACTTCAACCTCCTGGCCACAATATGCAGCCTAAGGTGGCCATCCTGCAGCAAAAAAACTTCAGGACCAGACTTCAAAGAGAAACTGCTGAGCTTCAATTCATCTGCAAATTTGACACATCAGCTCAGGGTTGAACAAAGACTTGTGAAGGCTTGCCAACTACAGAACCAGTTTCTCCTCCCTTGGTTTCACACCTCAGCTGCTAGAACAGGGCTCATCCTCCCTGATTGAACTAAACTCGTTATTTCTAGCTTGCTTGCTAGCATATATATACCTGCCCTGGAAATTTCCACTACATCAAGTGGGTATTCACCCACGAAAGCTCATGATCCAAAACGTCTGTTAGTCTATAAGGTGCCACAGGATTCTCTGCTGCTTTTACAGATTCAGATTAACACGGCTACCCCTCTGATACCTGACACTATAGGTTTCTAAGAATTCATTTTGTGTAATATCAGACAGCAAAGTCTACGCAAAGGCAATCTGAACGTACTGTGCGACTTCCAAATAGTTCTTTCAATAAAATTCTGCAACCCTGACTCAGGCAGAGTAGTGCTTTGCTCCACAAGCAATCCCATTGAATTCCATGGGGCTGCTCACAGAATAGAGATGCTGCACAACATGAGGAAAGATGGTGGAAGGTGGCCCTAAATCAGCAAAGAATACTGTGGGTATATCTAAACTGCAATTAAACATCTGTGACTGGCCCATGTCAACTGATTCAGGCTCAGGCTACAGGGCTGTTTAATTGCGGTACATGTTCAGGCTTGGGCTAGAGCCTGGGCTCTGGGATCCTCTCCCTCACAAGCTCAAATGTCTACACATAAATTTTTAGTCCCTCAGCCCAAGCCCCATGAGCCTGAGTCAGCTGACCTGGACCAGCCATGGCCGTGTCACAGGTCTTTTATTACAGGGTAGACATAATCTCCAGAGCCTTGGCTCCAGCCTGACTCCGGCCACCTACACTGCAGTTAAACAGCATCATAGCCCAAGCCCCGTGAGCCTGAGTCAGCTGACACTGGCCAGTCACAGGTGTTTAATTGCAGTGTAGACATAAAAGGGCTAGCCCTTATTCAGTCACACAGGCAAGCAAGAGATCTGCTGCTCAGTCCTGCTCACGTTGTGACTCCAGTTGTGGAGGCAGAGCAGGGGACATTCTAACAAAACTCCCTGCTGCAACTGAGTGGGCAGGGAGATAGATAGGGATGTGGACAAGGAGAAGCCCCAGCTCCTCAGTCCCACTCATGAGTCAGGCTGGCTGCCAGATGCACAGGACAGAGTAAACTGCTTCACAACAAAAACAAAACAAAAAACAAAAAAATGGGGGAGGAGGGTGGATGACAGAAGAAACTAACTTCGTCCCCAGAGCAGGGAAGGAATTGTGACTCTCGCCTGGAACAGCTACATGGAGCTCTTTACTCAGGACAGATTGTAAAGATACAGCCTAGCTCTGATTGTAAAGGAAATCAGTTTTTCCTGCAAAAAATGACAAGTGTACACTTTTTGAGATTGCCATTAAGCCAAGCCCACTTCTTAGAACAGTGAGACTCAACAGTATAGCTCTAACCTCATAGTCTGATCAAGTTAAACTTCTACCACAAGAGTCAATCACGTTTGTTAATTAAGATCTGATATTTTCACTTAACATCTCATATTAACAGTTACCTAGAGCTGAAATTGAGGCCAGGAAATTTCTATCTTTTAATAAATATTAATATGAATTAATTCAGCTGAAACAGTCATTTTAAATGGTCCTATTTCTTAAAAATTCCCATTTTAATTTGCCATTATTAGCATTTTATTACTGACTTTTTCAGACATGATTGCAAAATGAGTTGTCTGAGGGTTAATAGCTAAACCTCTGAAAGACGAAAGTATGTGCTGTGCAAATGAACTTCCATCACTGTAAATTAAAGGTTTGTACAGAGAACAATCATTTATCTAGTATTTTAATTCCAGTCCTTTTAAAATCAAATTGCACACCATGAAGTAAAATATATTTCCTACTGAAATATAAATAATAATAATAACACAATTTTGTGAATGTTAGTAAAGGAAATAATAAACTAGTGTGGCGGTTTAAATTTGTAAGTGTATTATAGGCTGCCCCAACCTTTCTCAGAGGATAAGAGAGCTACCCTTCTCACTGCTTCCTGTTTCCATTCCCATCACCCTTTCTCTCTATTTATCTGCCCGCTCACCTACCATCACCCAGTTATACACAAAAACAAATGAAAATACAGTATGTAATAGAATGGATATAGATAGATAACTAGAAGATAGGCACATAACCTAAGTAATCACATACCCTGATGACTGCAGTCCTGCAATCAGATCTGCTAGCATGGACTCCTGCACCAGTGAAGAGTCGGAAGGATAAGCAGACGTCATTACTTGCTGCATTTACCTACCTACTTATATGGCGCTAGTCACCTTAGTACCTGAGCATTTAATGAATAAAATGGAGTATTTGTACAGTCATATCATTTAATTTCTAACCTTTGGGGTGTGCCATTTTGTCAGGGATTTCTGGTCATGGCAACATCCCAGTATATATTCATAGATTCCAAGGACAGAAGGGAACAATAATGATCATATAATCTGACCCCCTGTATAACACAGGCCATAGAATTTCCCCAAAGTAATTCCAAAAGCAGATCTTTTAGAAAACATCCAATATTGATTTAAGAGTTATCAGTGATGGAGAATCCACCGCAACCCTTGGTAACTGTTCCAATGCTTAATTACTCTCACTGTTAAAAAATGTACACCGTATTTCCAGTCTGAATTTGTCTAGCTTCAACTTCCAGCCACAGGATCACATTATCCCTTTCTCTGC
Source organism: Chelonoidis abingdonii (assembly GCF_003597395.2). Taxonomy (NCBI): domain Eukaryota; kingdom Metazoa; phylum Chordata; order Testudines; family Testudinidae; genus Chelonoidis; species Chelonoidis abingdonii. The sequence continues at coordinate 32,034,054 of NC_133787.1, forward strand.
TAGATTAAAGAGCCCATTATTAAATATTTGTTCCCCTTTTAGGTACTTATAATTGTAATCAAGACACCCCTTAACTTTCTCTTTGTTAAACTAAATAGATAAAGCTCCTTGAGTCTATCACTATAAAGACATTTTCTAATCCTTTAATTGTCTCACAGCTCTTCTCTGATCCCTCCAATTTTCCAGCATCCTTCCTAACTTTCTTAACCTCATCGTGAATGTCTTCCTCAATAATTTGTTGGCAATGGCTCCTGAGGGACATTTTTTTTTGTTTTGTCTCCATTCATGAATATGCACTTTGAAGTTAGACACCAAATAGCCCCGATCAGTAAAGCAGACAGGGATATGTATCAGAGGGGTAGCCGTGTTAGTCTGGATCTGTAAATGGAGCAAAGAATCCTGTGGCACCTTATAGACTAACAGACGTTTTGGAGCATGAGCTTTCGTGGGTGAATACCCACTTAGTCGGATGCATGCAGTGGAAATTTCCAGGGACAGGTATATATATGCAAGCAAGCTAGAGATAACGAGGTTAGTTCAATTAGGGAAGATGAGGCCCTGTTCTTGCAGTTGAGATGTGAAAACCAAGGGAGGAGAAACTGGTTCTGTAATTGGCAAGCCATTCACAGTCTTTGTTTAGTCCAGAGCTGATGGTGTCAAATTTGCAGATGAACTGAAGCTCAGCAGTTTCTCTTTGAAGTCTGGTCCTGAAGTTTTTTTGCTGCAGGATGGCCACCTTAAGGTCTGCTATAGTGTGGCCAGGGAGGCTGAAGTGTTCTCCTATCAGACAGAGATATGTTACCCAACAAAATGTGTCAAGACTTGACAGTTTGAGAAGTAGCCATGATCAAATGCTGTGGAGAAAATGCTGCATTGTAAAAATGACCCCATTATTACATTATGCCAGACAGAGATACACAGGATTCGATACATAGAGTGTCTCATTTTGTAGGATGTACACTGGTGCACACCCACCTACAAGACATAAGGATCAATGCCCTAGTGCCAAAATAACTGTTGCAGCTTTGTATGACTGATGTGTCTTATTTGCCTCTAACTATTGCCTGATATTTTTCTGAGATTACTGCATACTAGCTACAGTGACCCCTTAGGTCTCTTCTCTGAAGTGGTTTCCTTACTGTATTCTAATTGGGCCTAATCGAAACCCCACTGAAGTCAAAGGAAAGATTCCCCTTGACTCTAGTGACCATTGGACAAGGGCCATTAAAACTGCACTCCAACATTATTTTTGGTCCCCATCCATATTGTTTCACCTTTTGTTTTATTAAGTCACCAGAGTTATTCATCCACCCATCTTTCTCACAAGCCACTCCAAGCATCCTTGTTCTGCCAAAGAAACTTGCACAACATAGAAAATAAAATAAAACAGAGATTTAGTAAACTTTCAGCTCTGCAGTATTCATAAGAGCCAGCTGTTGAATTGTGTATCCTACTGATTCGGGGCCACACCTTCCCAGAGCGGTTGGGAAAAAAAACATCAAACCCTGTCTAGCAGGAAGTGCAGCTTCCCGAAGTGCTGACTCATGAGAGAGAAGCAGAAAGGAGAAGGTGAAGAATAAATATGACAAAAAGCAGGGAAAGGAAAAGCTAACGAAAAAGAAAGTGGAGGCCTGGAGAAAAGAGGCTAGAGGTGGCGGACAGCAAAATTTGAGAGGCAAGAAGGTGGCTAATTGGACATGAAAGGAATAAAAGGCAACTATGTAATTAAAGGGAACAAAAGGAGAAATTACTCACTTAGGGTCTGATCCAAAGCCTGTTATAGTCAATGGACTGAGGCCCTTAGAATTCAGTCATTCTATTCACACTGAGTAGAACCCTTATTCTGTGAGCAGTCTATATAGGACTGGGCAGAGGCAACACATGGAGGGGCATGTGGGGTCACGTGTCCCCTCTAGATTTTTGCTTGGCTTGTACTGAGCGTGCTCATATGGACTGAGCATGCTCAGTAACATCTCTGAAGCTGCGGCCCTCACTCTGCCCCCATCATTATCAGCAGGTATGGGTCATCTTTGGAACTGGGAGGCAGAAGCACATCTTTGGCTTTTAATTCATAGAGCCATGATCTGATGAGATAAAACACCAGTATCAATCTAGCATAGACTCCAATCTCATCCACTAAAGCCAATGAGAGTTTTGCCATTGACTTCAGTGGGTATAGGATCAAGCCCTTAAAGAGGACAAAATAAAAGATGAGATAGGTGAAGGAAGGAAGGAAGAGAATTCACTGTTGGACACAAAGTAAAGCCTGAAATTCTCTTCCTTTGTCTTTTGTTTTCCCATAAATGTTTGCTGTGGATTTATGGAAAATCCTCTCAGGTCAATAATTTCCAGTCTCTGTGGGACCAGAGGTGTGTTTGTGAGCAAGCGGGGCATCCAGACTACGCCACAGGTATTTGCAGTTCTGTTCCAGTCACCTCATGCTGACTTCTAAACTCATCTGTTTCTAACATTAGTAGCAGCTGGGGAATCAATAGAGACAGCTGAAAGTTATTTACAGACATTAGCAGGAAAAATAGGAAAACCGCAGAGCAGAATAGCATATACAACTTATCCAATAATAAAAAAAGTGTTCTGCTGTAATTAAAACAGGAAATATTGTATGTAAATCTTCAGCTTCTCTTTGTGAGGAACAGGACTAATCTCTGCAATTACTGTCCAAATAGCCTGACAGCCCTGACAATAATATAAACTTCTGAATTACAAAAAATAAAATCAAACTACCTTGGCAGCAGTTCAACCATCTACAATGGCTGAAGTTGCAGCACCTTCTCCATCTGTCATAATAATATATGGGGGCAGCTGGAAGCAGTGGCCAGTACGTCCCTTGGCCCGCGCCACTTCCAGCAGCTCCCATTGGCCTGGAGCAGCAAACCGTGGCCACTGGAAGCCACAGTCAGCCAAACCTGCAGACGTGGCAGGTAAACAAACCGGCCTGGCCCACCAGGGGCTTTTCCTGCACAAGCGGCGGAACAAGTTTGGGAACCACTGCTTTATCCACTCCTTATGAAAATCATCATTTAGACCCTGATCCTGAATAAGTACTTAAACATGTGCATAATATTGGTCAGGTGAGTGGCAGTCTTATTACTCGCTTCAGCAAAATTACACAAAAGCATAAGTGCTTTGCAGGATCAGGCCATAATAATATAATCTGACCTTATTTATATTCAAGGCAAATACAAATAGCATAACAAGAATTATAGCACCTTACTTCTTAGTACTGTCCATCCATGAATTCACACCTTTGAGCAATACACTTATCTAGTTTAGAAAATCTAAAACAAATTATATTTAGGGCTGTCGATTAATCGCAGCTAACTCATGTGATTAATTTTTTTTAATCACAGTTAATTTTTTTGAGTTAATCATGATTAATCACACTGTTAAACAATAGAATACCAATTGAAATTTATTAAATATTTTTGGATGTTTTTCTGCATTTTCAGAACAATGTAAAATTTTAGATCCTACAAGTTCGCTCAGTCCTACTTCTTGTTCAGCCAATTGCTAAGACAAACAAGACTGTTCACATTTACAGGAGATACTGATGATTCCTTTTTATTTATGATGTCATCTGAAAGTGAGAACAGGCATTCGCATGGCACTTCTGTAGCCAGTGTTGCAAGGTACTTACGTGACAGATAAGCTAAACATTCATATGTCCCTTTATGCTTCAGCCACCATTCCAGAGGACATGCTTCCATGTTGATGGTGCTTGTCATAAACAGATAGCTAAGGGTTAATGTTTCTTTTACCTGTAAAGGGTTAACAAAGGGAACCAAACACCTGACCAGAGGACCAATCAGGAAACAAGATTTTTCCAAAATCTCAAGGAGGGAAGTTTGGTGTGTGTTCTTTGTCTCTTCTCTGTTGCTCTCTAGTCTCTGAGGGATCATAGATCATTAGAATCAAAAGTTGGAGGACCTCATGAGGTCATCTAGTCCAACCCCTGCTAAAGGCAGGACCTTTTCCCTAAATAATCCAGCAGGTGCGGTCTAGCGCGACTTTAAATAGCTTAAAGATGGAGATTCTACCACCTCCCTAGGTAACCCATTTCATACTTCACCACTCTCTAGTCAGAAAGGTTTTTTCTAATATCCAGACTCGACTTCCGCAACTGCAACTTCAAACCATTGCTCCTTGTTCTGTCCTCCGTCACCACTGAGAACAGCCTAGCTCCTCTCCTTGGGAGCATCCTCAAGTAGTTGAGGTTGCTATCAAATCCCCCTTAGTCTTCTTTCTGCAGGCTAAATAATGCCCAGTTCCTTCAGTCTCTCTTCATAAGTCATGTGCTCCAGTCCTTAATCATTTTTTGGGCCTCCGCTGACTCTCTCCAATTTTCACGTCTTTTGTAGTGTGCGCCCAAAACTGGACACAATATTCCAGATGCGGCTCACCAGTGCCGAATAGAGGGGAATAATCACATCCCGTCGATCTGCTGGCAACTTCCTACTAATACAGCCCAGTATGCTATTAGCCTTTTTGGCTACAAGAGCACACTGTAGGCTCATGTTCAACTTTCCATCTACCGTAACCCAAGATCCTTTTCTTCAGCACTGCTACTTAGCCAAACAGTCCCCAGCCTGTAGCAGTGCTGGGTTTTTTCTGTCCTAAGTGCAGGATTTTGCACTTGTCCTTGTTGAACTTCATGAGGTTTCTTGTGGCCCACTTCTCCAATTGTCTAAGTCTCTCCTGAAATCCTATCCTCCCTCCAGCATGTCACCACTCCCCCCACTTGTGTTATCTGCAATTTCTTAATGTGCAATCCATCCCATCATCAAGATCATTTATGAAGACATTGAATAGAACGGGCCCTAAGACAGACCCTTGGGCACACCACTTGTTATGGTTGCCAACTAGAGTGTGCCTTGATAACCTACCCGCTGAGCCCGTTGATTCAACCAGTTTTCTATCCACTTCACAGTCCATTCCTCCAACCATACTTCTTAGTTTGCTGATGAGAATGCTGTGGAAACCGTGTCAAAAGCCTTACTAAAGTCAAGTAACAACGATCAACAGCTGCGCTATCTCGGCTTTCTAATCTTCTGTTTCCAAGTTGTAAGTACAAAGGTAGAACAATTAAGGCTTTATATTGTTTTGTTTGTATTTATATGATGTGGGTTTACAGGAATGTTTTAAATTGTATTTCTTTTTGGATAAGGTTGTTTATTCATTTTTTTCTTTTTAGCCAATACCCTGATATTTCACCTTTACAGAGACCATTTTTATGTCTTTTCTTTCTTTTATTATAAAGCTTTCTTTTTAAAACTTGTGGATTTTTTTTTTAGTTGGGGCTCAAGGAGATTGAGTCTGCAGCTCACCAGGGAATTGGTGGGAGGAACTGAAACAGGGTGATCTTCCAGGGTCATCAAGGGAGGAAGTAATGAGGAGACAAGGGGAGGGGGTTTGCGGAGACCAGAGTGAGCCAGGCACTGGAATTCCTGGCTGGTGGCAGCGCTATCAGATCTAAGCTGATAATTAAGCTTGGAGGTTTCATGCTAGCATCTCATTTTCTGAACTCTAAGGTTCAGATCTGAGTAGGAAAGCTATGACAGTGCTAGTTAAAAAAAATAATGCATTAATTAAATTTGAGAGTGAACTCCTTGGGGGAGAATTGTACGTCTCCTGCTCTGTTTTACCCGCATTCTGCCATATTCCTATATAACAACAGGCCAGAAATCTATACCAGCTACCTCTTCGTCAATATGGGCAATTGCAAGAACATTTTTGACCACAGGTGGTCCTAAAAAATAAGGATGTAAAGAAAAATATGTAGAAAATTAGAAGTCAAACTTAACATTTCCATGGGCCCAGATTTTCAAGATCGCATACTCACAATTAAGCATGAAAAAACAAGTGTGCATAATTTGTGTATGCAATTACTGCAACTAACTACACAATTATAATGAAATGCATGTACAAGTTGCCTTTTAAATGTCTACCTGGCCTTTTGTACATACAATTACTTTTATTTCCATACACATTTTAGGTAACTGCATGCACAGTTTCTGCACGCACATTCTTGCAAATGTAATTCTGAAAATGGGGCTGAGAGAGAACTGGATTTGATATAATCCACAGCCATCTTGTGCACTTAACCTCCCTCCCCAAACTGGAAGCAAGGACACTACAGAGCCAGGAGAAAAATTTGGCCTTGCTTAGGCAGACAAAAATAGCTGCAAGGTGCAGTTTACTGACTAGGATAGATAAAGTGAAAGGACAGATTCATGAGAAGGGAGCAGGGAATGTGGAAAACTGACCTTGATTCTAGTTGTCTGTGTTTTTAAGTTTTTTTGCTGAAGCTGCTTCGCTGATAAGGAGAATAAGGAATTGTTACTGGCTGTTGCTAGAGAAATTGTTAGCCTATTAGGGGCTCCTATGAGTTGCGTGCTTTGTCCAGAGAAAATTTATAAAAAATTTAGTTAGAAAGCATGTTTTGGAGCAGTCCGAGGAAGCTTTACTTTGGGCAAGGAGCTGACACCTAAATTTCCCAGCAGCTGGATGGAAGGAGGGGCCCCAGAAGTCTGGTTGCTGATTACTCAAAACTATCTCAGACTTTGGGTAAATAAATGTTTGGGAGGCTCTGAACCTATTACTACAGTGTGTGTGTGCGCGCCTGCGTGTGTGTATGTGTCTGTGTGCGTGCCCGCATGCACTTGAGACCTAATAAAGTAGTTTTAGGTAAAAGCACTCGTTTGTACCAATCATTTATCAGATGGAGGAGCTGTGTCCCCTTTGATTTATTCATGACACCTTCAGAACAAACAGTTAAGTTACCATTGCTTTGGGTTCTGAAAACCCTGTGTGACACCAGGACTGGCCTTGATCAGTGCTGTAACTATTGTCATAGCAGGATTTCATTCTCAACATTCAATTAGAGTCATAATTAATTCTGCAGGTCTAAGGGCTTGGCTACACTTGAGAGTTGCAGCGCTGTAAACCCACCACCAGTGCTGCAACTTACTCACCGTCCACCCTGGCTGCAGCGCTGGCCGTACTCCTGCTCTGCCTCGGGTATAAGGATTGCAGCGCTGGTGATGCAGCGCTGCTCCGCAAGTGTGGCCACCAAAAGCGCTGTAATTGGCCTCCGGGATATTTGGAGGTATCCCAGAATGCCTGTTCAGCCACTCTGCTCATCAGTTCACACTCTACTGCCCTGGCCTCAGGTGACCTGCCCTTTAAATGCCCCGGGAATTTTAAAAATCCCCTTCCTGTTTGCTCAGCCAGGTGTGGAGTGCAATCAATCAGTGAATCTTTCCAGGTAACCATGCCTCCACGCACCAAACGAGCCCCAGCATGGAGCAATGGCGAGTTGACGGACTTCCTCAGTGTTTGGGGGGAGGAAGCTGTGCAGTCACAGCTGCACTCCAGCCGTAGGAATTACAATACCTATGGGCAGATCTCAAAGGCCATGCTGGAAAGGGGCCATGACCGGGACGCGGTGCAGTGCAGGGTTAAAGTAAAGGAGCTGTGGAGTGCCTATTGCAAAGCCCACAAGCCACGGGAAACTGCTTCAGGTGTGCTGCCCGCCACTGACTTGCCGTTTTTACAAAGAGGCTGACCGCGATTACTTGGGGGTGACCCACTGCCAATCCGAGAGCACGATTGGACAGTTCAGAGCGACGGGCCAGAGGAACGGGGAGGTAGATGAGGAAAGACCGAGAGTGAGGGTACGGGTTGGGGGAGTGGAAACCAAGAAGCGGGATATCTCCAGGTGTATCCTCTAGAATCTTGTCCATGCAGCCCAGCGAGCGTCGTTCTCAAACCAGAGGAAGGTAGTCAGTCGCAGCAGCTGGCTTGGTGTATGAAGAAGCAGAGGAGTGGGTTCCTTGTATAAGCAGCTTTTTATTTTCAGGATGGAAATGTTTCAGGAAAGGAGTGGGGTTATGGGCTGCATGCATTGCATGCCTTAGATTGGATAGTACTCATGATTTGCGTCGTATTCACAATCGCGTAATCGGCGCGCAGTAATCGTTCATAAGGTAATCTGCCAGGACATGTGTTGCAATGTTGCTGTAAGGAGCGTCTTATAGGAGTATTCCACTGTGGTCCTGCAGTTAGGCTAGCGGCGTCGTGTGCTTCTGCGCAACACACTATTGTTGCCGCTCTGGACCAGGCGCTGGTGTCATGAAGGTGAGTCGCACAGCATGGGTGACCATTTGCTTGCACAGGCAAAGCTGTCTTAGGTCGGCCAGACGATCTGCAATGCTGTAGAAGACCCTCCACTCTGTCCCAGGGTTGTATAATCGCCAGCCCTAGCAGCGAGATATTTCTTTTTTTTTTTGTTCTCCTCTTGCAGGATTACGTCCCGTTGAAAATGTTGGCAGATAGTGTATCAGTTAGTCCTCTCATGCAGCACTTTGCTATCGCCACCAAGCAATGAACACCTAGTTATCATGCTCTGAGCCATACAGCCCCCTCTACTCAGCGTGATCTCTGCATTTCCTGCACTCATTTTCTATCTCCACATGATTTAAAACTTGAAATTGTCTCTTAGTTTGGCCAAGTTTTTGGAGCAGCGAGAATTCTTTCCCAAAGATAGTTCACTCCACGTCCTGCAGTCTTTCTCCCACATATCTCCCATTTGATACTTTCAACTTTGCTGATGGTGATATTCTCCCTCTTTTGCTTCTCGCTCTGTTATGTTGTAAGTGTGATCATAGAACTGTCAGTATACTCTCATTCCTGTTATTATTACCTTGACTATATGGGTGTCTTCATGGTTTTTATTCATTTTTCTCGTCTTTTCTTCCATATACTCTTCATGTTGTTCTATATGATTCTACCAAACTCATCTTGTGTTGGATCTGAGATACTGCTGTAAAAGTGATTGTCAAGCTGACGACTAATGATATCACGGATTCACAGCAAAGAAGTATGAGTGATAAGCAGTTAATGAGATCTCTCTAGCTATAACAGAAGCTACAGATAATAATATCCTCAGTGCACTGGACAGGATAATTAAAACTAAGCTCGAGCTACTCGTTGAGGAGGAGGGAAGCCGCTGTGAAGTGATCGTCGGGAATGTAGCTATTAGAGAATATGGAGCCGCCGCTGATAAGCACATCCGCCACGTCCGAAATCTGGTTCTGTGTGATCCATCATTATGCGGATCCGCAGCGCAGTAAAGCTTGACTTACCCGCACCCCTGCTCCCCGGAGGTCCAAAGCTTGAATTCCCTTGTGGCCCAATGTCAGGTCTCAGCAAACCCCTCATCTTCAGCTTTATCGATTTACCACAGGCTCATTGCTGCCTTTCATTCACGGTACGTTCACCTACAGCCTGAGAACTACGGACTTTACCCTCTGGCATTCAACCCCATCACATTTGCGCTATTTTCCACTGAGTGCATCAAGCAGCATTGCACAGGCACTCCAGACAGGACATATTAAACCTCTACTGTACAGTTCACCACCCTACCCCCCGTGCCCTTTAGTTATGTTTCTTTTCAATAAATGATTTGTGGTTTCAAAACAGTTCTTTATTACAGAAGCGTAAGATACCCGCGCTACTCAGTAAAAACAGGCACTGCAAATATCTGTAACCACTGCACTGACACTCCGTGCGAAGGCACCAAACTTATTGTTGGCTTTCAGCCTCAATTTCCTCCCTCAAGGCATTCTAACCTTGGTAAGCCGTGTCCTGGGCTACACTCTAGTTAGCCCTGCTCTCAGGCAGTGTGCAAAGTCAGCCTCAGGGCGGTTTGAACCTCGAGGTCCATTCCTGACTGACTGTTGCACCCTTCCCTTCACAAAAATATTTATGGAGGGTACAGCACGCGGATATAACGCGCAGGAAGGATGTCTGCTGCTTTCTCCCAGTCTAGCTCCATAAAGCGAAACGGCCAGCGAGCCGCGCTTTAAGCGCAAAAGCCAACTCCCACACAGTCATTCTAGCACCGGCTCAGGCTGTAGTATGAACCAGTCCTTGCTCCTGTCAAGCTTACACTGTAATACGGTATTCAATAGGCCAAGGCATAGACGGGTAGTGGGCGTCTCCAAGGATCATAATGGGCAGTCAATGTCCCGACTGTGATCTTCCGGTCTGAGGAAAAATCTCGCGACAGCTCCTGCAACAGGACAACACTGTTCCGAAAGATGCATGCATCATCGCACCTTTCCAGGCCAGCTCTGTGAAATGTCAGGAAACGCCTCACGGTGATCCACAAGCAGGCTGGAGAACATAGAAGAATAACCCCTTCCGATTAATGTACCTCGGATGTCAGGTGGGTGGAGTAGCCAGAATAGGAAGGCGCTCCCATCTATCGCCCCTGCTCACGTTAGGAAACCCATTTGTGGCAAAGCAATCCAGAAGTCCTGCACGTTCCCCAGAGTCACGTTCTTGCTTCTAGCAGGATGCCGATTATGGCTGCGAAACTAGTGGCCATCTCCAACACAAATTCGCAATACGGGTCGGGAACTTTTTCCCACTCCAAAACTGGTTCGCGACTGATATCGTAGCTGTCTGGAGTTGGGCAGCTATCCAGATTGCAATAGCCCCCGCTTTCCTCCACTGTCAGGGCATGCTCCAAATCTTCCATAAGTCCTGTGCCCAGGGTGGGGTTGTGGAGCTCAACACCAGTCCCATAAAGGTGGCTTTTCTCATCCACAAAGTTCTGAGCCACTGCTCATCATCCCGACTCCACGTGACGATGTAGATCCTCACACTTCAGGGCTTGTTCCCTGAGCCCAAAAGCGGCGGTCCACGGTGCTTGATGCATTGCCGTTAGCAAAAGCACTATTAGTGTCATACTGGATCAGGAGATCTAATATCCATCGTCGGACCACTCACTATCACTTTTGGAGCTTGAAAGAAGTGTCTCGACTGCCAAGAGCGTTGGATGTGTCTGGCGACATCTCGCATCAGCATAAGTTCCATTCGAGCAGCTCGGGCTCGCATTTCCACAGACAATCGCTAGCTGCACAGAATATCATCGGAGATTCATAATCGGCGCGCATAACCAGGAACAGAAAAACAGACTGCTGGGAATTGAAGAGACACATCCACGGGCGCAGTTGGACGAGGAAACGAACTGAAACCCGCACTCTCGTCCCCTTCCCACAACCCACGGCGCCAAAAGATGGGAATGAGGTGAACTACGGTGGGAAGTCCATAAATGCACCACTCCCAACAGCGCTGCAAATGCTGCAAATGTGGCCACACTGCAGCGCTGGTAGCTGTCAGTGTGGCCACACTGCAGCGCTTTCCCTACACAGCTGTACGAAGACAGTTGTAACTCCCAGCACTGCACACCTGCAAGTGTAGCCAAGCCCTAAATGTTTTACAGTTATAACTTACTTATGCATCCGACATCTTCCTTAGATCTGAAATTAGATTTACAGCTCTTTAGTTTCCTTATTCTTCCCTTGCTCATTTAAATATATATATAGCCACTAGAGTTAGTATTCTTAGCCCTCTGACACATTCAGAAAAGGCATCTTGTGGACTATATCTCCAAATGAGTGCTTTGCGAAGTATCTCACCCAGAATAAGGTTCTGTGCCAGTTTTCTTCTCTGAAAGGCTAACTTAGTGCTATTATTTGCTATCCCTTGTTTTAACTTTTCTCAGATAAATGGTCAGTTTGTCTCAAACAATACACTTATTTCTAAGATTATCAGACACATTCAGATTGCCATTAGCATACTTTTCCTAAATTTAAAAGTGGCATTTTAGAGTGCACATCCTAGTCCATTGAGAAATGTATAATATTTGCAGACCCTGTTTTTATATATTTGTACCATGATGGTTTTTTTGAGAGACCCAAAGTACATCTACAAACCAATCTACCTGAATTAATGTCAGTGGTTTAGGATTATTTATGCACACACACAAAAAGCTAACAAAATATAAAACCTTTTAATTGGCATGGGGTTAAGTAACAAGACCACTTTAAAACAGCAATAAACCCTGAAAGCTTTCCAGAAATCACTAATGCTGCCCCACACAGTTGGTCACAAGTGCAATAATAACCAAATTAGGAAAGACTAGAAGAGATGCGTATTACTGTACATTATACAAATACCCACATATGCAGGAAGATTATTTACCGCAAAGCTAAAATTATCAATTGAACGAGCCTTACGTTTATTTTTTAATATCTAGTATATATCTCCAAAGTAGCCTCAAAGAAAATATTATTGCTTTAAGGTGTTAAAAGAGGCATGAGATCTTTAGGCACAGGATAGTGGTCCAGTGGATAGGGCAAAAGACTGGGAGCTGGATAACTTGGGCTCCATTTCCAGTTCTGCCACTAATCTTTTGCATGAATATGCACAAATCACTTCACCTTGATCACTATGCATTTATACAATTCTAGCACAAGGCTGGGGCCTCTAGGCATTACTATTATAATAAAGATAGGTCATTGATACTAGAAGTCACGAAGTACCCCAACTAAAAAGAGAGAGGATCTTATGCTACACAGCCTATTTTTAAAAAAATGAGTATCTACATCTGATGCATTCTTCTGTTCCCTTCTACTTGTATTTACATTTGTTTCCTCTATGTATGGAATACCGTCTCAATCCAAGTTCAGTGAACAAGCACCATCTTTGAATTCAAATCCAACAAGAAAAACAACTCATCCAGGATACTCATAAAAATTATGGTTTTTATTTTAGCATGGGAGAGAAGACAAAACAAACCTTTTTGTTGTCCTGAATACATCTCAACTTCAATGGAGTTATGCCAATTTACACCAGCTGAGGATCTGTCCCTCTGTGTCCATAGAATACATCATGTGCTATTCAGGACAGGGACTGAGCTTTTTAGGTTTCCCTATCCAGCCTATATGAATTTATATTTGCTATTCATATGGTTAAAAAAAGGAAAGCCATTTGACTATATTCCAAATCCCTAGGCAAACTGTAATTTATATTTCTAACTTCAAAGCAACAATACCATCCTAGGAATGCATCACCTATAAAATCATAGAACATTCATCACAATCTGGAGTTTCATATTCAAACTGATGTCAAATTCACCCTCTCAGCTCAGAAGCACATTTGGTTAAGAGAGAAAACAAGCAATGATTTTAAACAACTCATTTAAATCTCATCCAACATGGGCTATTGTATTCCAATGCTCATTTAGCTAAAAGCAGGCATTTCATTCTAGTTTCATTTAACTCAGCCTCAGTTTTATGTGTAGAAGGCTGCAGCTATTTGATTCTGTAATGCCAGAGTTCCTAGAGTACATTTGTATAATCAATCAATCTAGCCAGACATTTACGTGATGAGGAAACAACAGTAAAGGGTGGGACTGGTGCGTGAGTAGCAAACAGAGCTGAAGAGCTGCCATGAATGTACACTGAAAATAGGAAACAGGATTGGATACATCTCACCCATGAGGCCCTCCTCATGTAGAAATTATAAGGCAAATTTAAGCAGGGTTAGCAGAAAGAAAGGAACATGGCAGTGGCGTCTGAGGCCGAAGAAAACAAATGGATGGGTTTAGATGGGCTGATTCAGTCACTGAACTGATGGAAATAGGAAACAAAACAGGGTCTGAGAAGGAGCACGGAGACCTGTTGGGGATCAGGTTTCGTGATAAATCAGTTATAGGGACCAGAGACAGAAACATATAGGAAGATTCTAAGGTGACAAGTGTGACTAGGCACAGGGATACAGGATAAGTGATTATATTTTATATAGGTACAATATGTAAATAGTATCAATGAAAATATTGAGTGTCTGAAACAAACATAACAGCTTTATTTCCAGCCTCCACTTCTGCTCATGCACACATCTGTATTCATGGGCCTTCTTGACACCTGCTCATCAATAGAAAGAGTCTAATGGTGCCCACAGGTGACAGAATCTGCATGCACAAAACCCCACTGAGACTAACGCATTGAGGAGAAGCCATTGCTGCCTGTTGTGTGGGTAGAAAAATTCAGTCTCTAGAGCTGTTAATCTAGCACCATCATGAACACTACATTCATACTTTTTTTTAAAGACATTCATAATTCTATAGCAGTCAGATTGACTTATGTTCATCATTAGTGGTATGGTATCACTTTAAAAACACGCTGTTTTATGTGACAGAGATGTGAGATGTGCAATAGCTATTTCACACTTTATTCAGATCAAGTACGATGCCAAGATTTTCAGATGCTTAAGGTTACATCAACAATTTTTTCACTGAATTATCTTAATTAGATGAAGCTGTGGCCCCAAATCACTTGTTACAGCCAAAGTGGGAAACAGAGATTCTATGCTTACTACTCTTTGGCAAGGTTTCCATAGCTGAGATAGTAACACTGCTCCCTACGTCAGTAAAAAGGAGGATGGGAAGCTGCAACAAATAATTTAGAAAAATTCAAGACTGGCATATGTGTAAAGATCAACCTCAAATAAATGAGACTGTTCATCAAGGCTAGGACTGGGGAAACATATTTGGATATAGAGGAAACCCTCTGAAATTTTGCCTGGTTTTAGAACTCAAATTTAGAATCTAAACTAAAATAAGCACTAATATAAAGATATCGCACAGCATACTGGCCAACCTCACACTGGATTAAGAGGAAAGGGTTCCCCAACCCAAATTATCTTCAATTTCTGCTTTAGGGTGATCCCACTCTTTTAGGAGATGGAGAAGAGAAATGGACTTGAGTGGTAAAGATGGAGAGGAAAAAAATGTTTACCAAGCTACTATCCAGCTGTTCTGGGGGAAGATCACAGCCATCACGACACACCTGAAGATACCAGAGAAGAATTTGGGTGTGACAAGCTACCAGCTGAAAAAGTCAATGAGAAAGAGAAGTCCTTGGACATCTTCCATAAAAAGGGGAAATTAAATAGGAAGAATTCAACTGGGATGATCTAAAAGTTCCATGAAAAGTTCAAATCACTTAGTAGAGCTGGTGTGTGTGTATGTATATATCTATATATTTCCCATGAAAAAGATCAAATTCAATTTTTTCAACAAAATAAAAAATAATCATTGAAAATTTGCATAGACATGAACATTTTCTCATAAAAATTGCCATTTTGCCAAAAAAAACTTTTTTTGTCTTGATTTAAGCCCATGAAACAATTAAGCTTCTCTGGAGCAAAAAAGGAAGAAAAAAAAAAAAGAGAGAGAATGTATTTTAACCTTTATTTAAATACTTAAACAACCATGATTGAAACTCCTCACAAATACTTAATTTCTTCAAGCAGAAATAAAATGACACTTCTAATTAGAAAACTAAATTAAAATAATCAAACATGAAAACATATTATTCTAATTTTTTATATAAGAAACTCTGTCTTACCTGTATATTACTGTATTCAGCTATTAGAAATACCGTAATTTCTCCAAGCCAGTAATATCAAAAAGAAAATCACTTCACAAAATCTACCATAAAGATTCTTAAGTGATTTATTTAATCTGTAACCCTCAAGGAAATAAAGGTGAGCTGTCAGTTTCATTCCAACTGCATACAACAAAACTCTTTCAACCCTAATTTCTCAAACTGCAAGATCAAGGGATAGTTTGCAAACCAGGGTGTGTTGCAGTGCTCAGGTATTTCACCAATACTGCAGCATTAGATTACTTCCTCTTCCAGTTCCAAAAGAGGCTCCCAAATAATATAAACTCTTTGTATAAACAGTCAAGCACTTGTGCCTGCATAGTTCAGAACACTCCAAAAAAGGATTCCAGACACACAAACCCATAAATGAAGTGAAATTTGCTAAATCCATCAATTACAACTAAATCAAGCAATTTTACAGTAGCAGGTGCATTAAGTGGGTATGGCCACTATATTGAATCATAGCCCTGAACTACCCATCCAGGACAAACTCATAAACCAACTCTCCTTTACCATACGCAGCTGGCTTGCACTAAGAAAAGCAAAATTGTTTCAGTTAATGTTCAGTTAATGAAAGCTTGTCTCTTTCACCAACAGAAGTTGGTCCAATAAAAGATATTATTTCTCCCACCTTATTTCTCTCATATCTTGGAACCAACACACCTACAACCACTCAGTTAATGTTGTTATTCTAAAGTTCTGATTCTTCCACCCTTATTCATACTGAGTAATACAGTACCTAACCATTTGAGTAATGCCACTGAAATCATAACATTTGGGATGGGCGCATGGAGTGACTCATCCCAAGGAAGAGAGGTGGAACAAGGCCCTGAAGTTACCATCCTGCATTTTGACTGAATGGTAAACTAGAGCCAGACAAATAATCCAAAACAAATCCCTACAAATATGCCATTGAATTTTTAAACAAATCTGCTTTGACTGTGTTTGCAGCCTTCTGTGATTACTTCGCATTAATATTTTATCAGATGAAAAAGGTTCACTGGAACATTGAGTTTTAAAGGAATGTTGCAGAACAACTGAGGAAACCATATTGAGAAACTATAATTTCAAGTATCCACAGTTAAAAACTCGACTGTAAAAGTTGCTCTCTTCCAATCAGAGAAACATCCCATGTGACCTACAAGTCCAATTAATACAACTTGAGTTCTGAGTGCTGAATACTAATAGCAAACTACTGATGAACAAGCAATAGACTAAGAATATGAGAAGTTTTACATTTTCTGACACTCGAGTGTTTAAAATTGCAACTTTAATAGTAAATTATTTTATTATTTAGATTCATTTTCCTTGTTTGATTTTTTCAAGAAAAAAATTAAAAGGAAATTAAAACACTATTCTCTACTGATTTCACTGTAGAACAAAAGTAGCCCAGGAATAATTTATGCAACTAAAGCCTCATCCAACTCCTGTTAAAGCCAATGGTAGTTATTCCACAGACTTCAACAGGTGTTGGTTCTAGTCTATATAGAACTTCTCAGTGAAATGAAAGAAAGACAACTATACAACTAACATCAATAGCATGTGTTTATGGGACCATAAATACCACTTATGGGACTACAGGATAATGTAAACGGTATGCTAACTCCACCGGCCCGGAGCTTTCCCCACAATGTTTTCCCATCGGCCTTAGTTAGCTATAACGGTTAATTCTATGAAATGCAGCTATTTTTCCAGTTTTGAGTTTTGTAAATCTTTTTACAATAGAAAAGTGTTGTTTTTCAACTTCACATATCCCTCAAAATGTGTGAGCAAATTTTGCTCAGAGTTTCCAAAACAATTTATTTTCGGGCTGTTACCCAAGCTAGGAAATTTTCAGCTGAAGAGAATTTTTTTTTTAAACTGTGACAAGTATGTGAAAACAGGGAGTTATCACAAAAGTGATATCAACATAGCCTTGATGACAGCTTTCACTAACAAAGATAATGTGCAGAGAATGGAGATATTTCCATGGGTTGGAAACCCAAAACCACTCATAATATTTTGCTGGTGCAAGTTATTAAAAGCCTGAAAGTGCTCTGGTTTGATAGCATTAAGTCATACCAAAAAAAATTGTAAGTCGCTGTATCACCAATGCTGCAATTTCTTTCACATGGTCTTTCACTTAACAATTTCAGCAGTAACCTCCATAATTCACTTAGTAGTAATCTCAGCAACCTAGTTCAAAATGTTTACCTGACATTCAGCCAATCAAATTTTTCCATTCACAAGATTACACAAGTCCTCTTAATTTTCCCATTTACTATCCCCTAAAGGGACAGTCTCCCTTTCCTCCAAAATTTAAATAGGAAGAAAACTTGAACAATTATTCAGTGATTTATTTCAATCAGTGGGAATGGAGGTAGAGAGTGGAAATACATAGAAATTCCTTTTCTCCTTATTTTGTTCTATTCTCTGGCTTTACATAATCAGTCATTACCCAACTAAAAAATGTAGGTGTAATCCCAGCTCCACTGAAGTAAGTGGGAGTTTTGTCATTGACCTCAATAGGTTCAGGATTTCATCCTGTACTGGAACCATTAGCAGTTACCTTAAAGCAGCGTGAAGATTTCTCTAAAGTACACTGGAGGGGGAGGGGCAGCCCAGCACACAGCCCGCTCAAGATGAAGGAAAAACACAAAGTTTTATACCATTTTTGTACCCACCCCACCTTGCACTGTGTGCTCCTTGGATCTGGGTCATTATGTGCTACTGTTTAACTTAAGCATCAGCTTTGAGCTGTTTTAGCATTTGAACAAGTAATAGTAGTTGGGAAGGGTCATTCCTGTCCATGCTGACCTGTCTAGTGAGGAAATAAAACAAATGTACTAATCAGGTATAATTGCAGAGAAGGGAATTGACCATTCTAGAGATTACTAGTGTAGACCTCCCATGAGAATTTTTTTGACTATTGCTGGAAATGAGAAGGCCAAACATAACTCCAAAAAAAGAAGACGGAGGTAAAAAAAGAAAACAAACACTAAACTAGGGTCTAACACTCTGAAAGAGAAAATTCAAGTTAGACTTCAAGCAGGAATTCCTAACCCTGAGTGCAGTTTAAGCCTTAACCTTTAGTAAGAACTTTAGCCTATTTTCTTCAAGAAAGTCATTAGGAGATCATCTTTGGAGGTGTCCAGGAGAGAGTTACATGCAACACTTCGGGAAATTAAGATAAATTCATGGATTCCAAGACCATAAGGAACCACTGTGATCATCTAGACTGGCCTTCTGTATGACACAGGCTATAGGATGTCTCCAGAATAATTCTGGTTTGAACTAGAGCATATCTGATATATCCCTAAACTTTATTTAAAAGGTGCCAATGATGGAGAATCCACCACAACTTCTGGTAAATTATTTAAATGATTAATTACCATCAATGACAGAAATGTACCTTATTTCCAGTTTGAATTTGTCTAGCTTCAACCTCCAACCGGTGGATCTTGTTATAACTTTGTCTGCCAGATCAACTCTTCAACTGGAAGACTAAAGCCTCTGATTGCCAGAAGGTGGGACTGGATGACAGGGGATGGATCACTTGATGAATTCCCTGTTCTGTTCTTTTGAAGCATCTGGCATTGGCCACTGTCAGAAGACAATGATGGTCTGAGATAGATGGATCATTGGTCTGACCCAGTATGGCCCTTCTTATGCTCTTACGTAAAGGGCACGGGAAGCAAGTTCAAACCTTAATATCTACACACTACTATTTGTCTTAGGTACTTATATGGCGCCCATCACGAATAGCTGAGTGAATTGTAATCTTTAACCATAGAATTGTAGGACTGGAAGGGACTTCGAGAGATCATCTAGTCCTGTCCCCCGCATTCAAAGCAACCTTAAGTATTATCTAGACCATCCCTGACAGTTGTTTGTCTAACCTGCTCTTAAAAGTCTCCAATGACGGAGATTCCACAACCTTCCTAGGTAATTTATTCCAGTGCTTAACTATCCTGACAGTTAGAAAGTTTTTCCTAATATCCAACATAAACTGCCCTTGCTGCAATTTAACCCCATTGCTTCTTGGCCTATCCTCAGAGGTTAAGAAGAATAATTATTCTCCCTCCTCTTTGTAACAACCTTTTATGTAACTGAAAGCTGTTATGTCCCCTCCCAGTCTTCACTCCTCCAGACTAAGCAAACCCAGTTTTTTCAATCTTCCCTCATAGATCATGTTCTCTAGACTTTTAATCATTTTTGTTGCTTTTCTCTTTCTCCAATTTATCCACTGCTTTCCAGAAATGTGGCACTTTTGTCTTGCTCACAACACTCCTGCTAATACATGTCAAAATAATGTTTGCTTTTTTTGCAACTGTTCACTCATATTTAGCTTGTGATCCACTCTGACCCAGACCCTTTTTGCAGTACTTCTGCCTAGGAGAGTCATTTCCCATTTTGTATGTGTGCAACAGATTGTTCCCTACTAAGTGGATTACTTTGCATTTGTCCTCATTGAATTTCATTCTATTTACTTCAGACCATTTCTCCAGGATAATGCATTTATCCTCATAAGACCCTTGTGATGCAGGGAAGTATTTTACAGATGGAGAACACAAAAGCTATGTGACTTGTGCAATGTCACATAGGTAATCTGTGGGGAGCAGTTTCCCAAGTTCCAGTGGTCAGGGCATCCTTCCTCTCCTGGCTCAGGCTCTGTCCTACACCATCCTTTTTCACCTTTTCAAGTGCAATGCCCATTTAAACTCAACAGATAATGTCTCATTCCTGGTACCCTTTATTACCTTGCTCTCCAAACAAGTGTCAGTGCATTTGGAATAAATTTCCCCCCAGTTCAATCACTACTTCTGCATTCAGATCTTTGTCAAATCTTCTATGAAGATTTACTTACTAGCTCCTCTTTTTATAAATATTACGGGCTTGATTCACTGCTACCCTCCAGCTTGTGCAATCATCTACACCAGTGACCATAAAAAGCTACCAGATCAGAATGGTAGCATTTCACGCCAATTTTGCACACAGTTTTACTGCTGTCAATGGTGGCACAAGGCCAAGGGTGAAACAAGCCACACACATCCAAATGGAAACATGATGGAAGAATTTCAAGTCCCACCAGTTTTCATAACTATTTCCTTTAGCAAGTTCTTTGGATTCATGTCACACAACCCTGCACCTTCTTAATGTAAGATCTCCTGACCTTTGAATAAATCTTTTCTTTCATTATTCATGTGATCCATGAAAAAACTAATTGCCCTTCTTTTGTTAAAAAAAAAATGCATGCATAGTACCTATTTAACATCTATGCCGTTCCCTTATCTTCTTTCACTTGGTTTGCCACTGTCATTCTCAAATAAATAAATGAACCTTTTTTCTCCCTCATTTCCCTATTGTGTATATCCCTGAAAAAATGTTTACTAATTGCTATAATATTCTCAGCAACCTTATGCTAATATTTGGTGCTCCAATTATCTTTTTTGCAATGCAGTAATTAAAATAAAACCTGTGCAACGACACTATTGACCAGATCATTTATGTCCTTTGCAGCTGTCTGTTTATTCTTGATACTGTTTCCCATTTCTTTGGTTGATTATATTGTCATCTGTCACCACATCTGTCATTTACAGCTCATTAATGTCAATTGTACCCTCAAGGTCAGAGCACATAATCAAAAAAATAGCATATAGGGCCTGAATATAGCAGAAATATCAATAAACTGGGGTGGGGTGGGGGGAAATTGTCAGAAAAGGGATGCTACTTCTCTTGTCCTCCAGTACCACAGAGGCATCTACATGTTAGCACTGACTGTTTGTGGTTTTCTCCATATTAAGACATGAAGATCTTGTATTTAAGTACATTATATTTATTTAAACACTACATACCAATCACAACCACCACAACAACCTGGTGTTGGCTGCAGCCTGCAGCTTCCTGCAGTCCAGAACCGTGCCTTCCAAAATGGAGAACAATATTTGGCCTCTGCAGCCACACCCCACCTCTTTACACAACAATGGTAGCTGCTCCACATAACATTTGGGCAACACAGTTTGAGGGAAGTGGCCAGGCAGAGCCAGAGGAGATCACTTTCCATACTGTCATCCTCCTGGGTAATATTCACATAACATTGGAACATTTGAGCATGCAGGTTAATTCTGACAGAATTCAACGTTAACTTACAAAGATCTCTGGCAGCACCATGTTTGTAAGTGCCCTGTAGCCATCCTTGTGACTCCAGGAGCCACCACGACGATCTCAACAGCCTTCCATCCTGCTGCTGCCTTTGGGAAAGAAACAGAAAATACCATTTGGACAGAGCTCTCACAGCTGTATTGCAAACCAAGCATTCAAAACTCATGGGTCCCACACCCCACAATTTTGAGGTTGTTCTTTTTACTCTCATGATATTTAAGCAAGAACAAAACATAATATATGTAGGGTTCTTATTTGCCTTCTGGCTTTTGAGCCTTCAGGGTGCATTTGGGTCACATTTTCAAGGTTTTCCTCTGCAACCTTGAGAGCTAGAAATTTTTTTTTTTTTAAATTAAAGCTGAGGTTTCCACATATTTGACTTGTGACACACAGAGGCCCTGGAGGTTTTTCGCCTTCCCCTGCAGCGTGGGGCATGGGTCGCTTGCTGGTGGATTCTCTGCAGCTTGAGGTCTTCAAACCACAATTTTGAGGATTTCAGTAACTCAGTCATGGTTAGAGGTTGTTATAAAAGTGGATGGGTAGGGTTCTGTGGCCTGCCTTGTGCAGGAGGTCAGACTAGATGATCATATTGGTCCCTTCTGACCTATGAGTCTATGAGTCTATGAGAAGGTCAGACTGGAAGATCTGGTGGTCCCTTCTGGCCTTAACTCTATGATTATGTTCACATAATTTCAGGAGCTGGGGCTTTAAGAAAAGCATTTCATGTAATGAAATATGGTAAAATTGGGATAGTTGACAATACTGCCACAGTCACGTGACCCACTGCCTCTTCCACTACTGTGCAGCCGATCCATAAAGCTACTCCCTGGTATGTTCAGTCCCTTCAGGGACGGCTTTATGTATTTTGCCACCCCAAGCATGGCAGTCAGGCGGCTTTTGGCGGTGTGCCTCTGGGAAGTCCGCTGGTAATGTGGATTTGGCAGCATGCCTGCAGGAGGTCCACCAGTCCTGCGCCTTTGGTGTATCCACCGCCGAATTACCGCCGAAATCGTGGGACCAGTGGACCTCCCGCAGAAATGCTGCCGAAGGCGGCCTGACTGCCGCCCTCACAGCAACCAGCAGGCTGTCCCCTCTAGCTTGCCGCCTCAGGCATGCGCTTGGTGCGCTGGTGCCTGGAGCCACTCCTGAGTCCCTTAATCTACCATCTTCATTGTTGATACGTACAATCACTACAGGGTATTAAAGAGGACATGCTGCTCACCTCCCTCAACATTTTACTGTGCTGTTTATGTTTTCTGCTTCTCTTCAATCATCTCCAAGAAGAAGGTTTCATTCATCCTCTTCTCCATTCCCTTCTGCCTTTGATCCACATTCATAATTCCAAATGCAGACAACTGGGTGTTTTACACCCAGATCAGATATGTGATTTAGGGCTCTGAATAGTCCCATACTTTTTTCTACACTTGGGTTCTTGAAGGAGCCCAATAAACGTGGGTGCTCAACTCCCATTCAATTTCCCTGGAATCTGAGCACCTTCAGGCTCCTTTGAAAATCCCAGCCCTATCTGCTAATTTTCACAAATTTCATTGAAGCCACTGCAGTCTCATAGGTGTTTCACACCTAACAGTGATGAGCCCACCACGGCCAAGATATAAAATCAGTTTTAAATTATTTTCATGCTCAGCTCATTTGCCTAGGAATATGTTTAGGAAAATTTATATTCCTCTTGAGTGTTCCATCAGTTGGATCTTGCCTTCAGGAATATACATGTTGAGTCTTATCAGTGAAAGATTCCATTATCAGTAGCCCAACACATTTTAGGGTAACTGAAATCACTGCAGTGCTAAGGAAAGATGTATGACCTACTTGCATAAAAAAACTACTTGCTTTCTACTTTATTCCAAATAACCTCTCCTAGATTGTTCAAGTATATATTTCATACATCCTCCATTACGCTCACCAACATCCCCAAACTCTTTATCCTATTACCCTATTACAGTTTCTGATGTCTTTATATATTACATTAGCATCCAGTCTATCCCATCATTCCCACTTCAGAGGCAGTCCATCTCTCTGTGCTATTCCAGTTTATTCACAAAGCTCACACCTTCCATATTGCAACATCAAGATGATCATTCATCCAAATAATCCTGGTCAGCACTGTCACAACTTTGACAACAGATGACTGTACCTGTCACATTAGATAAGCTATTCCTTTTGATTCAGATTAAATGGCAGGATGATACGTAGATATAATCTGTCACATGGAAGCCTTGGTGAAAAGACAAGTCTATCAAACACAAAGTGCATGAAGAGAATGAAAAAGCACATGAAATGTAATGAAATGTATTTTAATATTTGAAAGATCCTCCTCCAAAGGAAAACTTAATAGAGGAGAAACTATTAAGCTTCTTACCAGTGAGAGAAATATCTCTCTGTCATGCACACGCAGGCGCACACACACACGCCATTAATACACTATGGGTTTCACTATGGTCTCCTGTTCATTCTCCCTGCTTATTTCTCCCAGCCATCTTGTTTCCATCAGCAATGCTAATAGGTTGAGATGTTCAAAGCAGTGCAAGGAAATTGGCCACATGTCTTCCACTAGTTAACAGATTGTGTTCCTTCTATTCATTCTAATGGAAGATATGTGGTGAAATCCCCTGCACAGCTCTGAAAATCGCAACCCAATCTCTAAATACAGTCAAGGGAACAGAAGCACAGTCAGATGTCAACATCTTTTATGTCCAGCCTCAATTTATTCATACTTGTTCTATGCCTTTTTAGTAAGTTTCATATTGCCAGGATGGTGTAAAGGAGCTTAAGTGTAAATGACAACCAGGTCCTACATTTCCATCAACAAAAGTAAATAGGCTCCTACTTCCCTGGTCATAGAAACTGCAGTAACTCCTCTAGAAAGAGTACTCACAGGAAATTCCAAATGTGTGAGGTAAAAGGCTCCCAGATACCACCGTGACAGCCATCTACCATGCACAGCAAATATTTGTGGTGATAGTAATAATAAATAATTCATCCTTGGTGTAACAATTTATGTAAATAGAATTACACCAATGATTAATTTGGCCCCCAATACTTTAATTTTCATGATCTATTTTGAGGGATCACACTGGAAATTACTCTAATTCCAAGATATGTATTGAAATCATCCTTTGTACACAAATGTCAGTAAGTATGTGACTCTCATTCTAACTTCAGGAGGCCTTGTTACAGAGGCTAAGAAGTCATCCTCCATGGTGAAGGGCATGGAAGAGATCCAACAAGCAAAATACCCAGTAAATGCGACTATTAGGCATACATGAGGGAACATGTCATCTCCTTCAAAATTGAGCTGGGGAAAATGCAATTCCACTAGGATTTAGGCTCCTAAGAAACTTACATGCTTTTGAAAATTTCATGTACAAAGTATATTATTACAAGCCCAAGGATTTTCAAGAATAGCCTAAACTTAGGCTCCTAAATTCCTAATTCCCATCCTCTGCCTTCCCCCCAGTTGTCAAACTGGCATCTAGAATTCATGCCTAAATTCTATATTTAGGTATGTAGGATGAGATTTGTAAAAGTCCTCAATAAAGTCCATGAGTTAGGCCAATGTTTTTGAAAATCGCACCCAAAAGTTACTTATGATAACGTTAGGCACCTAAGTTTGACATCTGAGCACAATATTCATAGTAATAAATTAACATTGTTCCTGACATAAAGGGCCTGATTTTCACATTACCAGGGGAAAATTAAGTCAAAAGCCACAAAGTGACAACAATCTTATCTTCCTCCAAGTTATTTTTCAAAATTCACTGTTTCTCTAGTGCATACAGAAAACTGCAACCTGATACTGAATAGGAAGGTGGCCAGTTGTGATGACTGCTCCTCACCGGCTAAGAATTGCACACATTTTTTGTAACCCCATGACCCTTACCTGACCATCACTGCTGCTTGTCTGTTTCATCCACCTGTTACATCTCATTTTTTAGATTACAAATCTAAAAGATAAATAAGGTCTGCTATTTTGCAATTGCAATTACAAGAACTGTGCATGCAACCTTCATATTTGCATGTGCATATGGCCAGTTAGACACAAAGTGTGTAATTACACATGCAACTTTGCAAATAACAAACTGGGCTCCTGCTGATGTGAAAATCAGTATTCTACATTATTTATTTTGACTGAGGGTTTTTTGGCCTTGGGAAAGTCACTGACCCTCCCTAGATTAGCATTCCCATCTGTAAAATGGAGATATTCTTTTCTTATTTAGTTCACAGGGGAATTATCAGAATTAATCAGTTCATATTTGCTAAGTGCTTTAGAGATGAAAAGTGCTATGTTATTCTAAGACAGATACAAGAAATCATATCCACGGAGATGAGAAAATAGACATTGTACTGAACAAAAACAAATAAAAACAACATGACCAGAGCATGTGTTAGCCGTTTGTTAACAGCTATTTTCTTTTCAATGTTTTCAAAAGTTAGTTCTCAATGGCCATAGCTCTTTAATAACTCAGCTGCTTCTCCCTCCCTTCTCTTTCTCCTTTTCCTCAATGCAGTGTGTGATTGATTGCTTTTAAAAAAATACAGTTTCATTTTTTAATGTGACTCATATACTGGAAAAGTAGAATCAGTCATGAAGACAATTGTGTAATTAAGCAAAAAATTCATAGAACGGGGGGGAAGGAGAAAGAAAGACACAGAGCTACTGTAGCTATTTTAATCAGCAAAAGTAGTATCATACTGAAAGAAAATCAAGCCAGTCTCATAGCCAGCAGAGGGAGCCAGGAAAAGTGCTTACTATGCACTTAAAGAATAAAGAGAAACTAAAACAGATGCAATTTTTTCACCTCTTTAGGGCTTTGCAAGCATCTATACATTATTTGGTTGGGTTTTTTTTAAAATGCATCTATTTCTAACATTACACATTTAAAATCATTAAATAACTTAAAAGACCTTACTGATTTTCTGCAGAAGAGGAATATTTGATTTCTACAGTTTACAGAGATGCAGCAGAACATTTCATGAGCTTTGGTTATTTAGTTCCCAGGAAGTCTAATCTTTGTTCAAGCAAAAGAAGTTCCCCTGAAGTGATTTGCAGGACTAAGATACAAGCAATACACACACAATGAGCCAGATGTTAGGCAAATAGAAAATAGCATAAACACTGCCAAATTAAGTGGAAGAGTGTAATAAGAAAACTCAGAAGCAGGAAGCCTGCTAAACAACCAGTGGGGCCCCTTGACAATCAAAATACAAAAGGAGCGCTTAAAGACGATAAAGTCATTGCGGAGAAACTAAACGGATTCTTTGCTTCAGTCTTCACGGCTGAGGATGTTAGGGAGATTCCCAAACCTGAGCTGGCTTTTGTAGGTAACAAATCTGAGGAACTGTCACAAATTGAAGTGTCATAAGGAGTTTTGGAATTAAATGCCTAAACCAACGAACATAGTCACTGGAACGAGATGGCATTCACCCAAGAGTTCTGAAAGAACCAAAATGTTGAGTTGCGAAAACATAACTGAGGGCTGATCTACACTGATTTCAAGCGCGCCCGCGCGCACGCGCCGTGCCAGCGACGCACTGCATGGAGTGCTTTGAAGTGTGAGTGTAGTCAGAGCGGAGTGCTGGGAGAGAGCTCTCCAGCGCTCACGTAAACCACATCCTTACCGGGTGTAGTGGTTGGGGGGCAACGCTGGGAAAGGCGCGCGCCTCCAGCGCTGCCACCCGATTACATGACACTTAAACAGCGTGTATCTTGCAGATCGCATCAGGGGGTGTTTTTTTCACACCCTGAGCAAACGAAAGTTGCAGCGCTGTAAAGTGTAATGTACCAGGCCTAAGGTTTTAACTCTGTCCTTTAAATCGCTTTGGTACCATGACGGAAAGCTAGCTAATTAAGCCACTAATTTAAAAAGCCTCCAGAGGTGATCCCACGGCAATTAGACCGGTAACGTCTAGTTTGTACCGGGCAAATTAGTCGAAACAAATGTTCAGATATAATTGTCAGACACGTAGAAAAACAAACTGTTGAGCAATAGTCAGCTGGTTCTGGTAAGGGAAATCATGTCTACTAATCTGTTAGAGTTCTTTGAAGGGGTCACAAATATGTGGACAAGGGGGATCCAGTGGACATAATGTACTAGATTTCCAGAAAGCCTTGACAAGGCCCTCACCAAGGCTCTTACGTAAATTAAGCTGTCATGGGAATAAAAGGGAAGCTCCTTTCATGGATTGAGAACTGGTTAAAAGACAGGGAACAAGGTAGGAATTAATGGTAAATCTCAGAATGGAGAGGGGTAACTAGTGGTGTTCCCCAAGGTCAATCCTAGGATCAATCCTATTCATTTATTCATAAATGATCTGGAGAAGGGGTAACAGTGAGGTGGCAAGTTTGCAGATGATACTAAACTACTCAGATAGTTAAGACCACAGCAGATTGTGAAGAACTTCAAAAAATCTCACAAAATAAGTGACTGGGCAACAAAATGGCAAATGAAATTTAATGTGGATAAATGTAAAGTAATGCACATTGGAAAAAATAACCTAACTATACATACAATATGAATGGGGGCTAATTTAGCTACAACGAGTCAGGAAAAGATCTTGGAGTCCTTGTGGATTGTTCTCTGAAGATGTCCACACAGTGTGCACAGGCAGTCAAAAAAGCAAACAGGATGTTAGGAATCATTAAAAGGGATAGAGAATAAGCTGAGAATATATTATGCCCTTATATAATCATGGATCCCTCTTCGAATACTGTGTACAGATGCGGTCTCCTCACTCTAAAAAAGATATTCAGCACTAGAAAAGGTTCAGAAAAGGCAACTAAAATGATAAGGTTTGGAGAGGGGTCCCATACAAGAAAAGATTAAAGAGGCTAGGGCTCTTCAGCTTGGAAAAGAGGAGACTAAGGGGGCTATAAAAGAGTATATAAAAATCATGAGTGATGTTGAGAAAGTGGATAAGGAAAAGTTATTTACTTATTCCAAAATACAATAACTAATGGTCATGAAATGAAATTAATAGGCAGCAGGTTTAAACAAATAAAAGGAAGTTCTTCTCACGCAGCATCAGTCACTTGTGGAAATCCTTACCTGAGGAGGTTGTGAAGCTAGGACTATAACAGTGTTTTAAAAGAGAACTGGATAAATTCGTGTGGTGAAGTCCATAAATGGCTATTAGCCAGGATGGTTAAAAAATGGTGTCCCTACCCTCTGTTGTCAGAGGATGGAGATGGATGGCAGGAGAGAGATCACTTGATCATTGCCTGTTAGGTTCACTCCCTCTGGGGCACCTGGCATTGGCCACTGTCGGTAGACAGATACTGGGCTAGATGGACCTTTGGTCTGACCCAGTACGGCAGTTCTTATGTTCTTATGTTCTCCTCCATACTACACTATAGAAGCCTACCTGTGCTGTATAATAATAATACCTAGTTCTTATTAGCACTTTTCATCAGTAGATCTCAAAGTGCTTTACAAAGAGGTCATTATCATTACCACCATTTTACAGTTGGGGAAACTGAGGCACAGGGAAATGAAATGACAT
This sequence comes from Chelonoidis abingdonii, assembly GCF_003597395.2. Taxonomy (NCBI): domain Eukaryota; kingdom Metazoa; phylum Chordata; order Testudines; family Testudinidae; genus Chelonoidis; species Chelonoidis abingdonii. The sequence goes on from NC_133787.1 coordinate 32,063,030, forward strand.
GACTCAAGTGCACATGATGCTGATAGAGGCACACAAGCAGAGCTGGCTGAATACTATTAGATGAATTATGTATTTACTGATTTTTGCAGTTATTCATCGAATACTAATATTGGCCAAATATTTTTTCTATTAATCCACTAGCTTTATACAACTGAACAATTTTCTTGGACTGATTAATAACACCACCTCGGTCAAAGAATCTTAAAAATGAAAGGGCCAGCTCATCAGCTAGTCTGAATGGGCATGGCTCAACTGACTTCGATGCAGCCATGCTCATTTGCACCAGACCTGTGGCTCAGAGCCAGGCAAATACTGCCAAAAAAAAGTTTCCAGAGCTATTCATAGATGATATTTTTTTGTAAACTTGCTTTAGTATTGAGCCTCTTTTGTGCTCATTCTGGGCCCAATCCTCCAACCACATAAGCACGAGTAGTTTTACTTTTGTGAGTAGTCCCAGGGGCAGCTCCAGAGGTTTTCCACATGGTAAGCACAACTGAACCACTCTCATTTTAATTAGCATGGCACAACTCAGGTTTGGCCTGTCCACCAATTTCACAATGATGAAGGGACCACCAGGCCAAATGTCAGTGAGTAGTGTTGCAAATCAGTGCACCAGGTCGCAATGTTACTCATCTTAGGGACCCTCTCAAAGGGAGCATCTGGGGCAAAACTGCCATTTTTGCCCCCCAAGTAGCCCTGCCTCTGCCAATGGTACACACTGTGCATCATGTGCATACAGCTATGCGTGCCACTGAGTAGTCCCATTGACTTCAGTAGGACTAACCACTTGAGTAAAGCTGGTCATGCAGGTAACTGAAGGGTGGAATCAATACTGCAAACAATCTAGTAAATGGATTTGTTGGTAAAAAGGCTCACAGAAACAGTACATTTTAAGCAGAATTAGCAGAATGTTTAACAGAAAGGGAATTTCAGACTCCTGATAATGAGACTTGGCACAAGAAACCTGATTCTAAGTATTACATTCCTCCAATCAAGGAAGAAAATAGTATCACCTCATGTATGTGTCTAGTCAAAAACAACTCAGTTTGACAGTGAACATTCACAATATACGGCTTACAATGAGCTACAGACCAAGATATTTTCACAAATTACGTATTGAATCTAATTGTTATTCCAAAGTATTTGCAAGGAAATCACAATCTGCTCATGGACAAGCTATTAACAGAATGAGATGAAATTTGATTAGTAAAATCCAGTTCTCCTTAAACTGCATGTCTTCCTCTGCCCTTTGGACTGCCACTGACAAAGTAATAACAAGCATTTCCAAGTTCTGCAACTAGGTCATGACTGTGTTTAGGACAGAAGCAATCTACTGTAACTTATGTCATGTGATATTATCTTCAACTGTGACACACCACAAGAGTTTTTCATCCAATAGCAATATTATGTAAACATCTTATATTCTTTAGCATTTGCTTTATGGCAAGGAATGAACACATTTTGCTTTGAACATTTACAAGTAATGATAGGAAGGCCCTTTGTTTTATCTGTTCAGCTAATAGTCATCCGCTTGTATTTATATGGAGACTTCTTCAGTAATTATATAAAATGCAGCAATGCTTAGTGCACCCCCAGAGCTGCTAATGCTACTTGATATATACTCAATGCTACAGTGCTCAGAAATGCGTGCATATAGGGTGACCAGACAGCAAGTGTGAAAAATCAGGATGGGGTGAGGGGTAATAGGTTCCTATATAAGACAAGGACCCAAAAAATTGGGACTGTCCCTATAAAATCAGGACATCTGGTCACCCTACGCACATATGAATATACCTCTATATCTAAACTCACATTTGACTTATCCATTACCACCGTATAGCCTCAAACAAAAAATGGGGATGAAAACTGGTTAGCAAAATATAATTCAGAACAGTTAGCAAGAAGGTCTAGATTTTTTAAAAAGTTTGCTTATAACAGAGCTTTTTCTTCCAATTGTGAAAAGTACGAGAGTTCCTAAAGCATATTTCTGTTTGCACCTTTACGATGTTCTTTACCTCAAAAATAGCATTAGTAGCACACAATGTAATAGTTGCTTTGGTAACTGATTTTTCCCCCTTTAAAAGCAAAGTGAAAAGTGGTGTAACACTCACCTAAATTGCCAGTGCATATGAGATTGCCCTGCAGCTAAAGTAGCTCTTACATCATCATTTTTCCTGTGCTTTTTCCATGAATATGCACAAACTGTTAAGTATTACATGCTAAATAAGTAAACAACTGGGGTGAATTCTAGCATATTGCTATTAAAGGAGGTTATTCTAAAAGGCTTTACTTTTGGAGAGGAACTGGAAGTTAACTGCTCTGATCAATAGAATTTGAAATAAATTCATTTTAATAATAACCCGCCTTTTAATGAGAGTCCCACCTACACATGAGCATATGTGATCAGAGATTGAAGTAACTCCATTGTGTACATTTTGAACAAGCTTCTATGCTAGAATCCAGTTGGTTTGAACTGTAATAGCGGTGCTAAGGGACTGAAAAGCAGCCAAGCATCCTAGGTAGCATAGAACTGATGTGACAGGCTCCTGTGCTACATACCTGTAGCCCCACTGTAGGGGGCTCAGATAGAGCTCTGGTTAGTCTCTGCAGGTGGACAGTACCCTTGGGGACCATAGCCAAAGGTGAACTTCAGAAACAAAGTCAGCCAAATATGGCAAATCTTCAGACTCCAGTGAGAACAGCCAATCATCTCACACTGTAACCACTAATTGCTGTTCTTTAAGGACTGTGAAGCTGTTTTGATTTAACATTTACAGTTTAATCATCCAAGAAACCAATCTGTAGCCAATCATAATGCAACATACAAATACAAAAGAGCTCCAGAAAAGAGGCCCAGTCCTGTCCCATTCTCTTTTATACCAAATTCCAACTGACTTCATTGAGACCAGGAATAGGCCTTTGCTGCATCAGTTAAAATAGACACTTGTTAGTAATTTATATAATTACAAATACAATTTTTCCAGAATTATGGACTTACTTTTACATAATAATGGCCACTCTATGTATAACTAATCTAAATAAATCATGTCACTATGGTTCAAATGAAAATTAAATAGTTTCTGATTTCGCCTCAAGCCCTTGTATGAATTTGTTGAGATCAAATGCATTTATAACATCTGCTCACTATCTGGAGGTTTTTAAAACATATTTAGACCATTAAAACATTTTTTATGCAGTAGAGGTTTTATCAAAATTTAGATTGTAAATTATAATTTGATGGTTGAAGCATCAAGAAACTTCTTTTGTTTAATTGATTTATAGATTCCAAGGATGGAAGGGACTGTTGTGATAATCTAGTCTGATTTCCTGTCTAACGCAGCCATAGAACTTCCCCCAAATAAGTCCAAGAGTAGATGTTTGAGAAAAAATATCCAATCTTGATTTTAAAGTTGCCAGTGATGGAGAATCCACCAGGACACTTGGTAAATTGTTCCATGGTTAATTACCCTCACTGTTAAAAATCTATACTTTATTTCCAGTCTGAATTTTGTCTAGATTCAACTTCCAGCCTTCAGATCATATTATACCTTTTTCTGCTACTTTGAAGATCCCATTATCAAACATTTGTCCCCCATTTAGGTACTTATAGTTTTAATCAAGTCACTCTTAAGTTTCCCTTTGGTAAACTAAATAGACTCAAAGAGCTTAATCTATCACTATAAGGCATACTTTTTAATCTTTTACTCATTCTCCTGGCTCTTATCTGAAACCTCTCCAATTTCTCTACATCCTTCTTAAATTGTAGACACCAGAACTGGACACGGTATTTCAGCATGTTTTCAAGACTGCAAACTAATTTAAAACATGCAGTGCCATTAAATTTCCCTGATGCCTTTACATTAACTAGACTACACATATCAATTTTATCAAGTGATGTATTTACCCTTTTATCAGTATAGGCAGTGTCTGTCATGTGATCTTATTTTCAACAGCAAATTACTTCCTGTTGTGAGTTCAACTGTTCGAAAAACTCTGCAAGAATTCTATGCTGCAGGAAATAGTCCTGTTCTATGAAAATATTGTCTAGTTATACAAGTTATTTCCCTACTGAATTGCTTTGCTTTTCCTAACTCTTTAGACTCTGTTCAATTTAATCAGATTATTTTCAAAAACAGGATAGCTTTTTTTAAATACTAATAATTTCAAAGGTTTTTTAGAGCTGATAAATATTTACATTAGATCCTTTCCAATACCAGCAATACAAAAATAAGATAAATATGGTAACAATACTCTGTATATTTAGTGACGATAAATCTCAAATGAAAACTTAACACTGATTTTCCATTCTGATAAAGACCAACCTATTCACTTCAATCCTTATGTTTTTTTTCCTTTTTTCATGCCAGAGGCAAAACCTATTAGTTCTATAGTAAATGGGGAAAGGAGATTTCAAATCTCTAACATTCTGTTATATTATACCAACTGTATTAAGTGTTTGCTGTGATATCTGTTTAAACAGAAGCAAATGCATATCAGTGTGTGCATATTGAGGCAGCATTCAGTACAAACAGCTCTGATTTTATTATTTAGACAGCCCCCAGTAATAACAAAAGTATTTATTTAGGGTTAATTCTGAAAGCTTCTTGCTCTGCAGGCCAGTACACATCAAGCAATGATGAAAGTAGTTTCACTAAAGTTTAGCAGGCTTAAATCGGTCACTTACATCAGTATCTAATTATAGAAGACTGGATCATGGGGTTAGCCTGCCAGCTTTGCCCAACGCACCATCCAGCATAGCTGAGTCAGCATAGTGGAGAGGGGTGGAAGTCTGCTACTCATATGGACTACCCACCTGGCACAAGTGGATGGAGAAAGGAGGCTCTTTTAGACATGATTACATCCCTAGATTGTTACTGGGTGAGTGCAGAATAGCTTTGCCCCTTAAACAGGGCAGATTAAAATCAGCCTAGGTTAAATGAAGTTCTGACCTTTCAAACGCATCTATCTTTGAAGAGAATAAAACTGAAGAGAACTATGGTTATTCTTTATCTATTCAAACCACAAACGCATGCTTTACCCACAAGTATGTTTAAAGAGGCCTAATTAAATGAAGTGCAGTGTGAGATAATTAAAAAAAGAAAAAAACCAGTTTAAGTACAATCTACTTAATTATTTCATTGTCAATTAAGGGACCAATTCTGCAAGCATTTTTTCATCCATGGAAGTTCAGATGTTTGCCTAGACTAAAAGTGCAGACCTGAAATCTGCTATATAAATTACACCAGAGACTTGCATTCTTTGTCACTTTACAGGAAACTCATCTGCTGTGCAATGCAGTTGCGAAAGGACAAAAGGCTGCAAGACAGGGAGAGCATTCGCAGTGTTGGCAAAAGGGGATGTTTGCTCCTAAAACGAACAAAATCCTGCCTCAGGAATGCAGAAACTTCTGATTTATTTTATTTTTTTTTTTGCCAAAAAGTCAAAGTATTAAATTATAGCTGACACCGCAATCTTTGCATACAGAATGAAATGCAGGTGTTGGCAATGCCAACACTACCTTGGCCTCTTTGGCGCCACTCCTTCTCTGTTGGACTACAGAATCCTGAATGTACTTCTGCCAGACAATGTTTTAACTTTAGCCCGTTGATTGCAGTTGAGTTATACTGGTGCAACTGAGAGCAGAAAGTTTGGCCAAGTGAATTTTATTTCTCAGAAGTGAGAGAAGCCGATAGCACAATGCTCCTCTGGTAATTTCTTTGCAAACATTACCATAAATGTCTGCCAAGACTGCTCAGCCCTGACCTGCAACATTCCAGCCCTAGGCCTTTTTGATCATGTCAAATTTTTGCTCTTTCTGTGATGTAGACAAATGTTTACTACAGAACAAATCTGAGGCCACCAGATCTACAGATCAAGAATTAGAGGCTATCAAACTCTTCTGTGACACAGAAGAAGGTTTCAGACTCTGGTGCACCAGGATGAAAGGCAGTGAGCTCTTGAACTAAACATGTTGTGAGGAGAGAGTCAACAGTATTTTCAATGGATAATTCCACTGGCTGAAGGTGTCTTGGTGAAAAAACTATTATTACTGCAAATAGTAAAAAGCGTCTTCATCCAAGAAAGTAAACAAGAAGTTCCAGAGGTTGGGGGAATGGGAGAGGTCCATTTTTCTTTAAACCTGTGTAATAATTTATTCTTATTGTGTTAAAAAACAGCAGGTGGCGCATGATTGTTGAGAAAAATATCATTTGAAGATCAACTTCCACAGAGATCAATGGGCAGGGGCGGCTCCAGGCCCCAGCATGCCAAGCGCAGGGGGTGCTCTGCCGGGGGTGCTCTGCCGGCGCTGCGAGGGCAGCAGGCAGGCTGCCTTCCGCGGTTTGCCTGCAGAGAATCCGCTGGTCCCACGGCTTCGGAGGACCTGCGGGAGGTCCGCCGAAGCCACGGGACCAGCAGACCCTCCGAAGGGAAACTGCTGGAGGCAGCCTGCCTGCTGTGCTTGGGGCGGCGAAATCCCTAGAGCCGCCCCTGTCAATGGGGTTTCAAAAGGTTGGCAGAATTTGGCTCTATTGGAGGAAGCAAACAAGTACCTTGTGCAGATTGCTAATGTTTTACTTGATACCCTCCTCAACTTCTGGATGTTTAGTGCACAGCTTTGTTGAAGATGTCCTGTAAGCTTGTAAACATGAAGGCTCAGACTTTGTGCCAAAGCAGCAATCTCCCAGGGAAAACAATGTATTACTACAAAAGAAAGGCAAGTAATGGAAGGTATATTAGAATGGTTGCAGCCCTTGCCTATATAATCATTGTATGGCAAGTAACAGGAGTTAATTATTACCAAGGGGATAAATTTAGACCCTGGAAGAAAAGGGATAAATTCAAAGGAGAAGCCTGAGATTCCTGTTCCTTCTGCAGAAATCTGCAGCTGTCAGCCCTCCATCAGGCAGCTTACTAGCTCAACTGTGCCGTCAAATAGTAAAGAACTAAGAGTTTGGAAGTGCCAAATCATCAGTGAGGGACACAATTTTTGCTCATGTAAATGGCATAACTCCAGTCACTTGACGGGAATTCATCTTATTTACATTAGAACAAAAGTTGTTTTCGCTAAAGGACATCACCTTTATTTTTGTATCTTCTAGCCTTCCAAATAAATGTTAATATATCATGCTGCATTTTTTAAAATAAATGTAACTGGAGGAATTTATAACAATTAATACAGGAGGAAAGCTCATTTTAATGGTATAATCCAAGAAAACAATGATAGGCAACTTAGGTTATTCCAGTTAGAGAAGCAGAGAATCCTGTGGCACCTTATAGACTAACAGACGTTTTGGAGCATGAGCTTTCGTGGGTGAATACCCACTTCGTCAGACGCAGGTAGTGGAAATTTCCAGGGGTAGGTATATATATGCTAGCAAGCAAGCTAGAGATAACGAGGTTAGTTCA
>NC_133787.1:32072723-32094672 GCF_003597395.2 Chelonoidis abingdonii
TATTCACCCACGAAAGCTCACGCTCCAAAACGTCTGTTAGTCTATAAGGTGCCACAGGATTCTCTGCTGCTTTTACAGATCCAGACTAACACGGCTACCCCTCTGATACTTGACAGTTAGAGAAGGTTATTTTAAGTTTAATAGCTAAAAGGGAATAAAGATTCTTTGGCTCCATCAAGTACTAAATATTTAATTGAAATGAAGCCCACTGTTTTTACGTACATCTAAATGACCATCGGTAAGTCTTTGTTATAATTAGTTTGAATGCAGAAAAATTCTCAAAAAAATTACACTTCAATATGCTGAGACAACTGGCCATCAGTAATGAGTCACCAGCATACAGTGCATTCTGATTATCAATATCTCTGACTTTTATACCATTACTACAGCTGCTGGAGTTAATTCTTTGAACCAGAGAGTTACCATAATCAGAACAAACAATAATGGAGATAAGAGACAGCCCTGCCTACCTTCAGGTTTCACGCCAAAACTGTCAGATTAATAATCCTTAATAAAGATCTTGGCTGTTCGGAATCTTTTCTAAGTAAGGAATTTTGATCCAAATCCCCCAACTTAACAGCAGTAAAAGAGTAATGACCACACAACACAATCAAAGGCCTTTTTGGAGTGTAGGGAAAGGATCACTCAGGTTAGTGGTGTGAATTGCACTTAATAAACTTCTAGTGTTCTAATAAAACCCGTCTCTCCCACATAATCCTACTTGATCATAATGGACTGTCCAGGGAGAAATTCTTCTAGTTTGCGTGTTAAAATTTAGGATAAGACTTTTGTATTCCTGTTGAATAGATACATAGACCTATATGAGTCACGCTCTTTAGAGACCTTTATCAGTAATCATGTTGGAGACATGGAGACACACAGTTGAAGGAAAACTATTAGACAAAATTGGAGAAAATTCTCTTCTGTGTCAAAGCTCTGCTTAGTGCAGAATAGGGGGGCAGGAGGAAATTGCAGAAAAGATTCCAGCCCCTAGTCCAGAGTAATTATAACTGCTTCCAGGCTGTTCTAAATTCTGACACTGGTGTAGAACAAATGGGGAACAAGTGTCTGAGAGGTCTGTCACACCCACTCCACATACCTGCCATGTCCCCTGTGCCAACAGAGAAGGGAGGCCAGAGGTTCGGGGCCTAGGTCCAGATCAGATGCTGCAACAAAGAGAATTCTCTGCTGGAAATTTGTGCACAGAATCTAGGCCCTTTATACCACCTGAGTGGTGCATGGAGTCAGGATCTCAGGATATAATCCATCCCAGAGAGTTGATTCAGAGATCAACTAACATGGAAACTAAGTTTTTTAAATAGTTTATAAAATTCAATAAGGACCTTGGGTTTTGGCAGAGGATAATTTTGAAATAGACTATTCTTCCTCTCCAACAGAAGGTGACCTTTTCCAACCACAACAGAGAGTCAAAGGCTAATAAGTTGGATCTAATAATTATTTTCCCTCATGTAAGTCATGTAAAACAGAGGATAATACAAATTAAGGTCTTTTGAGAGCCACTGTATTAGCACAAATACTATTCTCAGCATTTCTGATAACAATGTAGGGTGTTTCTCTCTGTTTGCGTCGGTCAGTGGCATTCAACAAGTTTTAGCTGCTTAACTACATTTTCCATACCATTCTGGTTTCATTCATTTGCATTTGCTTTCCCCTCCCCCCCACCCCCACCCGCACTTAACAGATTCTTCATTTAGATATATATTTTAATTGAAGAGCCTTTGATCCTTTCCCAATAAATCTAGTCTAACATTAAAGGGTAGTTTAACTGCTGCCTGAATTTTCATTTACTGGATAGTAAATAGAATTTTCAATTCACTTAGCATTGGCTTAATACTGCATTGAAGCCAATGGGTGATTTATCACTGACTTCAACGGGAACAGTTAGACAAATGCCATGCAGTTTTGAAAACCCCATCTTTCATTTTCAACTTTGGTAAAGCATCTCATTTTTCATTAGTGTAAACTGAGGATCTGATATCAAATAGAATCATACTATTTGCTGACAGCTGTTTTTTAATAGCACAATATTTGACCTCAGCAACAGGTATTCTATTTGAGCAGCTAATGGAAACCTCTATTCTAAGTAAAGGGTTCTCAAACTTCATTGCAACGCGATCCCCTTCTGAAAATGAAAATTACTACACAACCCCAGAAGGGGGGACCAAAGCCTGAGCCTGCCCAAGTCCCGCCACCTTGGGTGGGGGCCCAAAGCCCAAGAAATTCATCCTGAGGCAGGAGACCTGTAATCTAAGCCCAGCCGCCCAGGGCTGAAACCCGTCATTAGAAAAAGGTGTAGAGGTGGGTGTGTCACCAATTAGGTCAGGGTCAGGAACTACATCTGCCTCAGCAATGCTGAGGCTACACAGATAACTGCTTTTTCCTGTTACCAATTTGAGCAGGGCTTTGTGTATCAGTGGAGGTAGAGGGAAGGCCTACAAAAAGACTCTAGGGCCAAGAGGCAGGTGGTGCCTCCCAAGGAGTTGTGACCATGTCCCCCCCTGAGAAAAAGTAGCGGTATTTTGAGTTGCAAGGCATGGCAAAGAGGTCTGCCTGCAGAAGACCCAAGTAAGGCAGATCTCTTGAAAGATCACATCAGTCAGTTTCCACTCATGGTCTTGATGAAAAATTTTGCTCAGTGATTCTGCAGTGGTGTTCTGTGATCTCAGCAGATAGACTGCCAAGATTGCAATTCACTGGGCTATGCACCAGTTCCAGAGCCGCTCTGACTCTTTGCATAATGATCAGGATTTTGCTCCTCCTTGGCAGTTTATATAGAACATGGCTGCTTGGTTGTTCAGCCTCACTCTGACCAATTGGCCCCAGATGGAGAGGTAGGAACTGAAAGCTGGCATAACCGACTGCTTGAAGTTCAAGGATGTTGATGTAAAGCAACAGCTCTTGAGGAATCCATCTGCCTCAGGCTGTATGAATTTGTAGCTTAGAAGGGAGATATCCATAGTGACAACGTGTGTGGGAAGTTGATGCAAGGAGGGGGTTCCCACACAGAATTTTTGTGGGCCCTTCTATCAACTGAAGGAGTCGAGTACCATTTGAGGAACTGACATCACCCTGGACAGCCTGTTGTGAGTGAAAGCTGTCTTGAGCCAGGCTTGAAGATGCCAGAAGTACAGCCTTGCTTGGGGGTTTAATGAAAGTACAGGCTGCCATGTGTCCCAGGAGCATGAGGCAAGGCTTTGTCATGATTCATGGGCTCTCCTGTAATGTGGAGTTTGGATCAGACATTGTGGCAAACAGCGTCAGACATTGTCTGCAGGTAGGTATGCTTTGGGTGCCACAGAGTCTAGGGTGGCCCTGATAAAGTCTATGCATTGCACGAGCATCAGAGTTGATGTCTCTGTGTTGAAGCAAAGGCCTCGGGAGTGGAACAGAGCTAAGTCCTTCTTGGTGGCAGACTGGACTTAAAGGAAAAAATGAGCAGCCGGTCATTCAAACAGAGGAAAATGGCTATACCCATCTAATTGGGGTGGACTGCAATGGCTTAGAGGACCTTGGCAAAGGCTCTCAGGACAGTGCATAGGCTGCAATGCAGAACCCAATACTGGCAATGATCAGTGCCCTCTATGAACCTGAGGAAGTACTAGTATGCTGGGTGTATAGCTACATGAAAGTAGGAATCCTGGAGGTTGAGGGTGATGAACTTATCTCTGGGATCTAATGACAGAATGTTCATTACTAGGGTGACCATCCTGCAGTCTAAAAGCATTTAGAGACCAAAGATCTAGAATCGATCTCCACCCTTCTCTTGTCTTTGGGACCAGGAAGTTCTTGGAGTAGAAACCCTTTCTGATGAAGTCTGGAGGAACAGGTTTGATTGTCCCCAGTCCCCTGCTTCCTGGACTTTTTTTTGCTAGGCAACCAGTAAGCCCAGCTGCACTGTCTTGGAACTGACAGAATGGCCACAGCCTCAACTGGCTGCTTATCTAGTTGTCCTGCTTATAAGCCTGGCCCCAAAGTGGATCAGTGGCTGCTCAATACATACTATCCATATGCCTGCAACTACAATTGCACTTGTTCCAGTCCCTGCTCCTGCTTTGTTCCAGCCCTTGCTTCAAGTCCTGCTCCCAGTCCCTGTTGCAGCTCTGCTCCAGGACCTGCTCCCCTCTGGCTTCAGACTTCTGGCTTTGATCCATGGCTCTGCTTCTGGTTTATGACTCTGGTTGACCCTCATTTCTGGCATTTGGCTTCTGTCCCTCTGGCACTGACCCTTGGCTCATTTCCTGGACTCTGCCCAGCCTGGACCCAGCTGTAATCAGTAGGCCAAACTCTTGCTTCCACCATTAGGCATGACCACCGACAGCCTGGTTAGCCACACCCACTGAGCTCAATGGAACTACTCATGTTCTTGAAGTTAAACATGTTTTTAAGTGCTTTCCTAGATCAGGACCAGCAGCCTGCAGGACACCAAGTTATGCCTGTAAAAAATGGTAAGATTTTTAGACTGAAATTTATCAGAAATTACCTGCAGGTGGAAGGCCACAGATCAGGCTTCCACATCCAGATGAGCGATTCATCTGAACTCACTGGGCAACAGGAACTTATTTGTTTTGTTTTCTCATTTATCTTTGGATACTTATCATAGCACTCTCTGGACAACATTTGCTCAGCCAGAAGAGCAATTCTCTTATTGTATTATATTTCAGTCCAACTAGTATGAAGCTCTGTCATGGTGACCTAGCACCATTTTACTGATGTAAACAAGGCTGCATGGTAAACATCTACCCCACATAGGAAGGCACAAAGGGCCTTTTGTCTCTCTGGTGTTAACCCCTGGTGGGGAGGCAGCTATTCTCATTCTTTCCTTTTCATCTGAGTCTCACAGAAATTTTGTGTGTTTTCCCACAAAACATCTCATTCATTTCTTTCCTTCCATTTGGTCTTTCAATCTTCCTATCCCTTAGAGACATACTTCAGTCACTGACACAGAGCACTCCTGTGGAGAGCCGTTTGGACAGTGGAGACTTCTTTTAAAAGGAGAACACAAACAAAACTATTTCAAAGCAGGGTAACAAACATTGCCGTCATAAACTGGACTTAAAAGCTCCAGTACAAAAAATCCTATGGAAATTAGAAAAATGATAAATTATGCAAGATGTTTAAAAAAATCACAAATGTATGGAAGGAGTAATAAGAGAATGATATCCTCAGTATGGCACTTCATAGCATGGTTCAAAAACCTGATGTGGGATATCATAAAATCATAGAAACGTAGGGCTGGATGAGACTTCATGAGATCATCTAGTCCGGGCCACTGTGACCATCCTAGACCATCCCTGGTAGGAGTTTGTCCAATATGCTCTTAAAACTTCCAGTGATGGGAATTCCACAACTGCATCATGTTAATTCATTTAAATTTCTTATACCCTACTCCCTCCCTCCTCTTCAGAAGCACTACTGCTAGTCAGGTATTCTCATTTTGTAGCTATGCATATGCTTTTTCCTTCCTAAGTGTAGCACTTTGTACTTGTCTTTATTTCCTTTACTATTACATCCTGTGATTTATTTTAAAACTTTCTATAGAACCCTTTGAAGTTCCTGTAGAACCCTACTAGTTTTGTCTCTATTAAATGCTATAGGACTATTTCATAATGGTTTGCAAAGCAAAAAGCTGGAGGCAAATTAATCTAATTTGGATATATTGCTGAAAATGAGTAATCATGAAATTATAACTGCTAATCATACAATAAATATTGACAGTCATTCTTAAAGATCTATGCACAGTTTGTGCACAAAAGTGCCATTTGCTCTCATAGTTGCTTTTATGTATGTGCAGTCACAGAAACTATATGCACAGATGAAGATAGCAAAGTGCATATATTTGTGTTGCTCCACACATCAAGGATTTTTATACTCACATGGATTTGGTCTTGGGAAAGCATTTTTAAAAAAAGTCTAATGTACCAGAAAGAATTAGTCTGATCTTCTATTACAATATTACTGTATCACAAACCCTTTGCATTTCAAGAGACTCTGCTAATGGTGAACACTTTTTCAAGAGAGAGAAAGTGGATCAAAGTTTGCCAGCTAGTTTGAAATTACCTGGTCTGTAGCTCTGTGTGCCAAAAAAAACCACCCAACAGGTGTAACTGACCTCCCAGATGCTCCCTATTGTGCAGAAAACCCTGTGTTTGGGTGAGACTACTCATCTGCTCCTCCTCCCCATGCTCAGGTTCTTCATTTGCCTCCCAGCCAATTTCCACCCTGCACTTGCAGTATGCATATGCTCCTCCTCCCTGGTACAAGAGCATAGCAGGGATGATGATCCAAAGAAACTCAGCAGAGTCTATGTAGAAGTGCAGCCAGGCAGGGAGATGCTAGAAAAGCTCTGTGATAATCCTCCAGGCAGGAGAAGGCTATGAAAGGCCAAAGGGAAGGCACATTCAGGATTCCCATTTTGAACTAACTGACTATTTGATGAAATGATAATATTAATGGACGTTCAGCATTATTGATCTGAAACCCAAAGTAGCTAGATAAAGCCAAAAAATGTACAGACACTGTTAGCAAACTGCTGGGAGGACACCATAGAATATCCACAAACAGAGCAGCAAATGCACAGATAAAAGTATCTGCTGTGATATGAAAACTGGGTCCTAGCCACATATTTTGGTTGCTTCCACTAAACACTTGAATGAAGAATTTCCTAAAATGGTCACTGATTTTGGGTGCTCCACATGAGACACATGGAGAATGACTTTCAGAGGCGGTGAACATCCAAAACCAACAAGAAATAATCTAGAAATTAAACATTGTGCTGCTGTAGCCTAACCTGTACAAATTCTCTGTCTCAGCATCTGCAACTAGTGCCTCTCTCTGTGTAGTAGAAAGTCTGTGGAAGTCAATAGGAAACATGGCACTGCACAGTGTCTTGTAGAAAGTGTGACAACTTCTTAACTTCCTGCTGAAACTTGTCTGCTCTGGCACTTTACAGTGCTGCACTTTCTCACTCAGGAGTGTGAAAAAACACCCCCCAAGCACTGCAAATTTCAGTGCTGTGAAGTGGCAATGTAGACAGTGCACCAGCACTGGGAGCCACACTCCCGGCTCCGGTAGCTACTCCCCTCAGGGGGGTGGGTTTTTTACAACGCTGGGAGAGCTCTCTCCCAGCACTGGTGCTGCGACTACACAGGCATGTTAAAGCATTGTGGAGACATACCCTTTATGGATCAAGAACTAGCAGAGACATCAAGTAATTTACACCTAATCCACTGCCAGCTGAAGACAACCAAAAGTAAACATCTTTACCGCAAAGCAATGACTAAACTTAACTTAGAGTGACTAGATAGCAAGTGTGAAAAATCGGGACAGGGGATGGGGGGTAATAGGTGCCAATATAAGAAAAAGCCCCCAAAATTGGGACTGTCCCTATAAAATAGGGACATCTGGTCACCCTAACTTAACTGGAAGGAACTTGGTGTGAGCCTGAAAGGACTCCATGTGGAATCTGTTGTGGGTGGGGATGAAAGATGTCAAACATCTGCTCTGGATAAAGACAATGCTCCCACCCCTTTTTTTCTAGATGTCCCTTTGCGGGATTCCAGCATATATCAGATGCTGTTTCTACTGACAAGGGAGGATAGCAAATCTTATAGTTTGGTACATTATATATGTTCTCCACAAACTGTACATTTTGTGGACAAACCTCTGAGACACAAACTCTCTCAGCACATTAGCATTAAACATCAATGCCAAGGTGAAACAAATATAATTTTAAGAAACATCATAGTCATGTCACCAGCATATCACCCCAGAAAAAATACTATAAAAACCGCTGCTAAAAGCGTAATTTTTATTCTTCTGTTGTCACACACACAAAATGTCTTTACTCTCAAATTAACACCAGTAGACACAGGCCCTACCCAAGTACTGCGCTTATGCTCTCTGCAAGGAGATTATTCCCATGATTTCCTCATGCACAAGTCAGCCAGGCTGTGACTTATTGAGCCACAAAAAAAAAGCATCATGCTTAATATTACATGAAATACCATAAAGCCTGGTTCCCATGCACAAAAGCAAGAGAATTCACAGTGAAGAATGTACAGCTTCTTTTTCAAAGGGATCTTTGACCTGTGGTCAGTTTGCATCATTCTAATGTCAATCTAATGAAGATAGCAGCCAAATTCTGCTCTATGTTTCGCCCAATGAATGTTGACTTCACTAGTAGCCACAGTTACAAGAATACCCAATTTGTGGAGTTCATCAGGGTATAATTTTTGCTACTGATTGCATATACAAAGCTCCCATTGGTTTCAATTGTTCAATATTTAAGTGCACATAAACGCAGGCAGCATGTGACCCTGGATTTGTATGATTTTCCACTGGTCTGAGACCTCTAAGAGCATTTTAATTAACAGGGTGATAAGCACTTTTCTGAAAACCTAAAATAGAGAATTTTAAAAGTTATAACACTAAAGGTTCCTGAGAGAAGACAAAGCCTATTTTAGATACAGGGATGCTGGAACAATTTGTATAGTGGGGGTGCTGAGAGCCATTGAACCAAACTGTAAACCCTGTATTTAAATGGAAACCACTTCAAGCCAGGGGGTGCAGCAGCACACCCCATACCTCTAGTTCCAGCACTTTGTTTAGGTATGTCCATAGGCCAAGTACCTGGAAATCTGTCACATTCCTATGCACCAGGCAATGATGGAGGGCTTCGCCATGTGAAGTCCTCAGTCTATAGGGACTCTGTTACTTTCTGTAGTTTAAAATAATTTTGAGATCAGTGTACCGTTTGGAGAGCAAGTACAAATGATAAAACTCACCCCTGAGCAAGTGTTTGGACTCCTTCCCTCTGTCCCCCACCAACCCCACACACTTTTGTCTGTAATAAAGCGCAGCTTCTAGCATCTCCTCTTGGTCGCGTAGGAAATCCATGGTTACAAAAATACATGTGTTGTGAAACCAAAAGTCCCAGCCAAAACTACTATTTATAGTGACCTTCTTACAATTCACAGCGCAACTGAAAACTATTACTTGCCTTCATCTGTTACTTTTAAGTCTTTTTCTCCAGCCATTGAGTATGAATCACATACTAATATTAGCAATCTGTGTGTCCCCCCCCCCCCATCTGTTGCAACATTCTATAGAATATCTATGTCTCAAATTTGGCCTTTCTGTAATTTATCTGCATTTTTATGCCAGTTTAATCTAAAATATGTATTTGTTCTTGTCAATCTATCATAGTGTTTATGGGGGTAGTGGAGAGGGAGTAAACACTGCAATTTAGTTGTTACTCAAAACAGTGTGACCAAATATTAAGCTCCTGGTATGATAACAACTATGAATATTTAACAATCAAATGAAACCTCAGAGTGAGTGGGTCACTGTTGTTGAAAAGGCTTTTGGGCTTTGCACTACATGAAGTTGATGTGTTTTGAGGATTTCCTGCGTAGATTCCTGTCAAAGTTCTAGAGGCTTGTTTGTTTCCTGCCCATAATCTTTGTTTTGATACTTTTCACTTAGGCACACCATGTTGCTCTATGTGTATGGGAAAGTTTGCTCCCCAAACACAGGAATGAAGGGGCCGGGAGGCATGAAGTACTGTTCCTTGAATATACTGGGAACCAGCCATCCTATGTGAAGCAAAGCAGAGTTATTGTACCAATGCTGTTTCAAATGTATTTCTATACTTCCTCCTTGTTGGGCTCAAACATAAGACAGACATGCCTAGGCTGGAACCAGGTGGAAAAGAATTTGAGGACCCTAAGTTTCTATGAGTCTGAAAAAGACTGAAAAATCTAGATGCACAAGGAAGAGTCAATGTAAGCTGCTCTGGACTCTAAGCTAACCGATTTGACTCCAGTCAGATAAAGTGAGAGGCCGGGGAAGAGAGAACTAGATGAGCAAGTGGTGAGATGCACGGGAGAGTTAGAAGGAAAAAAAGAATAGCTTCTCTAAGTGAAACTGCATGCAAGACACCAAGAAGTCGGAAAACTGAAAGTAGCAATTGAATCAAGCCTTTTCCCACAGTGTGAATCACTGACCAGTTGCAAACTGAGTCATCACTGGGACAGACAAACTGTGAAAAGCACATTATAAGAGCCTCTGAATAAAACAAGTACAATAACTTTGGAGAATCTGCCTGATTGGTTAAGGACAATTCTCATTGTAATCACTAGTTAACAGGATCCTGAAAAAAACAAAAAGGTGTTGTCAAGAGATACATCTAAACCTAGGAATTACCATATAAGAACAGATCATTGGTCTATCTAACAGAGTATACTGCCTTTAACAGACCCAATACTTCAGAGGAAAATGATGCACCTAAAAAGTCAGTGCAGGACTGCCAAAAGCATCTGTCCCAGCCAGGAGGCCAATTGAAAGACCTGGAACACAGGAACAAGTTCTTCCCAATAGGTGAAATGCACTCATGAAACAAACAAGGCCCAGGCACTACTTAAGTCCTACTTATATTGCATTGTCAATTCACATGATTTACTTGGTAGCAGTTTTGACTAGGGCTGGAACCTATCTTGCAATGACAAAAAGCTGCTCCAGCCCTCTCATGAATTTAAGCCACCATCACAAGGCATCATGGCAGCATTTCCAAATCAAAATTTTCTGTATTAAACCAAAAGTTGGCCAAAAATGTTCATTTTGCTACTGAAAAATGTTTTATCTTTTTCGGCCAATGTCCACCCCCAAAAATATTTTGGGACAAGCTCTAAAGGTAACCCTTTAGAACTATCAGAATATCGTGTCTTTAAATAGCTCTAGGAAATACCTCCAGATTAAATAATTCAGTTAAAGATAAATAAGTATTTATTTAACTCAAATGTAAGTTCAATTTATTATGAGATTCCTTTAAGGAAAGTCAGGAGGGTCAGATTATATACTATTCTTCATTCCAAAGACTCAATCTTGATTCAAAGATAGCCAGAAATTAAACCTGATAACCCTTCTCCACCTAATTTACAGAAGTGATAAGGCATGAAAACTATTTAAAAGAGCAAGTTCTCTGAGGGCAGATGTCAAGTTACTAGATGACTAAGCTAAGGAGACAATGACTATGCCAATACCTGTATTCAGCCTCTAGGCATGCTCATAGTGAGCTAGTTGAGAAGACTGAACCCTGGTCTACACTACGGGTTAGGTCAAATTTAGCCATGTTAGGTCAATTTTATAATGAATGCATCTACACAAACAACCCTGTTCCATCGACCTAAAGGGCTCTTAAGGGGGAGTAGTGCTAAAATTGATCTTGCTTGGTTGAATTTGGAGTAGTGTAGACGCAAATCAACATTATTGGCCTCTGGGAGCTATCCCAGAGTGCTCCAATTGACTGCTCTGGACAGTACTTTCAACTCTGATGCACCAGCCAGGTACACAGGAAAAGCCCCAGAACTTCTGAATTTCATTTCCTGTTTCGTCAGCATGGCAAGCTCAGCAGCACAGGTGACCATGCAGTCCCAGAATCACAAACGAGCTCCAGCATGGAGCGAACGGGAGACACTGGATCTGATTGCTGTATGGGGAGAAGCAGTAGAACTCCGATCAAAAAGAAGAAATGCTGATATATATGCCAAAATCGCACAGGGCATGATGGACAGAGGCTACAAGAGGGACATAGCAGTGCCATGTGAAAGTCAAGGTGCTCAGGCAAGCCTACCAAAAGACAAAGGAGGCAAATGGTCACTCCAGGTCAGAGCCCCATGCATGCCGCTTCTATGATCAGCTGCATGGCATTTGGGAGGGGAGGATCCTACCACTACCCCACCACTGTCCATGGACACCTGCAAGGGGGGAGCCTCATGCAACAGAAGAGGATTTTGTGGAAGGGGAGGAGGAGGAGAATGGGCAGCAAGGAAGCAGTGAATCCATTCTCCCCGGCAACCAGGACCTTTTCATCACCCTGGAGCCAATACCCTCCCAAGGCGGGATCCCCAACCCTGAAGGTGGAGAAGGCACCTTTGGTGAGTGTACATTTGTAACTACCATAAAGGGTTTTAAAGCAATAGTGTTTAATGTCTGATTTGCCCTGAAGACTTAGGATGCATTCATAGCCAGTACAGCTACTGGAAAAGTCTGTTAACGTGTCTGGGGATGGAGCGGGGCTCCTCCAGGGACATCTCCATGAAGCTCTCCTGCTGATACTCTGAAAGCCTTTGCAGAAGGTTTCTGGGGAGGGCTGCCTTATTTTGTCCTCCACGGTAGGACACTTTACCATGCCAAGCCAGTAGCAAGTAGTCTGGAATCATTGCAGCACAAAGCATGGCAGCGAATGGTCCTGGGTTTTGGTTGCATTCAAGCAACATTCAGTCTATATCTTTCTGTGTTAGTGTCAGGACAGTGATATCATTCATGGTCACCTGGTTGAAATAGGGGAATTTTTGTAAGGGAACAGTAAAAGGACCCTGTTCATGCTGGGCTGTTTGCACTTGGCTAAAAGCGATTATCCCTGAGAATAGCCACGCGGGGGTGGGAGGGGTAAAGAGATCATCCCAAAAAGCCACGCAGAGGGGTGGAGGGAGGTGTGTTCTGCACAGCCAACCAAAAACTGCAGCCCCTCCTTTTCAATGGCAAACCCAACCGGCATTGCTTGCCTTGGGAAAGGAGGGTGCTGCTTTTTGGAAACATTCCAACATGTTATGAAGGTGTTAGAGGCCAAACCCACATACCCTTTGGCTTACCATGGCTGTCTGGAAACCGAATACTGTTGCCCAGCCATGTGTGACGTGTCAGCATACCAGCAGGCACACAATATAAAAGGCAAAATGCAACCTTGTACTTAAAGCACATGTGCTGTCTGCTGTGAATTGCTTGGTTCACTGTGAAAGAGTCTCCCTTTTGTTCTCAGAAATGTATCATCTCAAATTTTACTCTCCCTTTTTATCCCCCTGCAGGTGTAAATGTTTTTATGCTCCTCCTATCATCTCCATCCCTGAGGTTATCGCAGATTAGAAGGCGAGGGGGGGAAAACACACTTTCGACGACATGTTTTCTGAGCTCATGCAGTCCTCCCGCACTGATAGGGCACAGCTGAATGCATGGAGGCATTCAGTGGCAGAGTCCAGGAAAGCATTAATAGAGCGCAATGAGAAGAGACTAATGGGGGAGCAAATGGACATGCTCAGGCATCTAGTGGAGTTGCAGGAAAGTCAACAGACTGCCGCTGCATCCACTGTACAACCACCTCCTCGCCAAGTTCCATACCCTCTTCACCCAGATGCCCAAGAACACAGGGGGGAGGCTCCAGGCACCCAGCCACTCCACTCCAGAGGATGGCCCAATAGAAGGCTGTCATTCAAACAGTTTTGATTTATAGTGTGGCTACAATAAGCAATGTGGCCTTGTCCTTCCCACCCAGGCTACCCTATCAGTTATCTCACTTTTTTTTAATTAATAAAGAATGCATGGTTTCAAAACAATAGTGACTTTATTTCCTTTGCCAGCTGTAATCAAAGGAGGGAGGGTGGTTGGCTTACAGGGAATTAAAATCAACAAAGGGGACAGGTTTGCATCAAGGAGAAACACATACAACTATCACACCGCAGCCTTGCCAGTCATGAAACTGGTTTTCAAAGCCTCTCTGATGCGCAGCGTGCCTCCCTGTGCTCTTCTAATCACCCTGGTTCCTGGCTGTTCAAAATTGGCAGCCAGGCGATTTGCGTCAACCTCCCACCCCACCATAAACGTCTTCCCCTTATGGTCACAGATATTATGGAGAAGACAGCAAGCAATAATAACAATGGGAATATTGGTTGCACTGTGGTCTAACCTAGTCAGCAAACAGCACCAGTGAGCTTTTAAACATCCAAAGGCACATTCTAACACCATTCTGCACTTGCTCAGCCGTTAGCTGAACTGCTACTTACTACTGTCCAGGCTGCCTGTGTATGACTTCATGAACCATGGGAGCAAGGGGTAGACTGATCTCCAAGGATAACTATTGGCATTTCAACATCCCAAACAGTAATTTTCTGGTTTGGGAAGTAAGTCCCTTCTTGCAGCTGCTCAAACAGCCCGGAGTTCCTAAAGATGCGAGTGTCATGCACCTTTCCCAACCATCCCATGTTGATGTCGGTGAAACGTCCCTTGTGATCCACCAGTGCTTGCAGCACCATTGAGAAGTACCACTTGCGATTTATGTACTGGTTGGCAAAGTGGTCCAGTGCCAAGATAGACACGTGTGTTCCGTCTATCGCCCCACCACAGTTAGAGAAACCCATTGCAGCAAAGCCATCCACTATGACCTGCACATTTCCCAGAGTTACTACCCTTGATACCAGAATGTCAGTGATTGCCATTGGGTACTTGAATCACAGCAGTCCCCACAGTAGATTTGCCCACTCCAAATTGATTCCCAACTGACCAGTAGCAGTCAGGCGTTGCAAGCTTCAACAGGGCTATTGCCACTCATTTCTCAACTGTCAGGGCAGCTCTCATCTTGGTATTCCTGCACTTCAAGGCTGGGGAAAGCAACTCACAAAGTTTCAGGAAAGTGGCCTTAAGCATGTGAAAGTTTCGCAGCCACTGGGAATCATCCTATGCCTGCAACACTATGCGGTCCCACCAGTCTGTGCTTGTTTGCCAGGCCCAGAATTGGCATTCCACTGTATCAACCAGCCCCACTGCCACCAGGATGTCCCAATTGCCGCATCCCATGCTTTCAGGAATGTCTGTGTCCATGTCCTCCTCACAATCGTCCTCATGCTGCCATCTCTTAGCCAGGTTCTGTACATACTGCAGTATAATGCACGAGGTGTTTACAATGTTCGCAACAGCAGCGGTGAGCTGAGCGGGCTCCAGGCTTGCCATTCTATGGCGTCTGCACAGGTAACTCAGGAAAAAAGGTGCAAAATGATTGTCTGCAGTTGCTTTCACAGAAGGAGGGAGAAGAAACTGACGACATGTACCCAAACCCACTCATGAAAATGTTTTTTACTCATCAGGCATTGGGAGCTTAACCCAGAATTCCAAAGGGCAGTGGAGACTGCGGGAACTATGGGATAGCTTCCCACAGTGCACTGCTCCATGAGTTGATGCTAGCCACGGCAGTGAGGACACACTCCGCCAATTTAATGTGCTTAGTGAGGACATACAAAATTGACTGTATAAAATCAATTTCTAAAAATTGAATTCTGTAAAATCAACCTAATTTTGTAGCGTAGACATACCCTGAGCAGTCCCAGTGTGATATGACTATTCACATAGCTAATACAAATACTCTCTTCACTCCAAACAAAACCTGATTCCTGAGTGCTCATTAAATGTTTCAGTTTCTGCCTTTAGTCACACCCATACAGCTCCATTAAGGCCAGGTAGAATTTAGCACTAAGATATTAACACGATGAACTTTATTCTAGACTACTTTGCAAGGCTGACTCAGAATGCCAAAGGCACCTCCAATTTTATATTATATAAACAACTTTTCATATTGAAATTTTGTTTCAAAACAAAAAATTGAAACATCTGTTCCAAAAATGTCATCATGGGATGTTTGCGTTTTCAGAATTTTTTTCCCCAAAATTTTCTTTCAAAACAAATTTCTGGGAAAAATGACCATTTCAGAACCAAATAACCCAATAGAATATTAAAATTTCTCTGACCAGTTCTATCTAAAAGGCAATACAGTTTAAAATTATTACATAACAAGTAAGAGATGGACCTTCCCACCAGTTTGGGGTTGAACCTAACAAGAGGAAAGGCTTTGATACACTTAGATGAAGAACTGCGTAGCTATCCATACTGAAAAAGAAGGACCAGCTTTAAGACAAATTGCTTTTTCCAAGAGCTATAAAGGATTCGGAAACTACATTTCCTAAATCTAACTAGGAAGATGTAACAAACTTTACAATGTTATGGCAGGGATTGTTCCTTTAGCTCGAATAAAGACTTCTGTGAATTAGAAAGAGCCACAAATTGCTTGTCAATCAGCTCAGACAAGCCAAGCCAAAGCTCTGTATTTCATCTATTGTAGAGTGAAGACAGGAACCAGTATCGTCAAAGCAAAATAAGGCTTCTAAATATGGCTTCGAAAATCTGGCGTCCTTTGTCCATCCTTCTTATCAGGTCAATGGACTCAGTGTTTCGAAGCTGCACATGCTCAGGGATGGAGAGAAGCCTGGATTGAACATTTCACAACAACTGAACAATCAGCCATTCAAAAATTAGTTCAAATGGAAAAGCATTTGTTCAATTTCCTCCAAGGTTTCCAGAAAAGTTCTTTCTCCCTCAGAATTAGCCTTCAAATTTTGATAATATAAGGACTGGGAGATTCTAGATTTGGATCCTGCTTTATTATGGAACACCAGCTACTGACTTAACTCTGGAGAGACTATCACTCTGTCCATTATAATTATTTTAATCCTAATTTTTAAATGTAGACTATCACTCTGGGCTCCATCTTGCTCTCATTAACATCAATGGGAAATATTTCATTGACCCACTGGAGGCAATAATTTGTATGCTGATTATTGCTATACCACTGATCCTAAACATTTTACAGAGAGCAAGCATTGAAGATGACTATCAACAAAAGTCCAACATTTGAATCTTTAATCTTTGTGATTATATGACACTCATTAAGCAGTGAACTTCCACAGGCTTTAAAACAGCTTACTTCTCAATGCCATCATCTCTGGCAATAGCCAATCAAATAAGATACTGTGCCACCTCTTACCACCATTTTCATTGAAGGTGACTGAACAGATAGTTTCACATTAATTACATACACATTGTTTGCAATCCATGCCTACTGGGCTCTGTATCAGTCAAGGATTTACAGATTCTCTGCTGCTTTTACAGATTCAGACTAACACAGCTACCCCTCTGATACATAGTACTGACATATATCTTCTGAGATTCCCCCCACCTCCAGTCACAGAATATGAATTTATTGGGGTCAGATTCATCTGCTTTTGCTTCTGTATCTTTTCTGCTGATTTGATTCTATTACCCAAAATATATCGTTCAGAAAAATTTTTGTTTTGTTTTTGTTTGGGGGGGGCTGCCTTTGGACACTTGAACTGATTTAATAGAATATTTAAAGGATTTACATGTACTCTTCTGATCAAACAACGTTAATTTGAAGAGGACTATATTCATTGCCAAAGTACAAATTTCTAAGGAGCTCCCTAAACAACTAAGGGAGGGCCTATTCTTTTCTCTATATACATTTCCAGTCACTCTTGATAAGCATTGCATAGGGCTAAGGGTCTGATCCAAATCAGAGTGAAATCAGTGGAAACTCTTCCACTGATTTCAGTGAACCTGGATCAGGTCATAAGCAGTTTTTCTGAACTAACAAGGATACAATGGCAGTGCTGATCAGGTACCAATGCTTTTGTCTTTACCTACATTTCTCCAAATGTCATTACTTGTTTCATGTCTTCTAACCTTGATTGTCAAATAACTTTGTACAATTTAATAAGAGCACGAGACACATTGGTGCTTATTGGCCTTCACTCTAAATTGCAGTTAACACCTCCTGGTATAATTTTGCCATGCAACACTGTTCACCCTGGTTTCTTCTGTCAAAATATGCATGCTATGTTAGTCTTCCTTACAGATCCCATACAAAAAGCATTGCTAGACCCCACAGGTGGATCCTTTAAATCCATTGAGCTCTCAAAAAGATGAATTCTTCATTAATACTAAACCATATTATTTCAGCATTCTATAGCCATGGTTTTGCCAGCATCCTGGCTGCATATAATGCTATTTGTTCCAGTACTTGTCTGTTCAGTAGAACTAAGATGCAAGATATTAGCATTGTCTCGGTGACCTACAACTTTCCACCACACACAAAGTAGATTGTCTCAGGGAATTCTCTGGAAATAAGTCATCCTAAATACTGAAGCAAATGCTGAACTAACACAGTCATTTGGATCTCACTGTATATTTGGCCATTCAAAATGTACCATCTTCTACTTAGAATTTATTGTCCTTTTCTTTTTATGCTCCACATTTATGAAAATCTATTCCACCCAAGATGAAACCGGTTTATCTGAATCTTAATCGCATACTGAATCTTACTTAAAGCAAGTTAGATGTTCAGCTTTTCTACAATCCTCTGAATTGCTTTATGTCAGTCTTGTCTATATATCTGAGAATATCATTGTAATGTAATTCAGTATTACTGAATCTGACCTAATATAAATAATACTGCCTTAAACTGTGATTATGGTCAGAGAATTGACATTAGCCTGCTTTGGTGATAAAAATATGGTTTTACTATTCTTTATTCTGCAGAGCCAATAGAGCTAAGGAAGAGCGAGCTAAGGTCTGTTCTCACTCCTGCATAATCCACAAACTTAATTAACCAAGTTCTGAATGCTGGATCTTTATAACTGGCAATGTTGCCCAAGCCAGAAGAGAGACAGTTGATTTTCATATCACAAAACAGACCGCAATGTTAGGC
The DNA here is from genome assembly GCF_003597395.2 of Chelonoidis abingdonii. Classification (NCBI taxonomy): domain Eukaryota; kingdom Metazoa; phylum Chordata; order Testudines; family Testudinidae; genus Chelonoidis; species Chelonoidis abingdonii. The sequence continues at coordinate 32,091,127 of NC_133787.1, forward strand.
AAAACAAACTCCCATCTTTTTCCTAGTGAAATAATCAGCATGTATATACTTATTGAGAAACAACTCCACAATGTCATCATTATGGTTACTTTTCAGAGTGTAACTGCACTTTAAAAACAAAGGGGGAAATGCAAAATACTATGTTAAAACAGTCTTCGAAAGAGGTGTGGGATTCTCACTTAAATGAACAAAGGCCAAAAGAAGTTGAAGTTGGGTTAGTCCTCTGTTACAGCAGCCTCATTCAACTTTTGCCATCCAAGTCAGGAATTGTAGGTCATGTTATATCAGGAACAATGGGTGATCCATTCTACAAGCTGTAGTTGATTTAACAGCACATTAGCCTCCTGGCCTGAGACCTCTCTGATATATTTCAAACCTACCCTAACTCAATTTTCTAAACTGTCTTCATTTTGTATGTTTAAAAAAAAAATCAAGACCTGTATAATTTTAACAGGGATTGGTATTTATTCTTATGTTAATAAAAGATTGCATAGGTTAGAATGCAGCAATATACAAAGAACCCAGTTCACACCCATTTTGTTTCAGTGTAAACCTGCTGGCTTCTGCGGCATGACTCCTATAAACAAAAGGCAGATCAGGTCCAAAATATAAAAATTTGCAATCTATGCAGTTTAGAAAAGTAAGAACAGGATAAACATGATACAGTAAAACTGAAAAATGAATTTAGTAGGGAATATATTTTCCATGGTTCAGTCTGACATCCCCTCAACGGTTTGCAGAAGGCACTTCATGAACCATTAGGAATTAAATGGAATATTTGTGGCACAAATACATAAAACATAACATTTATTGAGCTTGTCTACCAGACATAAAACACACTGGATATGAAATGTGAACAGCAAGATCATTTAGAGTATTTTATCTCCATTTATTTACCTGAACAGGACACACCACTGGGTTTTAGGGCTCATTTATGATGGAGTCTTGGGAATATGGCAACCATGTAAGTAATAACTTGAGTCAAAAAGCAAGGCAATGACCACGGGAAAAGTAAAATTGCTTTTCACAGCACTTCTTAATCAGCATTTTCCTTACGATACACCTCTTAAATACACCTCTACCCCGATATAACAAGAATTCAGATACAACACGGTAAAGCAGCACACCGGGGGGCAGGGCTGCGCACTCTGGTGGATCAAAGCAAGTTCAATATAATGCGGTTTCACCTATAACACGGTAAGATTTTTTGGCTCCTGAGGTAGAGGTGTATATATCAATCTTTAACAGTCATGAATAAAAGATATATAAGCTTTATAATGAAAAAGAACGGACTTAACAAAATCTTTGTTCCACAGCAAATTGATATCATAGACCTTATTTGTAACAATATTATAGCTTCCAATATAAGTGACTATGATGTGGGGTGTAAAGAACTATAATTTCACTAAACACAAAAGGAAGATTAGAACTAATGTCTTACCTGGTTTAATTAGTAGGGCTGTCAATTAATCGCAGTTAACTCACCCGATTAATTAATCACACTGTTAAACAATAGAATACCAATTGAAATGTAGTAAGTATCTTTGGATGTTTTTCTACATTTTCAAATATATTGATTTAAATAACACAGAATACAAAGTGTACAGTGCTTACTTTATATTATTTTTATTACAAATATTTTCACTGTAAAAATGATAAACAAAAGAAATAGTATTTTTCAATTCTCCTCATACAAGTACCATAATGCAAGCCCTTAATCACAGTGTTTCTCAAACTGGGGTCGCCGCTTATGCAGGGAAAGCCCCTAGCGGGCTGCGCCAGTTTGTTTACCTGCCCTGTAAACCAGGCTCCAGGCCAGTGGGAGCTCCTGGAAGTGGCATGGGCCAAGGGACTTACTGGCCGTCACTTCCAGCAGCCCTCATTGTCCTGCAGTGGCAAACCAGGCAGGTAAACAAACCGGCCCAGCTCGCCAAAGACTTTCCCTACACAAGCGGCGACCCCAGTTTGAGAAACACTGCTTTATCATGAAAGTGCAACTTAAAAATGTACATTTTTTGGTTACATAATTGCACTCAAAAACAAAAAGTCCACTCAGTCCTACTTCTTATGCAGACAATTGCTAAGACAAACAAGTTTGTTACATTTATGGGCAATAATGCTGCCAGCTTCTTATTTACAATGTCATCTGAAAGTGAGAACAGGTGTACGCATGGCACTTTTGTAGACATTATTGAAAGGTATTTATGTTAAAGATATGCTGAACATTTGTATGCCCCTTCATGCTTCGGCTACCATTCCAGAGGACACGCTTCCATGCTGATGACGCTCGTTAAAAAAAATTCATTAATTAAATTTTGATTGAACTCCTTGGGGGAGAATTGCAAGTCTCCTGCCCTGTTTTACTTGCATTCTGCCATGTATTTCATATTATAGCAGTCTCAGATGATAACCCAACACATGTTGCTTGTTTTAAGAACACTTTCACTGCAGATTTGACAAAATGCAAAGAAGGTACCAATGTGAAATTTCTAAAGATAGCAACATCATTCAACTTGAGGTTTAAGAATCTGAAGTGCTTTCCAAAATCTGAGAGGGATGAGGTGTGGAGCATGCTTTCAGAAGTCTTAAAAGAGCAATACTCTGATGCGGAAACTACAGAACCCGAACCATCAAAAAAGAAAATCAACCTTCTGCTGGTGGCATCTGACTCAGATGATGAAAGTGAATGTGTTGGATTGTTACTGAGCAGAACCCATCATCAGCATGGACGCATGTCCTTTGGAATGGTGGTTGAAGATGAAGGGATATAAAAATCTTTAGCACATCTGGCACATAAATATCTTGCAACGCTGGCTACAACGTCATGCGAACGTCTGTTCTCACTTTCAGGTGACACTGTAAACAAGAAGCAGGCAGCATTATCTCCTGCAAATGTAACAGACTTATTTGTCTGAGTGACTGGCTCAGGACTGAGTGGACTTACAGGCGCTAAAGTTTTTCATTGTTTTTCTTAATGCAAGTTTTTTTTTTGGTGTGTAATTCTACATTTGTAAGTTCAACTTTCATGATAAAGAGATTGCATTATAGTACTTGTATGAGGTTAATTGAAAAATATTTCTTTTGGTTTTACAGCACAAATATTTGTAATAAAAAATATAAAGTGAGCACTGTATTCTGTATTGTAATTGAAATCAATACATTTAAAAATGTAGAAAACATCCAAAAATATTTAAATAAATTGTATTATCTTATTGTTTGATCGTGCGGTTAATTTTTTTAATCACTTGAAAGCCCTCATAATTAGATGAAGATCTGTCTTTGTTCATCAGTGGCTGAAGTTAGTATTTAAATTGCAGATCGAGAGTCTGATGATAGGGAATCTCCAGGTCATAGTGAGGAACAGAGAACGGAAGACGATAATGTAAGGGCCAGATCAGATGATAAACAGTCACATAAAAAAAATCTGGCACATCAGAAAAGGGCAGACAAATAAACAGGGACAAGTTTTTAAAGTGCCTGTACACAAATGCTAGAAGTCTAAATAATAAGATGGGTGAACTAGAGTGCCTTGTGATAAAGGAGGAT